>NC_133325.1:517780054-518090291 GCF_042186555.1 Aquarana catesbeiana
CACAAAGTTTTGAAATTTGAAAAAAGAAAAAAAAAAAAAGTTTTTTCTTGTCTTTCTTCATTTTCAAAAACAAATGAGAGCTGCAAAATACTCACCATGCCTCTCAGCAAATAGCTTGGGGTGTCTACTTTCCAAAATGGGGTCATTTGGGGGGGTTTTGTGCCACCTGGGCATTCCATGGCCTCCGAAACGGTGTTAGGCAGTGAAGAGTAAAATCAAAAATTCACGCCCTTAAAAACGCTGAAGGCGGTGATTGGTTTTCGGGGTCCCGTACGCGGCTAGGCTCCCAAAAAGTCTCACACATGTGGTATCCCCGTACTCAGGAGAAGCAGCTAAATGTATTTTGGGGTGCAATTCCACATAGGCCCATGGCCTGTGTGAGCAATATATCATTTAGTGACAACTTTGTGCAAAAAAAAAAAAAAAAAAAAAAAAAGTGTCACTTTCCCGCAACTTGTGTCAAAATATAAAATATTCCATGGACTCAATATGCCTCTCAGCAAATAGCTTGGGGTGTCTACTTTCCAAAATGGGGTCATTTGGGGGGGGGTTGTGCCACCTGGGCATTCCATGGCCTCCGAAACTGTGATAGGCAGTGAAGAGTGAAATCAAAAAGTTACACCCTTAGAAATCCTGAAGGCGGTGATTGGTTTTCGGGGTCCCATACGCGGCTAGGCTCCCAAAAAGTCCCACACATGTGGTATCCCCGTACTCAGGAGAAGTAGCTGAATATATTTTGGGGTGCAATTCCACATAGGCCCATGGCCTGTGTGAGCAATATATCATTTAGTGACAACTTTTTGTAAATATTTTTTTTTTTTGTCATTATTCAATCACTTGGGACAAAAAAAATAAATATTCAATGGGTTCAACATGCCTATCAGCAATTTCCTTGGGGTGTCTACTTTCCAAAATGGGGTCATTTGGGGGGGTTTTGTACTGCCCTGCCATTTTAGCACCTCAAGAAATGACATAGGCAGTCATAAACTAAAAGCTGTGTAAATTCCAGAAAATGTACCCTAGTTTGTAGACGCTATAACTTTTGCGCAAACCAATAAATATACGCTTATTGACATTTTTTTTACCAAAGACATGTGGCCGAATACATTTTGGCCTAAATGTATGACTAAAATTGAGTTTATTGGATTTTTTTTATAACAAAAAGTAGAAAATATCATTTTTTTTCAAAATTTTCGGTCTTTTTCCGTTTATAGCGCAAAAAATAAAAACTGCAGAGGTGATCAAATACCATCAAAAGAAAGCTCTATTTGTGGGAAGAAAAGGACGCAAATTTCGTTTGGGTACAGCATTGCATGACCGCGCAATTAGCAGTTAAAGCGACGCAGTGCCAAATTGGAAAAAGACCTCTGGTCCTTAGGCAGCATAATGGTCCGGGGCTCAAGTGGTTAAATTGGTCTGCATGGCTGTTGACCCAGAAGGAAGCCTCTTCTAAAGATGATGCACAAGAAAGCCCGCAAACAGTTTGCTGAAGACAAGCAGACTAAGGACATGGATTACTGGAACCATGTCCTGTGGTCTGATGAGACCAAGATAAACTTATTTGGTTCAGATGGTGTCAAGCGTGTGTGGCAGCAACCAGGTGAGGAGTACAAAGACAAGTGTGTCTTGCCTACAGTCAAGCATGGTGGTGGGAGTGTCATGGTCTGGGGCTGCATGAGTGCTGCCGACACTTGGGAGCGACAGTTCATTGAGGGAACCATGAATGCCAACATGTACTGTGACATACTGAAGCAGAGCATGATCCCCTCCCTTCAGAGACTGGGCTGCAGGGCAGTATTCCAACACAACGACCCCAAACACACCTCCAAGATGACCACTGCCTTGCTAAAGAAGCTGAGGGTAAAGATGATGGACTGGCCAAGCATGTCTCCAGACCTAAACCCTATTAAGCATCTGTGGGGCATCCTCAAACGGATGGTGGAGGAGCACAAGGTCTCTAATATCCACCAGCTCCGTGATGGAGGCATGGAAGAGGACTCCAGTGGCAACCTGTGAAGCTCTGGTGAACTCCATTCCCAAGAGGGTTAATCAGGGGCGGACTGACAACTCATGGGGCCCCCATGAGATTTTGGGGCCCCCCAGCAAGCTGCATGCTGTGGGGGCACTCCATAGGAGGGAGGGGCCAGGAGCAGCGAAGAGGGACCCGAGAAGAGGAGGATCTGGGCTGCTCTGTGCAAAACCAACTGCACAGAGGAGGTAAGTATGACACGCTTGTTATTTAAAAATAAATAAAAAAAACAAGACTTTAAAATCCTTTTAATTAAAACCAACAACTGTTGAGACAACACCTTGGTCAGGTCTATGTACAGTATAATGTACAGAGTACATGGGTCAGGAGTAAGTAACAAACAAAACAAACAAAACAACATATAGAGTACAGCAGTCGCTTACATCAGATTTCTCCCTTATACCAAAGTTCCAACATTCTCCCTATACATCACAGTCCGCAGAGTCAGTCCCCCCTTACATCAGAATCTCCCCTTATGATATCCCCAGAGTAGTAACTTACGGCAGAGCCCCCAGAGTGTCACCTTTTATCAGTGTCCCTTTACACACACCTTTGCACCTTAGTGCTTGGTGTGGTAAGCAGCTGGTGGGAAAAAGCTTTAAAAAAAATCCACTTGTTGCAGGCTCTGAACTGCGCAAGTGAGTCGTGGAGCCAGCTGAATAGTGAACTGCTGTGGTTGGCCACAGATTGGGCATTGAGGCATGTGAATAAAAGCCATGCTTGATGTGTGCCATGATGTCACTGCACAGGTGTGTACCCAGACCTGCTGCTGGATCTGAGGCCGAGCTCAGCAGTTCACCAATCAGATGGCACAGAGTATACAGATGCAGTATACAGACACACACACAGTATACACACAAACACAGTATACAGACATGGACACACACACAGTATACAAACATGGACACAGACACACACACACAGTATACAAGCACAATATACACACAGACACACACACAGTATACAGACACAGTATACACATAGCCACACACACAGTATACAGACACAGTATACAGACACGGACACACACAGAGTATACAGACACAGTATACACATAGCCACACACACAGTATACAGACACGGACACACACACAGTATACAGACAGTATACAAACATGGACACAGACACACACACACACAGTATACAGACACAATATACACACAGACACACACACAGTATATAGACACAGTATACACATAGACACACACACAGTATACAGACACAGTATACAGATAGGGACACACACACAGTATACAGACAAAATATACACACAGACATACACACAGTATACAGACACAATATACACATAGATAGACACACAGTATACAGACACAGACACACATTCGGTGGTAATACAGGAGAGGAGGATGATGTGTCTGTGTAGTGGTGGGCAGGTAATCAGTAGGGTGGTGTAGCAGAGATTGGGGGAGAAGTTCACAACATCCTTCCCCCAGAAGAAGTGCATTTCTCACACACAGAAAAACGATCTAACAGCCTCAGAGACAGGAGCTCTGCTAGAGGAAACACAGCCTCCCCTTCTGCTCACCAGAGAAAGCACTGATAAAACGACATTTAACTCAGCCAAGTTAGTCAGCTTACCTTGCATCAGCCTGAAGTCCATCCCACACTGCAGCTGTGTCCCTGCCTCCCTCCCCTCTCCTCTAGCTGTCGGCTTATCCTGCTCTGTATTCAAAGAAGCCGCGCGGGGGAAGGAGGCGTGTACACTGTGTTCCCATTGGCTGAGGAGGTAGTGGAGGGGCGGAGCAGCTATAGCCTCCGAGATTTTACATCAAAATGATGTCGGTGTCTGACATTTCAGGGACAGATGTAAAAATACACAGATTTTTACAATCTGTCCCTGGTTTTACTGAGGCTGGCAACCCTGATGGGGCCCCCTAGTGGCATGGGGCCCTCGGTCAGTGCCCGAGTGCCCAAATGGTCAGTCCGCCCCTGGGGTTAAGGCAGTGCTGGAAAATAATGGTGGCCACACAAAATATTGACACAATTTGGACATTTTCACTTAGGGGTGTACTCACTTTTGTTGCCAGCAGTTTAGACATTAATGGCTGTGTGTTGAGTTATTTTGAGGGGGCAGCAAATTTACACTGTTATACAAGCTGTACACTCACTACTTTACATTGTAGCAAAGTGTCATTTCTTCAGTGTTGTCACATGAAAAGATATAATAAAATATTTACAAAAATGTGAGGGTGTACTCACTTTTGTGAGATACTGTATATATGGAAATATATAATACGTTTCTTAAACTGAGATGTTTTTTTCTCAGTTCAGTTCTCAAAAAATTATCTCTGCAGCCTGTTTATGAAGCCGAAAACTTCTGCTGTCAACTGGAGCACAGAGGAGAAGTTTTTCCTCTAAAAATGGGTGAGATCTGTATAGAAGGAGGTGGGCTGCCTGTAATCTTGCGAGATATTGTTACATTACAGTGCTGCCCAGTTTAAAAAGTGAAACCAAAAATAAAAAGAACATGTAATTACATGTAGACACATGGTAGCAAAATGGTATAGTGAATTGACAGTTGCAGAATCACATGTGATATTTAGGGAAAATGTGTCCAGACGACTACATACCGCTTGCGATCTGATTCTGTAAATGGAGCCCACTGTGTCTTATTCTGAGATTTCATATTTATTATAGCAAAATATAGACATTTTTGAGAAATGACACAATGCTTTTCACCACATTCTGTTATCCGTCGATTTTATTTCAATTTGATTATTCTATATAATACTATTTCTCTTTGCCGTTGCCCAAGGTACCTTTTTTACTTCTTGTTTAGGCTTTGGAAAGAGATTGTTTTCCTTAAAGCAGAATATTACCCATTAAAGTTTAATCTTTTTTTTTTTTTTTTTTGTTCAATAACAACATACATTCTACATTATTCATTATGCTACCAAAATTACTATGTGCTGTAAATTGCTTCCAGCATTGCTAAGGTTTCTTCTTGTTGGAAGCCACCATTTTGTTGAAGCCCAAAGCAGTCATTTCCTTATTAGAAACGCTCTCCCTCTCCTTAGTCTCAAAAATAAAATGTCCCTTTCTGCGATTAAAATGTGCGCATTTCCAGCCTTTATTGTAAGTGGTGGCTTGGTGAGTAAGGAAGGCCAACAGAAGCTCAAAGTGTTGAAGTTCACAGACTGCTATTGAGGGAGAAAGGAGAGAATATTAGGGAGATAAGATAAGGCACTGTCCTTGTTAGTTTTTCAGGTTTTAGCTAAGGCTCCCCACTGGCAGAATACAATAGGTCAGCGGCAGCGATTGGTTCTTTTTTTTTTTTTTTTTTTTTTTGCTCAACACCCTGCAGCAGTAAATCTTGAGGCGATCAGCAGATCAGCCTTTAGTGACTCACCGATTATCGGCACAGTGCCGAGAATACAGGACAACCAAGGCTGTGCAGAGCAGGGTGAAACAGTGCCTTGCATTTTAAACAGTATAGGACCCTATTTTAAATGTTTTACATAGCTATACCTGCAAAAGGGGCCATCATGCAGTCATCTATCAGGACTTTTTTCTAACTAAAGATCCACTTTAAATGTTTCTGTGGAAGCCAAAAATAAACTCTGATTATTTGAAAAAGAAGTAACTTTTTCTAACTTGTATATTTAAAGCAAGGCTACATACAGTAAATAAAAACCCCATTACTGGAATTTAGCAAAACCTTATCTAATACATTGTTATTATTTCCAAAATGATGTGTACAACAATAGTTTCACATCTCATTTGTAAACTTTATTTACCCTCCCACAGCTTTCTGTTCCCTTCTTTTTTGCCTGCCACATGAACTTTACTCATGATGAGCATTTATTATTACAAAATTTCAACAGCATTTTTGAATTTATTTTTCCTTGTCAAAAGAAGTTTATTGAGTATACAATGTTATAAAGATACATAAAGTAAGTTTACAAGGATCTATAAAGTAAGCTCATTGTTTTACAGTAGGGTTTATATAGGTAAATATCATGAAATTTCAAATATTAAACATTGGGTTCACGTAAACCTAAATTAAAGATATATATCATTTCCTTAGTTACTTTTGTAGGTATTTAAATGATTTATACCTACTATACATATTGTTTACAAGTAGAGTGTATATAGGTCAAATAAATTCTGATAATGAGCTTTAATCGTAAGGTGGAGAAAAGGAAAGAGAAAGAAGAAAAAGGGTTGAAAGGTAGAGGTATGGTCCACAAGGTTGTCCCGCTCGTCAGTTTATTATTCTTTTTAGTTCTCTTTGAAGCCTTAGAATGGGTGTCTCTGTAAGTCATTTAATCTGTTACCATGGCAACAGGACAGAGTCATTGAAGTTTGACAGGAACTGTTGTTTTATCCAAGGATGCCAAAGTTTTTCAAATTTTGGAATTTGATTTTGATCGATGGCTACCATCTTAGCATGGGACATTGTATTATTCATTCTGTGAATTGTTTCTGCTAGTACCAATGTAGGAGATTTCCATGCCTTGGCCACTGTTTGTTTTGCAGCCGTTATTAGTTGGATCATAAGTTTGAATTGAGAGAGTGTTAACCATTCCGGTTTTAGATTAAGTAAAGTTAAATATGGATCTGGTTGTATTATTTTTTTAAATATTTTAGATGCAATCACGAAGACTTCCTTCCAGAAGGTTTGGATTACTGGGCACGTCCACCATATGTGTAAATATGTGCCTATTTCTGGGCATCCTCGAAAACAAAGAGTTGAGGTATTAGGTGAATATTTTGCCACTCTAGCGGGTACAAGGTACCAGCGAGTTAGGACTTTATAATTTGTCTCCAGTGCTAAGATGTTGGGTGAAAATGACTTAGATGTGAGCCATATGTTAGACCAGTCCGTGTCTTCTAAAGTTTGTCCCAGGTCCTCCTCCCACCTCTGAACGTAAGAGGGTCTATTAAGATTTGCTACTCCATATAATTGATTATAAAGTGATGAAATTGTACCTTTAGCAAATGGATGTTTTGTACAGATTGATTCAAAAATGGATAATTGGGATAATGGTGTATCCCCCTTTAGGAATGGTGTATAGAAATTTTTGATTTGGAGATATCTAAATATCTCAGAGTTTGGTAGATCATATTTTTCTCTAAGCGATGGGAATGAAAGGAATGATTTAGATGCTATGAAGTCATTTAGTGTCTGAATGCCTGATGTTGTCCAAGCTTTAAAAGAATTTGGGTAGATCCATGCCGGATAAAAGGCCGGATTTCTGATAAAAGAAAGGAGAGGATTGTGTGGAGATTGTAACTGATATTTGGTTTTTAGTTTATCCCAGAGAGATAAGAAGTGTTTAGTTATGGGATTATGAATTTTAAAGCGGTCTTTAGGATCAAGCCATAATAAATTTGATATTAATAGAGGGTCATTTTCTGAAGCCTCTATAAATACCCATAATGGGATTTCCTGTTTTGCATGGTATTTGGACAGACTGGCCAAATGTGCTGCTCTGTAGTAGTTAGTAAAATTAGGGTATCCTAGGCCTCCTTTATTTTTGGGAAGATGTAGTGTGTGTATAGGTATACGTGGTTTAGAAGAGCCCCATATAAACGAAGTTGCTCTTTTTTGTACTATTCTCAAAAAATAGGAAGGAATTGGAATAGGGAGGACTCTGAATAGATAAAGCAATTTGGGTAGAATAGTCATTTTGATTGCATTAATCTTCCCTATCCAGGATAAAGGAAGTTGCGACCATTGTTTTATTAGATTTGTGATCTGTCTTAATACAGGAGGATAATTGGTTGAGAATAAGTCAGAATGAGATGCTGTTAAATGAATTCCAAGATATGGGATTGATTTTTCTGCCCATGTGAATGGGAGTGCAGCCCTAGCCGGGATCAATTCCATGTTTGTGAGTGAAATATTAAGCACTAGGCATTTCTTAGGATTAATCATAAGGCCGGATAGGGCTGCAAATCCATCAAGAGCTGGTATTAAGTTAGGACCAGAGACCTGTGGTGATGATAGAAAAAGTAATATATCGTCTGCAAATATACATAATTTGTGTGTAATACCTCCTACTTCAATGCCAGTTATAGTTTGGTTTGTTCTGATGTATTGGGCCATGGGTTCGAGTATAAGGGCAAATAATAAGGGAGATAATGGGCAACCCTGTCGGGTACCTCTTTCGATATTAAAGGCTTCAGATTTGTATCCAGCATATTTTATATAGGCTTTGGGTTTATTATATAATGCTTTGATCCATGTTAAAAAGTGGGGTCCAAAACCCCATTTTTGTAATGAATATTGCATATATTGCCAGGATACTGTGTCAAATGCCCTCTTAATATCGAGAGATAGAAAACATAAAGGGATTTTCCGTTTTTTAGCAATATGTGCCAATAACACTGCCCTGCGTATAGTATCGCCTGCCTGTCTATTTGGCATGAAGCCTACTTGATCTTTATGTATTAATTTTCCTATAATGCTATTGAGGCGTTTTGCTATTATTTTTGCTAATAATTTAATATCGAGGTTTAACAGAGAGGCCGATAATTCACACAGGAAGTATCATCAGAAAGGGGTTTTGGGATCATACAAACAATTGCCATTAGTGTTTCTTGCCGAAAAGAATGTCCATCTAGAAGTTTGTTAAAAGTTTCAGTGAGAATGGGAGAGAGTATTTCTGAGAATGTTTTATAGTATAAAGCCGAGTAGCCGCCTGGGCCTGGTCTTTTGTTAAGTTTTAGGTCTTTTATGGCGTTAGCAACTTCATCTATAGTTATAGGCTCATCCAAACTGCTTTTTTGATTCTGAGATAACTCAGGTAAGGTTATTTTTGAGATGAAGGATTCAGCTTCTGTAGGATTAAATTCATTGTTTGTCTTGTATAAAGTTGCGAGATGTGAGTGAAATTTATGGACTATTTTAACTGGATTACAAGTGTAAACATTTTTTGATAATTTCAAACGTATTGGTTTGAAAGATTTGTTAGTTGAATTTAATGCCCGAGCCAAATATGTACCTGGTTTGTTTGTATTCATGTAGAAATTGTGTTTGGAGCGTTTGAGGGATTTATCAAGAAATAGATCGTATTCCAATCTAGATTTTTCCAGATGAGATTTTGTACTCTGAGATGGATTATCTTGAAATGATATGTAGGCTGCATTAAAATTGAGTTCTAGTTTTTTTGCTAGATTTTTGCGTTCCCGTTTAAATAGTGCCATTTGTCTTTGTATTGTACCACGCAAGACAGGCTTATGAGCTTCCCACAGTGTTATTGGGGAGATGTCTTTTGTATTATTAATTGATATGTATTCCTTTAAAGCTTGTTCAATGGCCATCTGATGTAGTGGGTGTTTGAGCATTATGTCTGGTAAGTACCACGTTGGGTCATGCGCTTTTGGTATGGCTGAGGCTATAGTAGTGTATACTGCATTATGGTCAGACCACGGAATCGGAATTATATCTGATGCAATAATTTCTGGTATCATTCCTATTGTTAGAAAAATATGATCTATTCTGGTGAAGGTTTGATGAGGGTGCGAGAAATAAGTGAATTTCTTTTTCATTGGGTTACTTTCTCTCTATGAATCTACCAGATTGTATTTGGAAAGAAGTTGAGAAAAAGGTAATCTAGAGGTTATTTTGGATGGTGTAAAAGGTGATTTATCTAGAAATGGGAGGAGGACCTGGTTCGAATCCCCACACATTATTACTGTTCCTATTTTGTGTGTATTAATCACTTGTAATATATGTGAGAGGAATGGTGTAGGTTGTTTGTTAGGAGCGTAGTAGGAAATCACCGTGATTGCTGTATCCATTATATAACCCATGAGTATCAGGTATCTACCTTCTGGGTCTTTAATTTCTGATGATAAGGTGAATGGTGTGGATCGGTGAAATGCAATTAGAGTTCCCCTTTGCTTGGTACAGGCAGAAGCCGTGTAAATTTGTTGATAAAAAGGAGAAATATATTTTGGAGTAGAATCTTTGGTGAAGTGTGTTTCTTGGAGGCATACTATGTGAGCCTTCTTGTTATGGAAAGTACGGAAGGCTTTGGTCCTTTTTTGAGGGACATTTATTCCCTGAACATTCAGGGAAAGTATATTCAGTGGTGCCATGGCAATAGATCAAATAGTTTTGACTTACTTTTTGTTATACAGAGCTGACTGCGCAGATCAACCTGTGTGGACTGAAGAGATGAATAGATAGAAAAGAAACCAGTGAATTCTGGAGTAAAGAGTAAACAAAAAACATATGAGATTAGATGATACATTGTATAAATTATTTTTTGCAAGTAATCACAATTTACCCGTGAAAGAGAATAAATATCTCTCTCAGGGGAATAAGTGCCTTCGTCACACTCCCACATAATATGGTTGGGAGAATGAGGAGGGCTAATGGGGGTACACGGATCTTCCGCTTACAGGAGAGAAGTGCTATGTCAAAAGACATCAAAATGATGTTTCATTAATTGGAGTGCAGAATATAGTTTTTGTTGAAATTATTTATTCCAGGGTGGTTGTATATGGTTAGTCTTGCCCTAGGCTAAATAATTCAGTTAGAAAGGTACTGTTAATAACTTTGGTATTGATGAAGATAGTTTGAATTATTTTGGGATTTTAACCCTTTTAGAGTAAACAATTACATTTTTTATTCATATGCAACTGTTTAGATATGTTAACTCATAAAACTGAGGTTGTATTGCTTCAGATTAGAATAAACAAAAACATAATTCTAGGAACTAGTTAGGTAATAATATATTTGTTTTAAGAAAAGAAAGAAAAAGCTTCCATTACTTCTGGATTATTGAACATATTTGTCCTAAAAAGTAATAAATCTATTGTTATTACCTGATAATATATAACTGAACAAGAATTTCCTTATTTCACTTATATATTCTAAGGCTATATGAATCAGAAGTAATAAGAAATATAACTGGAATGTAACATGATCCCACACAGTGTGTGACTATCAGAATGCAGTTACGTTCAGTTATAAATATAGGTTTTTTATAGAGAACCATCTCTTAGTATAATAAATGAAGAGATATCAGGAATTAGGATGTCAGTCCATTGAATCTTCTTGGTCCATGGATGATGTGGCATAACGGCCTCTTTTGTGAGAATGATGATTCCCATTTTGTTCTGAAATTTTCTGGGTGCTGCCTGAAGGTGAAGATGACGCCATTCTTCTGCGTGTGGGAGTGTTGCTGCTTGTGGGTTCTGTCAGATTTAATTTTAAAAGGGTTTGTTGTAGTTCATCTGCTGATCTGCTTCTGTAAATTGTACCTTGGTAGTTAAATCTGACTGAAAAGGGGAAGCCCCATTGATACATAATGTTGTGGCGTTGCAGTTCCATTAGTTGGGGTTTCATGGATCGTCTTTTAGTAATAGTAAGTTGGGATAGGTCAGCAAAAATTTGATAATTGTGTCCTTGAAAATTAAGTTCCTTTTTTTCTCTTGCAGCAATTAGTATTTGTTCTTTCGTTCTGTAATAATGAAATTTTGTGATTATATCACGTGGGGGTCCATCTTTCTTTTTGGCTGTGAGGGCTCTGTGTACTCTGTCCAGTTCTAAACGTTCAATAGGGATATCTGGCTTTAGTTCTTGTAATAGAGCAGTAATAGTAGATTGCAGGTCTGTCACAGTTTCAGGTATTCCCCTTATGCGCATGTTTGAACGTCTGGCTCTATTTTCGTAATCTTCGAGCTTAGTTTGAAGTATTAAATTCTCTTTTTTTAATTGTTCCAATTCTGTTATATTTTCTTGGGTTGTAATTTTAATTTCATCCATTTTTATTTCTAAGGCTGCGGTGCGGTTTCCCAGCTCTCTTATTTCTTTGGTTAGGCTTTTTGTTATTTGGTCTGAGGTTTGTTTTAAAGCCTTATGAAGCATCTTTTCAAATTGTAATAATATTACTGGGGATACTGAGGAGGCTTGTGGAGAAGTTTGTGAGAGGATTTGTTCTGTATCTGACTCAAATGGAGAGTCTTGCTGTGACATTTTCTGTCTGTGAGAGCGCCCTGATGCTGTATCTTGTGAGGTGACTGGAGCTGCTTCAGCTGCAGTGAGTGCCTGTGAGCTCTTTGTGAGGTGATTTTTATTTCTGCCACGGTTTCCTCCCAGTACCATATTTCCTGCCCAAACTTTCACAGTTTGTTCCCTGGGGCAAAAAGGTTCAAATGGATACCTTTTGAGCCTGCAGGCTCCGCTTTGTCCTTCTCTTCTCTCCTCAGCGGTGTGGAGCTCTAACAATGCATGTCTGCTCCGCTAGGCTCCGCCTCCTGCCCCTTGAATTTATTTTTCAAACAGCTGCCTGAAATTTCAGTACAAACCGTATCAATTTTACATCTTATTTGTTGGCTGAAATCATCTAGACTATGGTTAAACAATGATGCCTTTTTCTTTAGAAAAGGACAATTACTGATCTACTGTCTATTAACCCCTAAGGCTCCATGCACACTAGCATTTTTTAAGCAAACAAAAAATGCTGGAAAAATGCTGCACTAAAAATTGCTGGTATTTACGTTTTGTAGTAGCGTTTAGGAGTGTTTAAGCATTTTTACGGTTCCTTTAAAAAAAGGGGTAAAAAAGCTCAAAAACGCTATTAGTAGCATTTAAGAGCGTTTATGCTGGATAAACGCTCCAAGAAACTTTACAATAACAATTTTGTTCCTGCTACTAGACGCTGAAGCTCAAAAAATGCTAATAGTCTAAAGTAGTGTGCATGGACACATAGGATAACACTATTTAGCTTCTAGGAGCAGAAAAAAGATGCTAATGTGCATGGAGCCTAAATATGACTATATGAGAAACATGTGTTTTATAGAAATATTGTGATTCTTCTCCCCACTGCATTAGTATCATTGGCGGGGGGTAAGCACTGAGTGCAGGGGGAGGGGAGGGGGACACAGGAGATTGATACTTCAGAAATGTTGGTTTCTGCACAGACTTCTGCCAGGTATTCCTTTTGATCAAAGCGGCATTCAGCGGGGTGGTCAGCAGAAGAGGTAAGTATTTACATTCTTCTTGAAAGGTACAGCTGTATTTTACATATTCAGCTTAGCATCAGAGTTGGTTTAATATATTTTTTATTTAGTTGTGTGTGTGCTCCTTTAGGCATACATTCACATGCATGCAGGTTGAACTGGATGGACTGGTGTCTTTATTTAACCTTACTAACTATGTAACTATGCATATGGGCCAAATAAAATGCCATGCATATTCATAAGTGTTTCTTTTAGCATATGTTTTTACCTTTTCTAAATTACTTTATAAATTAAATCTATATTTCCTTGATCACATCTGTATAGTTTTAAGCATCATAAGGACCCTAATTCAAAAGTTACTATCAGTTACTATCAATTTACCTAATTGTTCTAATAAAATAAAATATAAAAATATAAAATCTAAATATATAAAAATATATTGCATCAAAGACACATGATATAATATGTTTCTGCCCTATAGCAGATTCTCCACAGTAATTTATGGAGAACTGCCTTCTGTGGCACAGGAGAGTAGTGAAAATAGGACATAAAAACCCTGCACAGCCAGGTGGATGACACCAGTGTTCTTTCCACCCACAGCCTGCGAATTGCAGAGTTAGGCTGTTTTCTCCCTGCTCCATTGCAAAAACACATTAGAGATTTTTTTTTTTATAGAAAATGTATATTGGAAAATTGTGGGACCCTTTCAGTGTTGTGGTTGTTTTTTAATAAAACATTCATCTTAACATGGCAATAAAGGTTTAAATATGTATTACTGTATGTGTCTGAGTCTGTGTGAGATACATGTTTTGTGAATAAGTATGACATAAAAAAGTGAATATACCTTATAGTTTCCCCATATTTCCTCCCAGCCTCTTAGTTTCTTCTGTATTCATTAACATTCTGCTTTGTCACGTCTTCCTTGTACAACACTACTGCCCTCTGCTCACTACAATGAGTTTTATGCATTTTGTGACTGTTTCTTGCCCGCACCTTCCCCCCCCCAAACCATGCGTTAGCTAGCTGGAAAGCTTTTTCTTCAAAGTTCCTTACACCCCTACCCTAGCAACACCCAACATTGGGCACGTGGGCCCAAAATAAGATATTGCACCAGTCATTTAGCAACTTGCAGGTACCCCAAATTGTTATGATTGCTACAAAGTCCAGATAGTAGTTTTTACAGTTATCGAGAGTTAATGAGAGAAGGTTTGTGTAGCTGACATCCTGTTGTGAATGCCATCACACATACTGGCAGACTGAATGTTTACTTTTACTGCAGTAGGTCAACTCAGTAAAAATTAATTTGACACATCCTGTATTTATTCTTTGCAATATGTACTTGTGTCCATACTAAAGAAAAATCAGAGAAGTAAACTTGATGTATTTTTCCTGGGGACATTGTTGACATTTTCAAGGGCATACACCAGGGATATGCAATTAGCAGGCCTCCAGCTGTTGCAAAACTACAAGTCCCATCATGCCTCTACCTCTGGGTGTCATGCTTCTAGCTGTCAGAGTATTGCTATACCTCATGGGATTTGTAGTTCTGCAACAGCTGGAGGTCCGCTAATTGCATATCTCTGGCATACACCATACGCCTTACATCGTTAAAGTGGTATTAAACCCAAAACCAAAAATGTAATACTATTGTATTTTGCAGCTTTCCAATTATTAGACGTGGTGGCTGCATTTGTTTTCTTTTTTTAGGCTTTTCCCCTGGTGATCTGGCCAGTAACACAGCTCCTGTATAACAGTGCCTGTATAACAGTGCCCCCACTCTGGATGAGGGAGCATAGGGGGCACATTTGGACAACAGCATTGTCAAAAACAAAATTTGTGCTAAGATGAAATACTCTTCATGGCGGCCCTGTCTTCCTGGAAACCAAAAAGGATAGAACTTCCATCATGCACCACTGAATAGGACAACCTAGGATCATCAACAACTGTGACCACAAATATATGCACCACGGCTTTGCTGAGCTCTTCAGTATAGGGACACCAAACTTAAGTAAAAAAATAGGAAGAAGGCGCAGCAGCCTAGTGCATTATCGTAAAGGACTTTAATAAATAATAGTAAAATACTCCATTATACTCACAAAGAGAGAAAATTCACAGGCATAAAATCAGACGCATGTCGGTCCAATAGGCTAGCTCTGAGAAAATGGGCAAGTCCCCCGAAACGGGCACGTCCCTCGAAGCGCATCAGTTGCACCTGTGAATTCTCTCTCTTTGTGAGTGTTTTACTATTATTTATTAAAGTCCTTTACGATAATGCACTAGGCTGGTGCACTTTCTTCCTATTTTTTCAATTTTAGCTGCATTGTTAGTTTGGGGGATGGTAGTTTTAGATGTACTAGTATATTTAAATAGACTAACAAATTGAAGCTGAACTCCAGCTAATACATTCTATGCAGTTACAGCAAACAGTTTTTTCCTTTTGGGATAATGGCTTTACATAAATAAATAAAAGCTGATCATTTTAATCACCCCCGCCAGTATTAAATAGTTTGCCTCATCTCTTTAACAGGTAGATTCTGCTGGAGAGCTTCTTCTTTTGAAAAGCAACAGACTTACTGGCCAGACCAGCAGTTGAAAATAGCAGAAAAAAAGCCTAACAAAAGAAAATGAATGTAGCCATCACATCTAAGAAATGGTAAGCTGCATTAAAATAAATGTTTGCTTTTGGGTTTAATACCCGTTTAAGTTGTTAAGCACTGGGCTATAGGTCTTGAAATAGCTCACAATTTTTAAAGGAAAGTAGTTTATTACTATATTCATTTTTTAAGGACATTCAAATATCTTGTATTTTATTGTTTTAAAAGGAATGCTCAGAGCTCTAATATACACAAATTTTGACACTAATGCAAAAGACATAACATGGCCATCTAGGCCCCATTCACACTTGGTGATTTGTAATCACCCGTAGAATTGCCACAATTTTGGCTGCGACTCCAAATTGCAGTAAAACGCATGACACTTGTTTGAGTGACATTCACTCCTAATGGCACCTCAAACAAGTTGTGATTTTGTCATGATTGTTGCGCAACAGAATCGTGTGGAAATCACGGCAAAATGTGCCTTTAAAAATTACGTGAAGCTCCTTGCCAAAAATAGAGCAGGAGCTTCTTTTGGGCAACAAACGCACATAGGGCAACCCAATGAAGTGAAAGGGCTGCGTTTTGCACGACATACAGAAACGCATGAAAATCGTAGTTAGAAAGTCCTGAGCTGGAGCGCTGGTTCCCGCTACATGAGATGTGAACGGAGCCTAAAATTCCCACATTACATTGCTACATGTCCATATTTGTTGTAGAGTCTATTCAAACAGTGTCATTTAAAATGTAAAATTAAATTACAATATGAGGTGGTAGAGTTAATGTGAAGTAATATTTTTAACATTTAAACCACCGTCATGATCACACACAGCAGAGAGGCTATAAGAAATGTCAAGGCAGAAAAAGGGTTTGATATGCAATGCTTTCTCCTGGTGTATTCCATTAGATCAGTAGATAGATTTGAATGATTGATTAGATTTACGAAAAACTACATTGAGCAACTTTGTGAATGAAACAGTCTCCACCACACTAATGTGATGGAAGAGAGAAATCACAATTCAGGTCAGCATTAAGTTGATCCAGTTCCTCATGGGGAGGCACACTCGGGTTGCTCGGATTTACTAAAACTGGAGAGTGCAAAATCTGGTGCAACTGTGCATGGTAACCAATCAGTTTCTAACTTCAGCTTGTTGAAACCTTGAAGCTAAATGGTTTCTATGCAGAACTGCACCAGATTTTACACTCTCCAGTATTAGTAAATCAATCCCACCCCCTTTTTTTCATCACTAAGCAAAAATGTAGTGTTAGAAGAATGTTTCTAATGTGTGAAGCAACTTTATCTGTGTATGTGTCCTGGGGAGCAAATAAAAAGATAAACCACAGTACTGTTGAATGACCCTACATCAGATTTTTACACCAGACATCCAAAACTTGTAGACTGTAGGTATAGAGGTGCAAACAAACATTAGAGCTGTAAAAGATTCTTCTAATCATTACTGCTAGATCAAAGCCTGTGCACCTCAGCCTATGATTGCAGAGGTCAACTGCTTCTATTATAAGTTGTGACAAACAGCCCCTTTGGGTCCAGGGCAAAATCATGGGGGGGTTTACCTGCCACCCAGACCACCTAGACCATACATTCTCCACCAGGGTTCTGTGGAACCTTAGAGTTCCTCCAGAGGTTGCTATTTGCTAGGGGTTCCTGGAGCTGTAGCTGATTGGCCTCCTGTTTGATAGTGCCCGCATGGTAACAGCATGATACCAATGATCTCTTTAGCTGTCTTTAGGGGGGCATTCTGACCACCACTGTAAGGGTTGCATTCTTTCTCTTGACTATCAATCTAAGGCAGGCCATACATGGTCGAATTCCGAACAAATTTTCCTTTCAAAATCAGTAATTTAGTGCGTTTTTTGATCCGATGGTGCCACCATTGATTTTCAAAATTCGACCAACCAAGCCTTCAATTTCACCTCATGTTGCTACAGAAAAGAGATTTCGTGGCCGTGATCCTTCTTTTCTTTCCAGGAATTTTCTTCTCTTGCACTCATGTGCATTACTTTTTCTATTACATTTCTCGCAGGATTCTCCCATCATTGATTAGAAAATCATTTGCTTTTCCAAAAATTTCAAGCATGCCTGATTACTCAAATCGGCTGTTGCTGTAGCCCACTAAATTCAAACAAAAATTCTCAGATAAGATTTTCTAAAGAAAATTCGTTCGAAATTCGACCCATGTATGGCCAGCCTTAGGGGCATTTTTCCATTTGACCCCCGACGAATTGGCTTTAGTAAGGGTTCCTAAAAATTATTTTAGGGGATCCTCTAGGATAAAAAGATTGAGAAAGGCTGGCCTGGACTGTGGCATTTTAAAAGATAGAAGATCGCTAGAAATAGATAGAAATAGATAGAAAGGTTGAAGGAGAAGGGCTGTCTAGCAGTGTGCAGAGGGGGTTAGATACTGGTCACACCCTTTTCCCCACCTGGGGTATAATTTAAAGTGTTACTAAACCCACAACGGTAAAATCAGTCTGTATATGCAGTAAAGCATGCTTGTTATACTTACTGTGGAACCTAAAGCCTGGTACACACTATTCGTTTTTTTCCGTTCAACCCAGTAGGTTGAACGAAAAAAATCTGTCAGCGATCTCCCCCGATGAGCTGTTGTGTTCTGTCAGGGCATGCCCCCCCCCCTACCAGAACACTCCAAGCAGCGCTCTTAGCCATTGGCTGAAAGCGCTGATCAGGAGCAGATTGGCTGCTGGTTTTCCAGCATGCCCATCAGACAGAAGCCGGCCAAACGCCCAGCTTCTGTTGGACCGGCTGGCATACACACAGGCCGAATGTCAGGCGAGTTTTTTTGAACCAGCCAATGTCGCCTGGCATTCGGCCCATGTGTATGGGGCTTTAGGAATCAATCCTCTGCATTGTGTAAAAAGTCTGTTTGATCCTGTCTTTTCTGATCCTCCCCTTCTTCCACATTCCCCAAATCATCTCCTGATTTGGGGATTGTGGAAGAGCATTGGGGACAAGCTTCACATGCTCAGTTTGGTGTGTATTGCTAGAGAGTTTCTTTTTTTTCTTGGGAGGGTGCATGTGATCAGCACAGGGCCAATCAGCACTGTCCAGACAGAGGGTCAGGGGTCCTACAGCCTCATAGGACAGTCAGAGGAGAATGAAAAATCCTCCTGCAAGCTTTAACCAGACACTAATAGAAGTCACAATACTGCTCTAACTGCTGATGAAAAAAATGTATTTAGCAGTTTATATTTACTGTACTGTGGGATACCAGATATAGTGAATGCAGGGTCCTGGGTTTAGTAACACTTTAAGTTTTTTCTCTGGAAGGTGCAGTGTGTGTGTGATGTAATGTGTGTGTATATTATGTAATGCTTAGTACACACTATAATTTTCTTTCGTTCAACCCAGCGGGCTGAACAGAAAAAAAACTAAAGAGCTTGGGAGGAGCTCGCTGCACTAGCTATCAGATGTTAGTACAGCAATTTCCCCACTGAGCTATTGTGTTCTTACAGGGGGATTGCCCCCACACCCCCCCCCCCCCCAGAACACGCCAGTCAAAGCTTGCTGACCAGATGCCGATTGGATGCTGGTTTTCCAGCATGCCCATTTGACAGGAGCTGGCCATTCAGCTGGCCTCTGTCAGACAGACTGGTGTACACACGGGCCGAATGTTGGATGGTTTCTTTTGAACCGGCCTGTACTCGTCCCGCATGTACGGGCTTTAGAGAGAGACCGCATGCAGACTTTCCTATTATCATCTCCTATGACTGTTATTTCTTCTTGATATACAGTAACTGTCCTCATTACTATGTTCATACATAGTGTCAGGCTCCGAACCTCTTTGATGTTGAGAAATACTGATGACCTATAGTTCAGGTTTCTGAAAATACACTACACTGTCTCCTGCTTTCTTTATGTGCTGTGTGGAAAGAATGGGACACACTTATTGAAAGTTAAATGTTTTATTGTTTATTGATCAAAAATCTTTATTTCTAGTAATAAGAATCATAAGCTGTGGTTATTCTATTCAGTATTAATCATGACACGATCTCTGCATAAATAGTAATACTGTTACGATTGAGCAGGGCTGCTGTTAGAAATCATGGGGCCCCATACAGCCTACCTTACAGAGCCCCCCCAAAATATTAAAACAAATATATTAGCTAAAAATACACTAAAATCATTATTAGTGGACGAAAACCCAAAATAACTTTCTGCTAAATCTAAAACATAAAACTGTAATGACTTAATAAATAAAACTCTGTGTGTGAATAAGGTCTTCGGGTTCATTCACATGGGTGCTATGCCCTGTACAGACTGAATCAGTGTTTTTTTTTAATTGGCTGGAGCTCTGTGTAGGCAGGATAAGTTACTCTATTCTATGGGGACACAGTGGCTCTACAAGCACAGCTGCAGGCCCTAATTTGACAGGCATGTGGATGCAGTTGTACAGCCCTGAACACTGAAGAGAAACGAGTGGGAGATACGGAAGGTCTACACTGAGGGTGGGAGCTGACCAACTCTTCTTGTTAATAAGCAAGTGATTGGTTGTCAGAACCGCCTTGTGTCCTAGCAACCCATCAACCGCTTATTAATTTGAACGGTAGGGTAGTTCCTGCTCCTCGTGTGAACCTACCATATCTCCTGCCCTCTTTACTGCTGTGAGTTTAACAGCAGCAGTGGCGGCGGCAGGCAGGTGAGTACATACATAAGGTGTCCTCCCTACCTTTGTCATGCTATGAGCTTTAACTAAGTGGTGCTAAGTGGTGCAGCCGCAGTCCGGACAGGACTGTCACTTGGTCCGTGTCCGGAACGGAGTCTGCCATTTAATGCTTTAGAGCCTGCTTTAAATGGAAGGCTCCACTGAAATGTTGGCTAGGTGAAAAATACAGGTAGATAGAAATTATATCCGAGGCTTTCTTTCTTCTGTGGAAGACTGACTTAGTGCCTCCAGCAATGTTTGTAGGTAGATAAATAATGCTGATGTTCATAATACCTGGCTACTTTCAGCAGGTATGCAAGTATTTTAGTAATCTCTGTTGAAGGCATCTGGAATGCATGGTATTAACTTTGCATGGGAGGAGAAATTCCATTGGCCAGTTCAAATCTCGAATATAATTTTCATTATAGAATGCTCTGTTAATAAGTTTGCTATTATGTTGACAAAACAAAGATTTTCACTGAAATCATTGGTAATATAGTTACTTTTTAGTTAGATTCCAGTTTTTAGTACTGTATGGATTTATAAAAAGGACCAGATCTTTCAGGTGCTATCATGTCATATCTACTTGTACTTTGGGAGCTATCATAAAATATTTAATGTAACTGAAATTAGTGGTAATAGTTTGAGAAGGCAAATTAGGTTAAATTAGTCAGCTATATACAGTATTTCTGTAGTAGGTGGATGCTGAAAGGGTAAATAACACCCCATGACCGCTAGAGCTGTTTTTCCCAGTTCCACCCATCTATCACATTTTAGTAAAAGTCTCTCTCTTCCCTGGACTAGATTATTTTATTTTTCAATATATACAGCTAGAGGAGTGGGAGTTCTCTGTGCCTGTATAACGGAAGGCAGAGCTAGGAACTTCAGTAAGGAGATCCTACAGGGAGTTAGGTCCCCTTCACATGGGCATTCTAATCAGGCTTGCTTGTCAGTTTTTCAGGCGGACCTGACCATGGACAGGCGGATGTAAATGGACTTGCGTCCTTCATGTGGAAAAGGCCTAAGGTGGACTTTCTCTCTTTTTGAAATCTCTTTTAGGTCACATTTCATTCTTTTAACGCTTAACTTAAAATATTTCTCAGCAGGGTTATGTTTTACTGTGTTATGCATAAATTTGAAGAAGAACTTTAGGTAGACATAAAAATATTTTTGAAAATATCTTTGTGAATCGCATCCCAGAACAGGTTTTTTTAATTTCATATAGCTAGGCATACCATTTTTTGATTCAGCATTACAGTTCCCTTGGATGCTTGCCTGCCAATTGAACTTTGGTGAAAATCCTGACTTATTTTTTCCTGTGAACTGGCTGGAGGTGGAGAGAGGCAGAGCTGGATGCTACAAAGCTAAACCAGCAAATAGGGTTGTTATCTGCCTGGCTCTGCAAGGTGTGAGGGCTACCTAAATCATAAGACAAGCTGAACAAAATGACTAAATCTTTGGAAGATAAAACCCCCCTCGGCATTTTTCGTGTTTTGTTGCCTCACAACCTGGAATTAACATGGATTGTTTGAGGATTTGCATAATTTAATTTACAGAACATGCCCACTTTGAAGATTTTTTTTTTTTATTGTGAAGCAAACAACAAATAGGACAAAATAACAGAAAAAGTCAATGTATTGCATAGTAAGTGAGGTTGAAAAGAGACACAAGTCCATCAAGTCCAACCTATGTGTGTGATTATATGTCAGTATTACATTGTATATCCCTGTATGTTGTGGTCGTTCAGGTGCTTATCTAATAGTTTCTTGAAACTTTCGATGCTCCCTGCTGAGACCACTGCCTGTGGAAGGGAATTCCACATCCTTGCTGCTCTTACAGTAAAGAACCCTCTACGTAGTTTAATGTGCATAACTATTCACCCCCCTAAAGTCAATACTTTGTAGAGCCACCTTTTGCAGCTATCACAGCTCCAAGTCACTTTGGATAAGTCTCTATGAGCTTGTCACATCTTACCACTGGGATTTTTGCCCATTCCTCCTTGCAAAACTGCTCCAGCTCCTTCAAGTTGGATGGTTTCGCTTGTGAACAGCAATCTTTTAAATTTGACCACAGATTTTCTATTGGATTGAGGTCTGGGCTTTGACTAGGCCATTCCAATACATTTACATGTTTCCCCTTAACCACTTCAGCCCCAGAAGAATTTACCCCCTTCCTAACCGGAGCGTTTTTTGTGATTCGGCACTGCGTCGCTTTAACTGACAATTGCACAGTCGTGAGACGTTGTACCCAAACAAAATTTACGTCCTTTTTTCCCACAAATAGAGCTTTCTTTTGGTGTTATTTGATTGCCTCTGCGGTTTTTATTGTTTGCGCTATAAACAAAAAAAGAGCGACAATTTTGAAAAAAACACAATATTTTGTACTTTTTGCTATAATAAATATCCCCATTTTTTTTTAAAAAAAGCTAATTTTTTCTTAGTTTAGGCCGATATGTATTCTTCTACATATTTTTGGTAAAAAAAAAATCGCAATAAGCGTATATTAATTGATTTGCGCAAAAGTTATAGCGTTTACAAAATAGGAGATAGATTTATAGCATTTTTATTATTATTTTTTTTTTACTAGTAATGGCGGCGATCTGCAATTTTTATCGTGACTGCGACATTATGGAGGACACATCGGACAATTTTGACACATTTTTGCAATTGGCATTAATACAGCGATCAGTGCGATTAAAAATGCATTGATTACTGTAAAAATGTCACTGGCAATGAAGGGGTTAACACTAGGGGGCGGTGAAGGGGTTAACTATGGTCCCTGGGAGGTGATTTTAACTGAAGGATCGTGGTTCCTAGCTATTAGGAACACACGATCTGTCATTCTTGTCAGAACAGAACAGGGAAGTGTGTGTTTACACACATTCGTCCCTGTTCTGTGTCTCCTGCTCATGATTGCTTGTGGCCGGCGGTCATCGCGACCATCAGCCACGAGCATCGGCACCCCCGCCATGCAGCAGGCGTGCGCCTGCTATCCAGACCCCGCGAGCCAATGTACAGCTACATGGTTTTGCGCAGGGGAGCCAACTTGCCGCAGTATAACTGCGGCAGCTGGTCCGGAAACAGTTAAACCACTCAAGTGTTGCTTTAGCCATAGCTCCCAACTGTCCCTGATTTGGAGGGACTGTCCCTGATTTGGAGCAATGTGCCTCTGTCCCTCTGTCCTCCACATTTGTCCCTCATTTTGGTCTAATCGATATAGTTTTATATAAAATGCACTTTTTATCTTTTAAAAAGTGTTTCCCAGTGCTAAACCTTTCATCCAAAATCTAAATTGTTGCATTTGTAAATTTCAAAAGCCAATATAAAGGAATAGTAGTGGTAAAAAAAAGCCCTTGTAGGTTTATCTAATCTTTTTTTTAGGTTAATTCTCCTTTAAGGGGGTGTGGCAGGGGGCATGTCCTATACCTACATGCTTTTGCTAGTAGGTGTCCCTCATTCCCATCTCAAAAAGTTGGGAGGTATGCTTTAGCAGTGTGTTTGTGGTCATTGTCCTGCAGGAAGGTGAACCTCCGTCCTAGCCTCAAATCACACACAGAGTGGTACAGGTTTTGCTCCATAATATCCCTGTATTTAGCACCATCCATCTTTCCCTCAACTCTGGCCAGTTTCCCAGTCCCGACTGCTGAAAAACATCCCCACAGCATGATGCTGCCACCACCATGTTTCACTGTGGGGATGGTGTTCTTTGGATGATGTGATGTGTTGGGTTTGCGCCAGACATAGCGTTTTCTTTGATGGCGAAAAAGTTCAATTTTGGTCTCATCAGACCAGAGCACCTTCCTCCATACATTTTGGGAGTCTCCCACATGCCTTTTTGCAAACTCAAAACGTGCCATTTTGTTTTTTGCTGAAAGTAATGGCTTTCTTCTGGCCACGCTGCCATAAAGCCCAACTCTATGGAGCGTACGACTTATTTTCATCCTACGTACAGATACTCCAGTCTCTGCTGTGGAACTCTGCAGCTCCTCCAGGGTTACCTTAGGTCTCTGTGCTGCCTCTCTGATTAATGCCCTCCTTGCCCGCTCCGTGAGTTTTGGTGTGTGGCCGTCTCTTGGCAGGTTTGCTGTTGTGCCATGTTCTTTCCATTTTGTTATGATAGATTTGATGCTGCTCCTTGGGATCATCAACGATTTGGATATTTTTTTATAACCTAACCCTGACTTGTACTTCTCAACAACATTGTCCCTTACTTGTTTGGGGAGTTCCTTGGTCTTCATGGCAGTGTTTGGTTAGTGGTGCCTCTTGCTTAGGTGTTGCAGCCTCTGGGGCCTTTCAAAAAGGTGTCTATATGTAATGACAGATCATGTGACACTTAGATTGCACACAGGTGGACATCTTTTCACTAATTATGTGACTTCTGAAGGTAATTGGTTGCACCAGAGCTTTTTATGGGCTTCATAACAAAGGGAGTGAATACATAAGCACACGCCAATTATCAGTTTTTAATTTCTGAAAAATTGTTTTTTGTATATATTTTACTAATTTTACTTCACCAACTTAGACTATTGTGTTCTGATCCATCACATATAATTCAGATTAAAAAACATTGAACTAAAGGCTGTAATGTAACATAATAGGTAAAAAGCCAAGGGGGTGAATACTTTTGCAAGCACTGTGTTTTCATGTGTTTCCTTCAAGATACACTTTTCTAAAAGTACATTTTTCTGTTTAGGTTTTCTTTGTTAAACCTTGTATACACATAGGTTAAAAAGGGCTTGGCACGCATTCCTTACAACCAAAGCCAGCACTCCTTGTATAAATAGTGTATTAAGCTAAATAGCTTAGTACACACAAGCCAAGTGTAGATGTACACTGAAATGTTAAAGAAAGGTGTTAAAATTCTTAATGGAATAAAATATCTATAACCCTATAAGCTTGTCATATATGCTAGTTCGATGTTTGCAAGTTTCAGCCATACATATTCCATAAACAGACACCATGAACACTAATGCTTTTCCAGTTATCCATTAAACTCCATTTTAGCCCATAGAATGATGGGCTGGTTGTACTGTATCTACTAAGCCACCCTGTCCTCAAGTACCCCCAACAGACCATGTTTGCAGGTTTTATCTTGCACAGGTGCTTTAACCTCCCTAGCGTTAATCCCGAGTGTGGCTCGAGGTTAATCTTCAGTACCAAAAGAGCTAACCCCGAGCCACACTCAGGATTACAGTACAGGTACTTACCTTGTCCCTAGGATCCTGCGATGACCTGCCATTGTATCCTCCGGCCGGATTCTCCACCCGATGTATCAGTGTTCTGGGCTCCATTTCGTGTGAGCGTCGCAATGCATGGGGGCAGAACCGGCTGCAAATTAAAAAAAGTACAAAAAACATAACACACACAATACATTGTAATCTGTAGATTACATTACTCTATCAAATTATTTCACCTCAGTTTTGTCCCTAATGCTTTGTCCAGTGCCCTGCCTGCACTTTTACTATTCTTTCTTACATTCTTTCTGCCTGGAAACTTGAAAACGTCCATGGCATCCAAAAAGCGTCCCTCTACGTCAAAAGCAGTTTTAGACCAGCTAGAAAACAGCGATATTGAATTAGAATCACTTGCAGAATTGAGTGATAGTGATCTGTGGGGAAATTCGTCATCAGACACTGAAAGTGACGACAGTGACGATTCTGCGACTTAGCTCAGTGATGTGCGAACTTAGTGCTCTATTGACTGTGGTGCAGATCACGCAGCACTGAGCTTAGTCGCAGAATCGTTGCTCTCTTAACTTTCAGTGCCTGATGACGAATCTCCCCACGAATCACTATCGCTCAATTCTGCAAGTGATTCTAATTCAATATCGCTGTTTTCTAGCTGGTCTAAAACCGCTTTTGACGTAGAGGGATGCTTTCTATTGTCCTGATTGTGACGTCTGACTTTGTGCAGTCCCATGTTTCAAAATTTTTCATACCCGGAATGTTTACTAAACCAATATGCAGTGTCTAGTAATATTGCACCCTTGTTTGGACAAATTTCAGTGTTTTTTTAATTTGATTACATTGTTGAATAAAATATATTATTATTTTTTAGAATTATTTATAGTTATTTATTATATTAGAATTT
This sequence comes from Aquarana catesbeiana, assembly GCF_042186555.1. NCBI lineage: Eukaryota > Metazoa > Chordata > Amphibia > Anura > Ranidae > Aquarana > Aquarana catesbeiana. The sequence goes on from NC_133325.1 coordinate 517,806,391, forward strand.
ATGATTTTGTGTTTCAAACTTTATCATACCTAGGATGTCTACTAGACTCTTGTTTGGACAGATTTAAGTGAGTTATTCCTAAGAATTACAGGTCTACAATATAAAAACAACAAATGTACCGCTATGATATTCAAAAATTATACATAATCATACCGCCGGAGGTTAAATCAGAGTCAATGGCTTGGTATTTTGGACAGCTATTTTATCTAAGAGAAATTCCCAAAACATGGCCTGTTGGGGGTACTTGAGGACAGGGTTGAGAACCACTGTACTAAGCTACTTATGTGGTTTTTACTATTTACCTTTCCTTTCCAATGCAGGCCATAGACATAAGATCTCAATCCAACATTTAGTAATTATTTCATGTGTGTGTCAGCATCAAACAACTCCCTGCTAACTGTTCTCAGCAGGCTGGATCTATATTGTTCACTTCCAACAAAAGTGGCAGCAGAAATAATTAATGTAATACACTCCTTCTCCCCAGTTAAAATACACACACAGGCAAACCAAGTGTGCATTATAGGAGGACCTATCAGATTTAGTTCCGGGTGTTCGCATTGTGGCTACACAATCAACCACTCATGCCATTAAAATCAGAGATGCAAATAGACTTGTGTGATGATTGCAGCGGATTATGTTGCAGCTACTAGAGACTCTCCAAGAGAGTTTATTTCCTCACTTACCCACATCTGTTACCTTTAAATCTTTTGCATATCTAGTAGCTGTGAACTTTGCTACTGCAAACAGAAAATGGATAACGCACAAGGAAAACAAGGATGGGCAGGGAAGACGAGCTAAATAAAACCACACAGATTCACATTGTAGAGTTTACAGTCAGCAGTAAATAAAAATGCTGTGTATTCATCATTGATATTTAAAGGGTATCTAAACCATAGAACAAAAATGTAATTTATTGAAGCTTACAATTCTGTAGATGTGATGGCTGCATTCATTTTCATGCTTTTTTCCTTTGATTTTCACCTGATGATCCTGCCAATAACAAACTCTCTGACCTAAGGTGACAGCGCTCACTTATGTATCTATGGAGGAGCAGCGTTGTCGCACTAGGCTGCTTACTCCAGATTTAGAGTATAAACACCTCCCACTCCTTCAGGCAGGGGGGAGGGAGGTTCTGTAGTTCATATAGAACTGGGAAAGCTGTTAACATTTAAGTATTCAGCTCAGTGCGCAGGAGGGTACAAGGATACTTGATTTCGATGAGGATTAACATGTTTTTTATCTGCACTTGTAGAAAATTTAATAAAGCCCCGTACACATGAGCAGAATGCTGGGCGACATCTGCCGGTTCAATAAAAACAGGCCGATATTTGGCCCATGTGTATGGGAGCCGGTCCGACACAAGCCGGTCAAACGATCCGGTTCCCAATCCGCACTCTCAGCCAATGACTGAGAGCACTGACCAGAGTGTTCTGGCGGGGGGCCGCCCCCCTGTCAGAACACAACAGCTCAGTGGGGAAGATCGCTGTACTAACGCCGGATCTTTAGTACAGCGGCTCTGACCAGAGCTGACAGATTTTTTTTCATTCAACCCCCTGGGTAGAACAGAAAAAAAGCTCATAGTGTGTACCAGGCTTTGGTCTTCACGGCAAGGAGCACTGGAAGGGCAAATGCATGTAAAATAAAACCAAAGAATTTCCAAGCTCAACTTACCAACCAGCCTGCGACCAACCGAATTAGCCTGCCTAACAGTATGCGTTAAAAACAGGGGTTTAGTTGCACACATTTGCAAATACATGCATAAGCTGCAGGCCATGGCAAGGCACCCTGTATCCTGCAGACGCTAACTCTAACTTTGAAGAGTCTCCACAGTGGGAGCACATGTATTCTAATGGATAGATGAAGGGCAGATGACTGGAGGGAGCCCAACCTTCCTTAAAGGCACAGGAGCACACTGAACGCCCAGCACATTGCACAATGGCAGCAAAGGTGTCAGTGCGTTGCCTGACCAATATGTCAACAATACAAAAAAAGGTCACTACCCCCACCTATAACAGGTCTTCACAGCAAGGAGCACTGGAAGGGCAAACGCATGTAAAATAAAACCAAAGAATTTCCAAGCTCAACTTACCAACCAGCCTGCGACCAACCAAATTATCCTACCTAACAGTATGCGTTAAAAACCCCTGGGGGCAGTACCTTTTTTTTGTATTGTTGATATATTGATCAGGCAACGCACTGACACCTTTGCTGCCATTGTGCAATGTGCTGGGTGTTCAGTGTGCTCCTGTGCCTTTAAGGAGGGTTGGGCTCCCTCCATTCATCTGCCCTTCATCTATCCATTAGAATACATGTGCTCCCACTGTGGAGACTCTTCAAAGTTAGAGTTAGGGTCTGCAGGATACAGGGTGCCTTGCCGTGGCCTGCAACTTATGCATGTATTTGCAAATGTGTGCAACTAAACCCCTGTTTTAACGCATATTGTTAGGCAGGTTAATTTGGTTGGTCGCAGGCTGGTTGGTAAGTTGAGCTTGGAAATTTTTTGGTTTTATTTTACCACATTTAAGGACTCGTAAGTTGCAATATTTTATATTTTTGTTGTTGGGTTTAGATATACTTTAAATCCCATATAATATCCATTAAACCATAACCAAATTCATATTGTCTGTTTGTTTTACAATGCAATATAGTATGTATTTAAACTGGGCCTATACTAACATAAAAATGTATTACACAACACTTCTTGATAGTAGAATGTGTCAGGACATACCATTAGGCTTACTAATTGTACCTGCATAGCATCACCAAGAGCATCCCAGATTGGCTTTGCAAACACAAGTTAACTCACATGGCAGTGCAAGGGCATCTTGATAGCTGTCTCAGGTACCGTTAATGGTATTGTGGCCAGGAACATGCTTATGCCCGTGCTAATTATGAAATCACTTTTAAATAATGTACTTTCTCCCTGGGTACTCAGAGTTTTTTTTCATCTGCTGTTGGGGGAGACATTGAGACAGCCATCTTGGATTCTAGGGCCAATTTTTAGACTGGAGCCAATCTACCTACTGGCATGTCTTTGTAGTGTGGGAGGAACACAGAAGACACCCACACAATTCCATACAAACAGTGTGCTGACTGGGACTCAAAACAAAGACCCCAGTATGCAAAGCAGAAGAGCTAACAACTAAGCCACTGTGCTGCCCTTTTATGAGCTTCTTAGGACAGCAGACTAGACTTGGCTGGTAATAAAATAGAGGGCAATAAAGGTTGTATTAAAGTAAATCTAAGCTCTAAATGGATGACATATAGACGAAAACCTTAAAGTGGATGTAAACCCTCACATATACCCAGTGAAGTGAACAAGCCTCACATGATACACAGAGATGAACAAAATTTCCATACATACATTTTATATATATATCTGCTGTCTTCAGTTTTCTAGACTCTTTAGAAAGTGCACATCGTGTTAGAAAGTTTTCTTCCTGTTTCAGCAGTGGGAGGGGAGTCTGGACATACTCTGTGTGAGAGCTGATTGGAGGAAAGACACACACCCCCCTCCACATAGGCAGAGGAATGAAGAAACTTGCAGAGCTGTACTGTGAATAGACAAGATCCCTGCTTATCTATCTCTAAGTTACCTCCCTGACACAAATTTCCAGCTGCTTTTATGTCTCGTGTCGGAGGGTGGCAATGGGAGCAAAATTTGCTCCCAGCCTGGCCAACCTGTTCATGGCCAAATGGGAGGAGGATGTCATCTATGCCATGGAGAACCCACACCTCTATGGCCTCTATAAGGGTGGTATTGATGGAAATTTTGGATAGCTTATAAGCGATATCTTGCCACTCAGTCAAATCAAAGGAAAGGTTCAAATCCCTCTCCCACTGGTCCATATAAGTAAGTTTTGAATCTGGCTGAGTAAGAGAAGCGTATATCACAGATATCCGCCCCCTCTGTAAGCCTCTGGTTTGGCATGACAAATCAAATGTTGTGAGTGTAAGGGGTCCCACTCTTAGATTAAGTTTAGATCTGGTGAAGGATGCTATTTAATTGTAGCGGAATATTTCACTAGGAGGCATTTGAAACGTGTCTTTAAAATGCTGCATAGCATATATCTGATCTCCATTAAGGAAGTCGCCGATTCTTAGTAACCTCTTATTAAGCCACCACTGGAGCAGTCGTGGAGTCAAGCCAGGTGGAAACTCCGGATTGCAAAAGATGGGAGCTAGTGGTGTATGTAGGGATGATAAAGGACTGTGGTGGCGTGTTCTGTCCCAGATTGCTAAAGAATGTGATAAAGCGGGGCATAATATAGGCGGGCGTAAACAAATAGGAAGCCACATTAGGGATCCTATAGCAAAGGGATGGCAGGAGAGTGCTTCAAAGGAGACCCATAGGGGGACTGAGCCTTTAGCAGTGGTATAAGCTATCTGGGCTGCTTGAAAATATGCCTGTAGATTGGGAAGACCAAGCCCACCCATAGGTTTAGGTGAACAAAGCGTTCGTTTTTGTATCCGAGGCCCCTTGTTACCCCACACAAAGCACAGGACTTCAGCCTGCAGACGTTGCATGTCTCCCCTCAGGACTGCCACTGGTAGAGTTCTAAAATAGTAAAGGAGCCTAGGTAGGAACGTCATTCTTATTGAGTTGATTCTGCCAAACCATGAGAGGGAATAATCTGCCCAGCAACGAAGATCCTCCCTAAGTTTTTTAAATAGTGGAGGGTAATTTGCCTTATAAATAGTGTCAATAGAGGATGTCAACCGGACCCCTAAGTATGGGAGGGAGTGGTGAGTCCATTGAAAGCTATAAGTATTTTGAAGAGTCTGTATTATAGCAGGGGGTAGCAAGATGTTAAACGCTATTGTTTTTGGTTATTCAGAGACAGGCCAGAAAGTTGTGAGAAATGATCTAATAGGGACAGTAAATTAGGCAAAGTTACGTGGGGGTTAGTGACGTACATAAGGACATCATCGGCAAATAATGCACATTTATGTTCCTGTTGTCCACAATAAATTCCGTGAATTTTAGGGTGGGAATGAATCGCCATAGCTAGGGGTTCTATTGCCAATGCAAAAAGCAGAGGAGAAAGTGGGCACCCCTGCCTTGTACCGCGCTTAATAGGGAACGATGATGATTTATGACCTCTAATGGAAACTTGGGCTACTGGGGTGCTATATAGTGTTTTCAGCAGGTAAAGGAACAAAGGGCCAAACCCTAGGGTCTCTAGAGTAATTAAAAGGTAGTTCCAATTTAGGCTGTCAAAGGCCTTATTAAGGTCCAGTGAAAGAAGCAAGAGTTTCCGGGCCAGTGGAGCATCCCAATCGGAACGCACCGCTGAGATCAATGTTATGGATCTACGAATTTGATCCAATGTCTGATGTCCTGCTATAAATCCCGATTGATCCTTATGTATGTACTGTGCTAAGAAAGTATTAAGGCGAGAGGCCAAAAGTTTTGTTAGGATCTTTAAATCGCAAATTATTAGCGAAATTGGGCGGTAATTACAAACGTCATTAGGGTCCCTGTTGGGTTTAGGAATAACACTGATATAAGCCTTATTTTCATCATTTCACCGGGGGGGCTTTCATATAATTCAGCATACAATTTATGAAACTCCCCAAGAATCCTTTGGGGGTCTTGAGAGAGATGGCCTCCCGAAAGTCTAATTTTAGGGAGTGCCATGTGTGAGTGTCTAGGAGTAAGCTTACGTGCTAACAGAGAACCTGGGCGATCCCGCCAGGTGAAAAACTTGTGATTCGTCCAACGTAATTGTTCCTCAGCCCTTGTGGTAAGACAAATATTAAGTTCCAAGCGGGATTGCTCCATTTTAACAAATAGATTAGGGGATGGAGAGCATTTATGTTGTTTAGTTAAAGCTTCATACTCCTTAGTTTTGGCAGAGATCAACTCATCGCAAACTTTTTTGAGTCTGGAGGACAGTTGAATAAAGGCTCCCCTGACAGACGCTTTGTGTGCGGCCCAATTAATTGCAGTGGAAGTGTCTTCTGGCCTATTGGTATCAAAGTAAGACTTCAAATGATTAGAAATCTCAAGACAGTGAGATTTGTCGCTGAGAAGAGATTCATTTAAATGCCAGTGTGATTTTGCTATCCTATTGGCAAGATCTGATAACTGAACCATAACTGGATCGTGGTCTGACCAGTAAGTAGATAGTATCTTGGCGGAATTTAATTTAGACAGCAGTCCCGAGAGGAGAAACACGTGGTCTATACCTGAGTAATGGCCATGTGCTCTGGAATAATGAAAGTAGTCTCTAGAGGTGGGATTGGCTTCCCTAGGCATCTATTAAGTCATAATGTTGCCACTTGATTTGTATTGGTGGCATAGTAGATTAGGAACGTGACTAATGTTTCCCCCAAGTGACCTTTAACCAAAAGGTAGCACCTTTCCTTGTCCTTAAGGACTTTGGTTTCGGTGAACGATAATCGTCTAGAAAAGCAGAGGGCCACTCCCCTCTTTTGCTGACGCGTTCGCATAATAACAAAGAGGATAGTCTCTATGGAGGTACCTAGGGGTAAATAGGGAAGTGAAGTGCGTCTCCTGAAGAGACACAATGTCCGCCCCCATAGATCGATAATGTGAGAAGGCCTTAAGTTGGTCATTATATTAGGCATAGGAGACAGTCAGACAACATCTACAAGCAAACTCACCCACCGATCCGTGAACTTCCAGATCCAGAAAAGCCAAGAGAACCTCTGGGTGACCCTCAGGAAAGAACAAAAAAAAATTAAAGCAAAGATAGAGAAAGAAAAGAAAAGAAACAGGATAATCAGGCCAAAAGGGACAAATGTATTTTTGTGCAAAATGGAAAATAATTGTGTGTTTCTTAATAAAAAGTATTTGATTAAAAAATAATTTTACTGATCATATAGGCAAGGTTTTTCTGGAACAAAAGTTCCTGCGTAAATGATCAGTAAAATTCTTGCCTTTAGATACGTTTTAAATACATACAATTGTAGTTCTATATCCTTCTGCTTTTTTTGCAATACCAGAATGCAATTTTTGCAACTATGTATATGCATAAATATGCATTCACACGCATTTACATGCATATGCACATAAAATGCATGTCCTCAGATGCATTTTTTTTATTATTGGTTACGGATCTGAATGCAGTGCACATTTGTCTTTTTAACTTCTGATACTGCAAAATGTATTGTACCATGACTTGAGTAAGGTGACATCTTAACGTTTCCTGCTTTGATTTCCTACACTTGTCATAGTATGACATAAGTGTGTTTAGGAGTTAAATTACTGTAATTGTTAAATAAACAGAGGTGCAGTTATAGAGAAATATAGAATTTCTAACATTTGTATTGTGGTGTGAACGTCAGAGGAAAAAATAGAAAATAAATCAAACATGCATAACTAGAAAAGTAACCTAAGATTAAAGGAGTGATTTGTGTTATAGAAAAGCTTCCTCCTCTCCAGCAAAGTTTGAAGAACAGACTGGGTGCAAGGCAGAGGAATGTAGAAATACCTGCCGCTCTCAAAAAGAATAGAACAATGCACCCTCCCTTTCAGTTTCAGGTGCTTTGTCACAGAGAAACTGACAGCTGACCTGCCCTGAGCCTTTCTGTATTATATGGCTCAGGGTGACATAGCAAATATATTCAAAAGATAAGCTATTGTGTGATGTGACCAATTCAGTAAGGACCCTGTGCCAAAGTAATAGATCCTGGAGTGTAGACAAAGATATTTACTTTTCTCTCATCCTGGAAAATCAGTGAGGTGTTTCTAAGCACAGAAATGTGAAAACATGTTTTTTTCCCCGGAAATATCTTTTTTCTCAAATGCCTACCAGTGGAACAATCTTATGTCTGATACGAATAAATATGTAGCCATTCCCCAAGCAGTTGCAGATCCTCAGTAGAGAATTAACAGAATTATCCAGTGAAATCATGTTCTATCATAAGGCTTCTGGAGGTATACAAAAAAGTGTTTTTTTTTTATACCAAATCAGTTGATTCTCATTTACATTATCACTTTATCAGCTGTGGTTTCCAAAGGATAGAAAACCATAGTATTGTTGCCTATCTGCAGTTGTTTATTTCCTATACAATCAAGCGGACAAGAGAACAAGGGCAGCACTCCTGTTCCTTTAAGAGAGTTTTCATCCAATAAACGGGCAAATACAGTTCCACTCAAAAGTTTTTCAAGTCCGATTCTGAACAGTAAGGAACTATTAATAACTATACTATTCAATAAATGATATACATATATCACATCATTCATCATTGGTTTCCATGGTGTGGATGGTCATAAGATAATGTTTGATCCCAACATGTTTCGTCAAGATTGGCTTTTTTAGGGGATTAGCGGTCCACCACTAGTCAATGGTCTATAATAGAGACAAAATTATAAGTACATGCAAGAAAATAAAAAAATAATATATACAAATCCATTGATATATATTTTAGCTAATTATTCACTCTGTCCAGTCCACTTCAAGCTTACCCAGTAAATCACCAATGAGAGTCACCAAATTCGTCCACACCTGCAAGGGAGGGGGGGCACTGTGCGGCCACAGGGGGCACAAAAGGGCCAAGCTAAAATAAAAAGTACAATACATAAGTTGACTTTCAGTATAGCAAAAATTAATTGGACAACCCACCAGTATGTCCATTCAAGGGCTCACCTAGCCTCATAATCTTACTTACTTGAAATGTAGTTTAAAAAGGAACAATACAAGGGCGCCTAATCGTGATGCGGTAACAATCAGCAATAAAACTTGGGTAACTACAAGAAAATGGAAATAAACCACCATAATATATTGCCATATTTACATAATATAGGTATGCATAGAAGGAGATCACTAGCATTTAACTGCAATGTAAGAACTAATCATACAACTGTACTGAACACAATTAGTGCATCAGAGCAATGACATCCTGAGTCACCTAGTAACTATCAAGAAACATGCTGAACAAAAGGAAATCGAGCCAGCAAGGAAAAGCGGGACTCATCCACTCTAACAAACTAAATCCATGTAAGCTAGACCTGTCAATTGAAGCCATTATACTTTACCCTCACTAGAGTCCAACTGAATATCAATGTAGAAATGAATATAAAGATTACAATGCCATAGCAATGCAGTTTAGCCAGATATCAAGAGAAATGTCTATATAAGTTACCCGATGCCACAGTAGGACAGCAAAGGTCGCCCTCAAGCTCCAGCAGCTGACATGCTGGAAATTTTTTCCATAAGTTGATTTTTAGTTAAAAATATGTAAAGGGGTGGAAGAGACTGCAGCAAGAGAATTTATTTTGTATACTAGAAGAATAAAAATTATTTGCTTCAAAAGGAAATCACTTCAAAGAAAGCCTGTCCTGGGACAAATTAAGAGGCTGCCATTCATGATCTATTTCTAAAAATACTAATATCCTGATAACCATGAGTATCCTTAGTATTAAAGCCCAAATAAACCCTCAGCCCAAATTTTAAAATTTTGAATCTGCTTTTAGAAAAATAAACCCCTTGGTAAGCCAGACCTGTAGCTACACTTTAGTTAAGAATACATACATTAATACATTTTTTTTTAACCAGAGTTTAGTGTCACTTTAATGATACACACATATAGTCAAACTGCTCCTTGGTCCAAAAGATTCTGACTACTATTGGAGCTTGCATGGACAGAAATCTTTTACAGCAAATATATGTCAACTGCTGGATTGTTAATCATTGATATTACTTGTATAGACAATTCAAAAGCATTAGTAAACATCTTCTGGCACTAAACTGCATTACTTTTATGGCTGTTGTCTGGAGGATCACCACTAGGAGGCAGTTGTTCACTTTTCTGCAAGCAGGTTTGAAATACTTAGAAAAGGAATGGAAATAGTATTAAACAGGCAAAGAACAAACTTTATTCATATTAATGACTCAGGATCAATGTAAATGGAGTCAATCTGAACTTTAGTTTATGAATACCATGTGCAGCTCAGTTTTGAAACAGAGATCCAGAAAAAAAATGTTTTCCTAGTTTTGATTAGAATGTAAGTTTAAAATTTGTCAAGTTTTTATTTTCTGTCTTTGGAGGTATCCACCCTCAATATTTGCCATAGTGACTATTGCCATAATTTTTAGTGGTCACTGGAACAGGGCCACTGGGAGATTTCCTCTTGCAGTGACAATTGTCAAAGCAGTGATTTCACCACACATGAGACTTCCACTAAATCGCTGTTGCTTCTGCGGCACAGGAAGCGGTGGAAATCACCCTGGTGTAGATGCAGATAACTAAATAAAATAGGCTTCACAGGTTTCACAAATTTATGCTCTGCTTTAAAAAAAAGCCCTTTGAAGCACTAATCATTTAAAAAGAGCATACAAAGACATACAAACCCTTTGCACCCTGGCATACTTTGAATGTAACGAAGTTTTAAGTACTCACTGTAAATTCTCTGCTTGAGTTAGTTCTTACAGTGCCTTTACCCTGCACTGCCCTGCTGGCTTAGCTAAGAGTTGCTTAGTAGAATTTAAAATGCCATAGTTGCCAATAGTTTTAAACATTTTCTAGGGACACCTTTTTTTTGCTGTGTGTCCAACAAGCCATTGTAGGTAAAGAATGTTTATTTAAAGTGCGGCAACCCCAACAGCACTTTCAAAGAATACATAAACACCAATTACACTGCAAACACGTAGGACATAAAAAAAAATGTAGAAAACATAATTTGACACTGACCTTTCTACTGAACACTGTGATATACCTGTTGTGGCTGCGGATGGGTTGAAGTTTCTGTCACCCAGCTTGCTTCTTCTGGCTCCTCAGATATGCCCCTGCCCTTGAGTATCCACTATTCACACTATCCACAATGGAATTTGATATTCCTCTGGCTGTGCGGATGTCCTCACCCGATCCCATAATATTTTTATAGGTAAATAAACTTCTGTTTAAGGGACATTAAAGTGTAAGCTTCCCTTGGGGGAGGGCCAGTGTGATTTTTTTTTTTTAATGTGCTTTGGAACATGTCACCAATTTAAACACCATAAATAAATCCTTTTGAGGCTTTTGGGTTTTTCTTTGACATACTGACTTATTGTAGATCTACAAGTCACAGGGTCATGGTGTCACATTAGGTTCTGATTTCTGGGACCTGCACTTTGTAACAGCTGGTGTGTCATAGTTTACCTAGGCCCTGTAGTTTGGTTTAAAAAATCTAAATGCCAGCTAGTTAACATCTGTAACAGAGCTAGCCAGAACATAGGGCTTTTTGAGGGGACTGCGGGGTGGCCTCTTGCCTATGGACTATGCGCCCTGGCTTTTAAAGGAACACTGCTCCTTTGGAGGTGTGTGTGCCTGGGGGATCCTTGGAGTGGTATTTTTTCTGATTTAGGTCCATGTCTCCCCAAACACACAGACTCTGGGAATCTAGGCCCGGGATTCATATTTAGGGCCTAGATGCCTCATTACCAACAATGACTAAGGTCAGACTGTGAGACTTAGAGCAGATGTCATCACCTCATAGCAACCTGATTCTTGAGGTCTCCTGATATAATCTGTGTAAGGTGTTATGTGTCTTTGTCCCACTGTATCATTTCACCATTATGTGTCTCCTCGGTGTGTATTCCCTTTGTTCTATTGTTTCTGTCTGTCTGATCATCTCTTGGAGATGAGATTAATCTGGTGACCACTTTAACTTGTTACCAAATTAACTTAATTTAATCAACGAACTAATTGATTTACTATTTAAGATCATTGTTAACTGTTAATTGGATTGGTGTTTGAAGTTTGCATTGTCATGCTAATATCCTCAAGAGAAGAATGTCTTCCTGTGTGGTATAAAGTATGTGTCTGAGTTACAATAAACAGTAATTCCTTAGAATTTTACCTTACATCTTGTCCGTGTCCCAGAGTTTTGAACACAATAGGGACTGTAGGTTTGTTCGTAATTTGAAGTTGTTCGTAAGTCGCAACACTGCATTTGTAAGTGTAACTTCCGGTCAGAACACTGCATTCATAAGTGTAAGGTCCGCCTGTGCATGGATGTGGGATGTTCCGGGCGCTTGTTATGTTATCTGGGGCTCTTCTGGCCATGCAGTACATGTAGTACTGCAGTATGGGATGTGTCCAGAGGTATCCAGGACCAGCGTGGAGCACAACTGGCCGGCATTTGCGGCCCATTCGTAAGTAGGAGTCGTGCGTAACTCGGGTGTTCGTAACTCGGGGACTGCCTGTACGATGTTTGAGATAAAAATGGCAGGTACTAGCTCTCGGGCTGCTCGGGACGATTTGGAGGGCAGATGGTGCTGTTTGGCAGAAGGAAGCACCTAATCGGGGTGCCAAGCGGTTCTGTCACACCATCTAATCATCTTCCTAACCACTTCCTTCATATGAAGCTGTCCATTGATTGGAGGCTTCGTGTACACAGTGGCCCAGGTCATCCCTCTGTTCCATATCATACAAACATGCAGGAAGTTTGTCACAGCATTATAAAGCTACCCATACATGGTTGGATTTTTCTTGATCAGCCCATAAAAGCTAAAGCTATCTCCTAAAAGGAACTGATTTGGGATAGCATGATGGCAGGACTTCATTTTGGTGAAAAGAGAACATCACCTTAGGAAAGAAAAAGTACTTTAGGCAAAGCACAGCTTGTTCTTATGCAAGACCAAATATAGATGCTAGCAAGGCAGGGCTATCTGGGAACAAGTCAACATAGTGATGACAACAGGGCTGTATGTAGAATAAGGGGCCAGGGAGCATCTAAGACCAGACAAACTAGGCCTATTTACCAAACTAACTGTCAGAAACCATGAATCACACTGAGAAGTACCGTTAAATCAGACTTGTTTGATAATAATAAAAAAAGGTCAACAGAATAAAAGTAGTCAAAACATAGCCAGAGTTTAGGAACCGTAACGGATAGTCAGACAAGCCAAAACGTCAAGGAGCCAGAGATGAGCGTAGTAGAACAGCAAGCAGGATCTGGAGCCAGAAGGAATGTCAGCCAAGCAAGTCTTTAACAGGAACACAGGAGAGCATCTCTAGAGATGTGACCAAGGCGAAAGCAGAGATCATCTGGACTGGACGGCTTAAGTAGGCAGGACTGACGAGCAGGTTATCATCAACAGGTGAGTCACTGTGGAGAGATAGGAGTTGGCAATTAGCCGACAGCTGAGCGGCCAGCTTTAAATAGGAAAGGCTGAGCACAGCCCTGACAGTACCCCTCCTCAATGACCCCTCCCCCTCGGAGGACCACCAGGCTTGAGGGGAAAACGTCTATGGAAATCACAGAGGAGGACAGGGGCATGTACGTCCAAGGATAAGACCCAAGAGCATTCCTCTGGACGTACTCTTTCCAATGCACTAGGTACTGTATGCGCCCACTGAATCTCCGGGAGTCAACAATGGACTGTACTTCATACTCCTCATGGTTCTCAACCTGTACAGGGTGAGGACGAGGCACTGATGTGGTAAAGCGGTTGCAGACCAAAGGTTTTAAGAAGACATGAAATACATTTGAAATACGCATATTAGAAGGAAGGTCTAATGCGTAAGCCACTGGGTTAATCCTGCGAAGAATACGGAAAGGCCCAATAAACTGAGGTGCGAACTTCAGAAAGGGAACACGAATTCGGAAGTTGCGAGATGACAGCCAGACCCTGTCCCCAACCTGGTAGGAAGGCGCAGGCAGGCATCTGCGGTCAGCATGGAGTTTGTACCTATCATTAGCATGTCGCAAAGCCTCCTGGACTTGTGCCCAAGTGTAACAAAGACCACGGCGATGCTCCTCTAACGCAGGAATACTCTGCAGAACAAATAAATCAGGCAACGTGGAAGGTTGGAAACCATAGTTCGCCATAAATGGGAACAGTCGGGAAGCAGAATTCAAGGCACTATTGTGTGCAAACTCTGCCCAGAGGTCTGACCAGTTGTTATGATGGTCAGAAATATAGCAACATAGGAATTGCTCCAAGTGCTGATTGGCTCATTCTGCGGCCCCATTAGACTGCGGGTAATACGCAGAGGAGAAAGCAAGCTGAATTCTCAACTGTGCACAAAAGGGTCGCCAGAACTGGGACACAAACTGACTACCCATGTCCGAGACAATCACCTTGGGTCACCCATGTAAGCAAAAGATCTCCCGAGCAAAAATGGAAGCCAGTTCCTTAGAAGTGGGCAACTTCTTAAGTGGAATACAATGGGACATTTTCAAGAAAACGGTCAACCACCATAAGGATAACTGTGTTGCCCTGGGAGTTGGGTAACTCCACAATCAATTCCATAGACAGGTGGATCCAGGCCTCTCTCCATTGGGTATGGGTTGTAGGAGACTCACTGGAAGGTGTTGTGGAGTCTTACTCTGAACACACACGGAACAGGCAGCTACGAAGGCAGTTACATCAGCACGTAGACTAGGCCACCAGAATTGTTGGGAAATGGCCTAAAAGAGTTGATTCTTCCCATGGTGGCCAGCAGCCTTGAGAGAATGGTAAGTCTGGAGCACGGCAGTACAGAGACTCTCTTCGACAAAGCAGCAGTCACAAGGTTTCTTAGGAGGAGCATGGACCTGAGCAGCAAGAATTTTGTCACCCAAAGGAGAAGTGAGATTGGTGCGAACAGTAGTCAGTATACGATCAGGAGGAATCACAGGAACCGAACCAACGCCATCTTGGAAGTGGAGGAAAATTGTCGTAACAAAGTGTCAGCCCTTACATTCTTAGTACCCGGTAAGAATGAGACAATGTAATTGAAACTAGACAAGAAAAGAGCCCATCGCGCCCTTCTGGGAGAGAGGCGTTTAGCCTCAGACAAGAATGTGAGATTCTTATGATCAGTAAGAATGAGAACCCGGCACAGTGGTACCTTCGAGGAGATGTCTCCATTCTTTCAGGGCTAAAATGATCACTAACAGCTCTCTGTCACCAATCTCGTAATTGCACACCGCAGGTGACAATTTCTTGGAAAAGCAGCCACAAGGATGCATAGTGCTCTCTCAGAGGTAGGATGTTGAGACAGAAGGGCACCAACTCCAGTCTCAGACGCATCAACCTCAAGGATAAAAGGTAACGTAGGTTCAGGATGTGCCAGCACAGGAGCAGAAACAAAGGCAGCCTTGAGACTCTCAAAGGCTTTAATGGACTCTGGAGACCAACTCTTTGGGTTACCGTCCTTTCTGGTCATATCAGTCAGGGGCTTGTCCAGAGACAAGAAGTTACAAATAAACTTTCGATAATAGTTGGCAAAGCCAAGAAAACGCTGCAGAGGACGTTAACCCACGGGTCGGGGCCACTGTAGGACTGCTGAAAGTTTCTCTGGGTCCATCAAAAAACCAGCAGTGGAAATGACATAACCCAGGAATTTAACCCGTTCATGATGGAATTAGCACTTCTCCAATTTGCAATAGACATTGTTCTCTATTAGTTTGTGAAGCACACGGCAGACATCTGTGTGGTGGCTCTCCAGGGACTTGGAAAATATGAGGACATTGTCGAGCTAAACCACCACACATAACTGCAACAAATCTCGGAGGACACTGTTAATAAATTCCTGGAAAACTGCCGGGGCGTTACAAAGGCCAAAAGGCATTACGAGGTGCTCATAATGGCCCGTTCTGGTATTAAACGCAGTTTTCCACTCGTTGTCCTCCTTAATCCTCACAAGATTGTATGCCCCTCTCAAATCAACCTTTGTGAAAACCGTTGCTCCCTTGAGGCGGTCAAATAACTCCGTAATCAACTGAATCGGATAGGCATTCTTAATCGTGAAACGATTGAGACCCCTATAATCAATACAAGGTCTCAGTTCACCACTCTTCTTCACAAAGAATAAACCAGCACCACCAGGAGATGAAGATTTTTGGATGAAACCTCGAGAAAGTGTGTCTGCAACATGGTAAACCCGGCCACGAGGGGGTATGGCACCAGGTTGAAGGTCAATTGCGCAATTATACGACTGGTGTGGCAAACTACAAGCTTGACCTTTGTCAAAGACATCGCTAAAATCGCGGTACTCCTCCGGCAGGGAGGAGAGTGAAGAGGTGCACAGGACCTTGGCTACCTTCTGGAAGCATGTCTTACTGCATTATGGCGACCAGGAGAGAACCTCAGCATGGAGTCAATCAAAAGAGGGGTTCTGTAACCAAGGATAACCAATAACCAGCGGAAACTTAGGTGAGGAAATAACTTGAAATTGGATTATCTCGTGGTGAAGAGCCCCTACGGCCATGGACAATGGAACAGTCTCATGAGTCACATGGGCAGACTGTAGAGGTCTTCCATCAAGAGCCTCAATGGCAAGTGGAGTGTCACGCAGCTGCAGCGAAATCGAGTGCTTCAATACAAAGGCAGCGTCAATGAACAGGCCTGCAGCCCCAGAGTCGATTAGAGCCTGTATCTCAATGGACGACTCAGCCCAAAAAAGGGTAACCGAAACCAGGGACTTATCCTTCTGGATAACTGTGGGATGAAACAGCGCCACCTAAGGTCTGTCCATGACAGGACCTCAAGGTTCTGGCATTCCCTGGACGAGTAGGACAAGACTTCAAAAAGTGACCTGCCTGACCACAAAAAAAGCACAATCTCTCCCTCCTCTTAAGGGTTCTCTCATCCGCAGAGAGACGCGTGAAGCCCAAGTGCATTGGTTCATCTTCACAGACCGACTCGGTACCAGGAGGCATGGGAGGTGAGGGAGGCAAGGGTGGGACTGCAAAGTTCGGAGACAAATGTACAGGAGGTTTCCACAAGCGCTCCTTAAAAAGGGAGTCTTTCTCTGAGTCTGGAGTCAGTGAGGATGGCAAACATGATCAACTTCTTCAGCTGTGGGAAACGTCTGGGGCAGCATCTCAAAGTATATCTCAACCTGGTTGAGAAACCCTCGCCCCCAAATCGCTGGAGAAGCGGAGCGGAACCAGACATAGCTCTTATAGAGGTAATACTCGAGGCGGGTGCCTGCACAGAGACTGGAGCAGCAACAGGGATGGCCTGCAACACAGGTTGTACCAAAGCGGCCACAGTGGGAGATTCCAGGTGAGCCGTGCGACTCAGGAGCGTTTGTAACGCCATGGCAAACTGATCCATGCAGTGATCCTGCTCATGCAATCTGGAAAAAATATTACCAACAAGTAGATTGACTGTATCTTCTGAATTCATGGCCTTTTCCTACTGTCAGAAACCATGAATCAGACTGAGACAGAAGTACAGTTAAATCGCACTTGTTTAATAATAAAAAAAGGTAAACAGAGTAAACGTAGTCAAAACATAGCCAGAGTTCAGGAACCGGAATGGATAGTCAGACAAGCCAAAATATCAGGGAGCCAGAGATGAGTGTAGTAGAACAGCAAGCAGGATCTGGAGCCAGAAGGAATGTCAGCCAAGCAAGTCTTTAACAGGAACACAGGAGAGCGTCTCTAGAGATGTGACCAAGGCGAAAGCAGAGACTGGACTGGACAGCTTAAGTAGGCTGGACTGACGAGCAGGATATCATCAACAGGTGAGTCACTGTGGATAGATAGGAGCTGGAAATTAGCCGACTGCTGAGCGGCCAGCTTTGAGAAGGAAGGGCTGAGCCCAGCCCTGACACCAACAAGGTCATTTTGTTGCTACCAGAATGACCAGAATCCCTTTGACTTTGACTCTGCTGAGCAGTGAGGCTAGAAGCTTTATCAGAGAAAAAGCATAAATCGGAGAGTAACAATCCCAAAGAGACACCAGTGCATTTGTTGCCCCCCGCCCAGGTATAGTTAGTCTTGGCCACAAACCTGTCCACCTTGCTGTTGAGGCAAAACAAAATCACGTCCACATCCGACTCTCCCCAACACAAAAACAATTAGTGAAGAATTTTCTGGTGGAGAGACCACTCTCCTTGATCCAGGCTCTGGCAACTTAGATAGTCATACTGCCTATATTTCACAACTAGATTGTATAACATAGAAGGAGTGATTTGGTACCCAGTGCAAGATGCGGGACATCTCTAGGGCTGCAGTTACCCTTTGTTCCTCCTTGTTGGTTGATGTACACCACCATCACTGTCAAATTGCACCTATACTGGATGTCCTTCCCAAGGACCTGTCTAGTCCTGTAATGACAGTCTAATTGCACACTGATAGTAAGGTGATCCTCCCTCTGAGACCAGAGACTCTGAACAAAGTGATGATCTAATACACCTTCCCAACCCAGTGGGCTGGCATCCAATCTCACAATCTTCCATCAAAATGGAGGGCAGGCCTTCCCAGCACTCAGGAGTGGTGAGCAAAGCCACCAAAGTAGAGATGAATTTGATAATTTGGTAGAAAGCTCGGCTGATCTCCCTGTTTGGGGAGTATGTAGACTTATTTGACAGAGAAAAAAAGGAGCAGATCCATGTACTCCAGGAGGAAAGATGTGACAAGAACGGATTTCTTGAAAAGCCAATTCCCCCAAGGTCCAATGAATCATGAGTTTCATTCCAGGGCTAAAACAGACTTGAGATTCCTTTATAGTCTCAGTGAAGCCAGAACATGGGTTAACACTTTGATTGTTATCCAGGGGGTAGACATCAAGTTGAAAAGAAGGACCACAATCTGATCATAGTCCTCTCCATTGCATAATGGAGGATGCGCTAGTGACCAGGGCAAATAAGTACATTCAAGTAACCAACCTTGAAGTTGATTAAGGCAAACAGGTCCCCCTCATGAACAAAGGGGGACCTGTTTGCCCCCTTATGTCACTGATCAGACTCTATCCTGAGTTTGCAGACTCTCATGAAGAAGTTTAGTCTTTTGAGGTCCATGAAGGGCCAAACCTAATAGGCACATTACTCTGTGTCATCAGATAATTCACATCTTGTCATCATCTCTTCCTTTATCCTCTTTTCTTCCTCTCCCCTACCCCTCTGTCTCCCCAGCCATCTGGTGGCTGCGCACATCTCCCCTTCAGTCTCACATGACCCACTCTGCTCTTCGGCCGGCTGCACACATATCCTCATTCAGTCTCACATGTCCCACTCCATCTTCCCCACCAGCTGCACACTCATGTGGACATCCAGCCCCCAGCTCTGAAGTCACCCCTTCTAATACTTATGTGGACAGGCTCCCTCCACCCCGCTATAGTGAATGACCGTGCCCTTCTCCAGTGGAGCCTTCTTCCAGAGACGAACGCTGTCACTCACCTAATTATCTATTCATCTTCATGATAACAGTGTGGTCAAACAGAGTTGGGGGGAGAGGGAGCAAGCTGTTGACCAAAAAGATTTTTAATCTGTGGTGATACTTTACCGTGTACTGATTAGTAAACTAGACTGATCTTGTGTGATCCCTGTCCCTGTGTTTCATGGCTTATTTGTGCTATGTCTGGCCTGTAGGATGTAAATTTTAGCTGTATGCATGCTTCTGAATCACCTGCTATAAGATGGCTTTGAGATAGACTTAACACTGTCCTCAGGTTTACACATAGAGTGTATGCGGATCTAAATGCAGAGATAATGGAAAAGCCACCTTTTGCAAACATAAGATTTTGGTTGGTAAGCTCAATACACTACAGACAAGATTTTGTATAACAATAATGAGAAGTATCAAATAATTTTGGTGGCATGTGCCTATCAATCTTTAAGGTGCCAATGATAGCATAGCGTTTTGCTTTTAGGCCAAAAAGTTCAATTTTGTTCTCATCTGACCAGAGCACCTTCTTCCACATGTTTGCTGTGTCCGCTGCATGGCTTCTCGCAAACGGGACTTCTTATGGCTTTCTTTCAACAATGGCTTTCTTCTTGCCACTCTTGCATAAAGGCCAGCTTTGTAACGTGCACAACTAATAGTTGTCCTGTGGACAGATTCTTCCACCTGAAATGTAGATCTCTGTAGCTCCTTAAAAGTTACCGTGGGCCTCTTGGCTGCTTCTCTGATTAATGCTCTCCTTGCCCAGCCTGTCAGTTTAGGTGGACAGCCATGTCTTGGAAGGTTTGCAGTCATGCCATATTCTTTCCATTTTCAGATGATAGATTAAACAGTGCTCCATGAGATGTTCAAAGCTTGGGATTTTTTTATAACTTCTCTACAACTTTATCCCTGACCTGTCTGGTGTTTTTCTTGTCCTTCATGATGCTGTTTGTTCACTAAGGTTCTCTAACAAACCTCGGAGAGCTTCACAGAACAGCTGTATTTATACTTAGATTAAATTACACACAGGTGGACTCTATTTACTAATTAAGTGACTTCTGAAGGCAATTGGTTCCACTAGATTTGAGTTAGGGGTATCAGAGTAAAGGGGGCTGAAAACAAATGCACGCCACACTTTTCAGATATGTATTTGTAAAAAAAATGTGAAAACCATTTATCATTTACCTTCTACTTCACAATTATAATTTTGCACAAAATGTGGACAATGTCAAGGGGTATGAATACTTAGGCACTGTATATATGAATATATATGTTTTTCTGTTAAACATAAAATATTACTTATACATATTTAATATTTACTGCATACAGGCGGCAGGAATAAGCTAAAATTTGAACAGCTACTGTACGTAGTATGTACAGATAGTGGAACATTCAGAATAGGAACACACCCTCATCATTTCTAATTACAATTACATGATGCTCTGCAATTACTGTATCATGGAAAAATCCTCTTTAATTTGTCATAAATGTTCTCACAGATTTTTAATAAAAATGTATAGCAAAACTGAAAATATACTTTTGATTGTATGAATGTCCAGAAAAGCTATTATAAAATAAGTTAGGTGGAGAGTGCAAAATTTACAAGTGGGTCCCAGTGACCGATTTATCAGTTCAAAATGCTACGCACTAATGCAATTCATACAGTTGGCATCCTCAGAACTCTAAACTCGTAGTTGATTGAGACGAAGGCAAAAAACCCTTAAAAAGTGTGGTCCAGTTTTCTTTAATGGGATAAAATATTCTTTATGATCTCCAAAGGCAATTAGATGCTCCCTGGTTTTACAATCTACAATGTTATTTCTTATAGCAGTTGGAAGCAGCTCTGGCCTCCAAAAATTATTCATGTAAATTTGTTAAATGTTTTTGGTTTTGGTTGTACATGCATGTTTATGGTTTGAGCAGACATCCATGCTTTGAGCCAGGGCCATATTAAACTCCGTGGAGGCCCTAGGCAGTTAAAATCTTGGAGACATCAAAAAAATTTACAGACTTATGCCCCGTACACACGGTCGGACTTTGTTCGGACATTCCGACAACAAAATCCTAGGATTTTTTCCGACGGATGTTGGCTCAAATTGTCTTGCATACACACGGTCACACAAAGTTGTCGGAAAATCCGATCATTCTGAACGTGGTGACGTAAAACATGTACGTCGGGACTATAAACGGGGCAGTGGCCAATAGCTTTCATCTCTTTATTTATTCTGAGCATGCGTGGCACTTTGTCCGTCGGATTTGTGTACACACGATCGGAATTTCCGACAACGGATTTTGTTTTTGGAAAATTTTATATCCTGCTCTCAAACTTTGTGTGTCGGAAAATCCGATGGAAAATGTGTGATGGAGCCTACACACGGTCGGAATTTCCGACAACGAGGTCCTATCACACATTTTCCGTCGGAAAATCCGACCATGTGTACGGGGCATTACAGCTGAAAGGAGATGAGCTTTTAAGAGACAAATTGTAATGTGAACCTGATGTGTATGGTTTATTACTGTAAGATGTTATTGGGTACTTTACATTAATTCAGTATTTTCTCTAAAGCCTTTAATGTAGCGTTTTCATTTCTTTGAGATGTTTCATTTTTTCTATCTGTTCTAAACAATTTAAGAAAGCTTCAGTGTAATTTTCTTTCAAGATCAAATCAATACTATTTTGATTAGTTGTAAACAAACCACCCCCTTCCATTAGTACAGACCCTCCCCCCCAGGACAAACCCCCCACCATTAGTACAGACCCCCCAGGACAAACCCCCCTCCCTTCATTAGTACAGACCCCCCCAGGACAAACCCCCCTCCCTTAGTACAGGACCCCCCAGGACAAACCCACCCCCCTTCCTTAGTACAGACCCCCCAGGACAAACCCCCCTCCCTTAGTACAGACCCCCCAGGACAAACCCACCCCCTTCCTTAGTACAGACCCTCCCAGGACAAACCCCCCTCCCTTAGTACAGACCCCCCCAGGACAAGCCCACCCCCCTCCCTTAGTACAGACCCCCCCAGGACAAACCCACCTCCCTTCATTAGTACAGACCCCCCCAGGACAAACGCCCCTCTATTAGTACAACCCCCCCAGGACAACCCCTCTCCATTAGTACAAACCCCCCCAGGTCTACCCCCCTCTATTAGTACAAACCCCCAGGACAACCCCCCTCCATTAGTACAAACCCTCCCAGGACAAACCACCCCTCCCTTCATTAGTACAGACCCCCCCAGGACAAACCACCCCTCCCTTCATTAGTACAGACCCCCCCAGGACAAACCCCCCTCCATTAGTACAACCCCCCCCAGGAAAACCCCCCTCCATTAGTACAAACCCCCCCCCAGGAAAACCCCCTCTCCATTAGTACAAACCCCCCCAGGTCAACCCCCACCCCCTCCATTAGCACAGACCCCCCAAGGACAAACCGCCCCTCCCTTCATTAGTACAAACCCCCCCCTTCACTAGTACAGACATCCCAGGACAACCCCCCCTCCATTAGTACAGACCCCCACCAGGACAACCCCCCCTTCACTAGTACAGACAACCCAGGACAACCCCCCCTCCATTAGTACAAACCCCCCAGGACAACCCCCCCTTCACTAGTACAGACCCCCCAGGACAACCCCCCCTTCACTAGTACAGACCCCCCAGGACAACCCCCCTTCACTAGTACAGACCCCCCAGGACAACCCCCCCTTCACTAGTACAGACCCCCCAGGACAACCCCCCCTTCACTAGTACAGACCCCCAGGACAACCCCCCCTTCACTAGTACAGACCCCCCAGGACAACCTCCCCTCCAAGTGTGTACAACAGAACAGATGGAGACAGGCACAGGCTTGGGCGGGAGTGAAAGACAGAGGAGAACACGCCCCCCCCGCCCGCCGCCGCACAGAGACCAGCCGCTTCGATCTTCGGCGGCTGCTCTCCTTCTCTGACAGGAGGAGGGAGGGGGGACGGGCTTGAGCAGCGAAAACACAACGGTGGCGGCGGTGACCTGCGGAGGGAGCCGCCTCAGTCTGGACACAGAGAGGAGGAGGAGGGAGAGGAGCACTCTAGCGCTTCAGCGCCCCCACCTCTCTGGCGCCCGGGTGCACTGCATGCTGATGTTAGTGTGGGGGGCGGTGGCACCGCCCCTGTACCACTGCCGCCCCGAGGCCTGGCCTCGGTGGCCTTGTGGGAAATCCGGCCCTGTACATTTTTAGAGGTGTTGGTTACACTATAGTGCTTAGTGCCTATAAGTTTAGCTGCTTTTTTCATTTAGCACTTTATATGTATGCACTTTATTAATTAGCACTTTTTTTGCATTGATACACTGTTGGTAGCGCATTAGTAATTTTTCATATTATTTAGATTAGTTGTTGTGGGGCCCTTAAACAATGTGGGGTCCATAGGTCAACTCTGCCTATTTGGTAATTCGGCACTTTGAGCAGAGACATTTATAGTGGAGAAAAAACAGCAATTGGTCTGGAAATGTATTCTGTACACGTGTTTTTCCCCAGGATAATGTAGCTGCAGAGCCTGCAGTGTTTTCATAGACCCATACACATGCATAGACATTTAACCAATCCAAATGAGCAAATAGTGGTACTGATCCCAGGCTGTGCGGATGGTTGGTTCATGGACAAGCTGTGGGCAGGGCCGGATTTCCCACAAGGCCACCGAGGCCAGCCCTCGGGGCAGCAGTGCTAACATCAGCATGCAGTGCACCCGGGCGCCAGAGAGGTGGGGGCGCTGAAGCGCTAGAGTGCTCCTCTCCCTCCTCCTCCTCTCTGTGTTCAGACTGAGGCGGCTCCCTCCGCAGGTCACCGCCGCCACCGTTGTGTTTTCGCTGCTCAAGCCCGTCCCCCCTCCCTCCTCCTGTCAGAGAAGGAGAGCAGCCGCCGAAGATCGAATCGGCTGGTCTCTGTGCGGCGGCGGGCGGGGGGGGCGTGTTCTCCTCTGTCTTTCACTCCCGCCCAAGCCTGTGCCTGTCTCCATCTGTTCTGTTGTACACACTTGGAGGGGAGGTTGTCCTGGGGGGTCTGTACTAGTGAAGGGGGGGTTGTCCTGGGGGTCTGTACTAGTGAAGGGGGGGTTGTCCTGGGGGGGTCTGTACTAGTGAAGGGGGGGTTGTCCTGGGGGGTCTGTACTAGTGAAGGGGGGGTTGTCCTGGGGGGTCTGTACTAGTGAAGGGGGGGTTGTCCTGGGGGGTCTGTACTAGTGAAGGGGGGGTTGTCCTGGGGGGTTTGTACTAATGGAGGGGGGGTTGTCCTGGGTTGTCTGTACTAGTGAAGGGGGGGGGTTTGTACTAATGAAGGGAGGGGCGGTTTGTCCTTGGGGGGGTCTGTGCTAATGGAGGGGGTGGGGGTTGACCTGGGGGGGTTTGTACTAATGGAGAGGGGGTTTTCCTGGGGGGGGTTGTACTAATGGAGGGGGGTTTTCCTGGGGGGGTTTGTACTAATGGAGGGGGGTTTGTCCTGGGGGGGTCTGTACTAATGAAGGGAGGGGTGGTTTGCTCTGGGGGGGTCTGTACTAATGAAGGGAGGGGTGGTTTGTCCTGGGGGGGTTTGTACTAATGGAGGGGGGTTGTCCTGGGGGTTTGTACTAATGGAGGGGGGTAGACCTGGGGGGGTTTGTACTAATGGAGAGGGGTTGTCCTGGGGGGTTGTACTAATAGAGGGGCGTTTGTCCTGGGGGGGTCTGTACTAATGAAGGGAGGTGGGTTTGTCCTGGGGGGGTCTGTACTAAGGGAGGGGGGTGGGTTTGTCCTGGGGGGTCTGTACTAAGGGAGGGGGGTTTGTCCTGGGGGGGTCTGTACTAAGGAAGGGGGTGGGTTTGTCCTGGGGGGGTCTGTACTAAGGGAGGGGGGTTTGTCCTGGGGGGTCTGTACTAAGGAAGGGGGGTGGGTTTGTCCTGGGGGGTCCTGTACTAAGGGAGGGGGGTTTGTCCTGGGGGGGTCTGTACTAATGAAGGGAGGGGGGTTTGTCCTGGGGGGTCTGTACTAATGGTGGGGGGTTTGTCCTGGGGGGGAGGGTCTGTACTAATGGAAGGGGGTGGTTTGTCCTGGGGGGGTCTACACCCAGGAAAGTACACCCAGGGCTCCAGAGGGAGAGGGCAGTGCTGAGGGAACACCATTAGAGAGAGAACCCCGCTGCCCTGCACCACCAGAGGGAAAGCCACACAGCCTGGCGCCATCCCTGGCAGAGAAAGGAATGGAGTCATTGCAGGAATACAGATCTGGGTGCTACCCAGTGGAGTCGCCACAGGCAATTCAGAGTGAGCTGACTCCTGATCAGAGGAACCATTGCTGTATCGCTGGGTCAGGTGAGAGGGCCGATCGGCCATTATCTACTAATGTCCATAGGAACTGCAGTCTCTGACCATCTCCTGTATCATGTCTGCCGTCTCTGACCATCTCCTGTACTATGATTGCAGTCTCTGACCATCTCTTGTATCATGTCTGCAGTCTTTGACCGTATTATGTCTGGGGGCTCTTTCTGGTGGTGTGGTGTGGGGGGGGGGGGGCGGCATTGAGGGGCCCGGCCTTGGGGCGGCAAAGGGAGTAAATCCGGGCCTGGCTGTGGGTGCACAAGGTCCAACAGATACACATCTCACTCCTTGGAAGCCCAAAGCATGAGATGCGGGCTGCACTACTGATGTTGGTGTGCTTTCAACAATATTTACTAAAGAAGATACATGGCAAAAGTACAGCCTGCAGCTTGTATTTAAAACTGAAGTTTAGTTATGAATAGTTTTGCATAGTTACATTGGTCCAGCTTGAACTTATGTAATTATGTACTGTATGTGTCCATACCTGGCCGATCCCTATGGAAGCTGCAAATCATTGTAGTAAACACTGCTACAACAGTGGTAGCTTCTAGCTTCCAGGTCATAAGTTGCTCTGACGCTACATGAACACTGGATTTCGCTTGCTCTACATTAGCGTACATTTCTCAATGAATGCAAAACGTCCTCTGATTAGACGAAGTGGGGAGGTGGGGGCGGTGACATCATGATCTCCACCCTATCTAATCAGAGATTCCCTGAATGGCACCTGTGCAAAGCAGCTGTCATGCTACATAATGAACACTGGGGGGTCAACCACTCGGCATGGGATGGCAATGGTCGGACAATGATTATCTCATGATAAATCCTGTATAATAATAATAATATTTGCACTGAATTATTTAAAAAGCTGGCATCTCTGTTTTTGTGAAAAACATACAGAAAGTTTAAGTTTATAAGGTTTCTCATTCTTTTTTTTCAGGTGATAATGTACATATATTACATATAAGCTTGTGAAGGTTTGAAAAAAGTCTCACCTCAGGATGGGAAACTGCATAAGAACAACCATATTTTAATGTGTGGATTCCTGCATCAGAAATGGGTTTATATCAGCAAGAACAGAGCTGCAGAAGACTTGCAAGATGTGTATTTGGGGCTTTCAGCAGAATTAACATATAAAAACTCCCCACGGCAGAAGATATAATGCAGAGGACTGGTTTCAGGGACTACCTGAAGAGTCCTCAAGCACAACTTCTTCTGGTGAACTCTCTAACATGTGGTCTGGAAGTTTGTTTGGCAGCTGGGATCACCTTTGTGCCACCATTGCTTCTTGAAGCTGGAGTGGAGGAAAAATTCATGACCATGGTACTAGGTATGTAAACCAGACCAGATAACCTATGTACAATTTGTAATTGTAGAGTGAAGTCACACCCCGCCTTGGACATGTGTTATCACAAGTGGATGAAGAACAATTTTTGCATTCTTCCTGTTAACCAATTAGTTTTCATTAGCTATAACATTAAACAATGAAATTTCAAAGTAATGTAAATGAAACATTAAACACATCCAGATGTTGCTGTCCACATTCATTGACACTCGAAATCCAGGTAAAATACAAAAGTTCCCTAAATAAAGATCAAGCTTTCCTTATTATACTTATAAATCTCAAACTTGTAATTTCTAGTTAAATTCTAATGCCCTGTACACACGGTCGGACTTTCTGACGGAATATGTGCGATCGGAGCTTGTTGTCGGAAATTCCGACCGTGTATGGGCTCCATAGGACTTTTTCCATCGGAATTTCCAACACACAAAGTTTGAGAGCAGGCTATAACATTTTCCGACAACAAAATCCGTTTGCGTAAATTCAGACGCACAAAGTGCCACGCATGCTCAGAATAAATTAATAGACGAAAGCTATTGGCTACTGCCCTGTTTATTGTCCCGACGTACGTGTTTTACGTCACTGCGTTCAGAACGATTGGATTTTCCGACAACTTTGTGCGACCGTGTGTATGCAAAACAAGTTTGAGCCAACTTCCATCAGAAAAAATCAACGTCCGATCGTGTGTACAGGGCATAAGTCTGCACAGTAGCATGTTACCAATTCCTTTCTCCCCATTTACCTATACAGTAATGTTGTCACGTCACCATGTCCAAATTTGCAGAGCAGTTGTTGGCCAAGAGATACATTACTTGCTGCTTTTGCTACTCTTAGCCTCTCAGTATCAATAGATCCTGCCCACTGCCCTGACAGGAAGAAGAGTAACAAAGGTTTCTGTGCTCATGTGACAATTTAATAGATTCAAAGTTATTTACAAGGGTTTTCTAAATATAAATCATGGGTAGCTGAATACCAGTACAAATTACAAATTTAGTGATATATTGATGGATGGGAGTTTGTGAAGGCCTGTCTTCTACTTTAAATATATGATTCACTGACTACTTGTCAATAATGAATGATTTAACGTAACGTGTTGTAAACCGAGGGGTTAATTTACTAAACAAACTTAGTTTAATACATTGCCTAATAAAAATATGAATTTTCTATAAAATGATTCAAAACCCTGATACTATTACAGCATCACACCAACAGGGCATACCAGCAGGCATTCATTACATGCAAACTGCTTTATAAATAAAAGCAAACATGACCTTTTTCTCCTTTTTTAATCTGGGTCACATGACTTTTTTTTTTTTGCTGCAGCACAGACCAGCTTTGGGCTGGGCTAAGCTAAAGCGGGTCACATGTCTTGTGACGTCAACAGGCCCTGCCCCAGGGCATGCAAATGCAGAGTGGAGCTGTCAGTCAAGGAACAAATCCACCCACCATTGCCTTACGGTGGTTAAAATCCTTCACTGACAGTTCCAATCCACTTTGCACAATCTGGGGTGGAGGCCTGGTGACCTCACAGGACATGTGACCCGCTCTAGCTTAGCCCCGACCCCAGCTAGGCAATTGTGAAATACAGTTAGGGCATTTCCTTACTTATGTTAAAGAAAGGGAGCATGCAAACTAGCTGTAGCAACGGCTGCTGTGCACAATCACAGGCTGTCGCAAGGACACAGACGGGTGGGAGGGACAGCAAAAGGCAGGATCAACCAGGTTTTTGCAGCATACAGAAAAATAATCCTCTAGTGCCTGAGTATGTATGAACAGAATGTAACACAGCATATATTGACAGTTTTTTAATTATTTGGTTTTAATGTCACTTTAATATATAAGCATTATAAAAATTATTTTAGAAAATAACGGTAAAATGTGATTAAAAAAATTTTTTTTCCAGATTCATCCATAAATATATTTGATACTGTTCCTTATACTACCCTGACATAGAAGCCGAGAATGCAAGAACTAGGAAAAAGTGTATGATACATATTCAAAATAAGTAGTGATGTTCCACCAAGAAGTGTACTGAGTTTATTGAGTCTAGTCCTTGGTAGATGAAAAAGTAATGTTCCCTTTTTACTGATAACACAAAATAAAGCAAACATAATAAAATTTACAAATGTCTAAATAAGTAGTTAAAAGGCGAAAAAAGTGTATGTTGAAAAACATAAGCTTCTGCACCTTGGTCACAGTAACAAAGTTGTCCGATATGCATTAGGTAAAATACAATTAGAAAAAGAACCTTGAAAAACTGGTTACACAGATCAAATGCATGTGTGGGAAATGTTTTACTGTAAAAGCTATTTTGCATTTCCACACAGTTCTGATATTTATACAACCCATCCAGACCTTAGAGCTAGGCTAATGACCTGATTTTTATTATCAAAAACGAAGAAATATGCCGCGTACACACAGTCGGACTTTACGGCAGACTTTGCCCGGCGGACTTTGACGTACTTTACGACGGACTTTCTAAATGAACGGACTTGCCTACACACAATCCACCAAAGTCTGTCGAATTCGTACGTGATGACGTTCGACAGGACTAAAATAAGGAAGTTCATAGCCAGTAGCCAATAGCTGCCCTAGCGTGGCTTTTTGTCCGTCGAACTAGCATACAGACGAGCGGACTTTTCGACCGGACTTGAGTTCAATGGATAGATTTAAA
This sequence comes from Aquarana catesbeiana, assembly GCF_042186555.1. NCBI lineage: Eukaryota > Metazoa > Chordata > Amphibia > Anura > Ranidae > Aquarana > Aquarana catesbeiana. The sequence continues at coordinate 517,835,773 of NC_133325.1, forward strand.
ACATGTTTCAAATCTAAGTCCGTCCAACTTTTGAGCAAACAAAGTCTGCTGGAGCCCACACACGATCGAATTGTTCGACGAAATCCCATCCGCCGGGCAAAGTCTGCTGTAAAGTCCGCGGCAATAGGGATGGGCTCGGCATGTTCAGATCCTAGCCCAAATCCACCTGAGCTATCTCGCCAAGAGGCTGTCATCTGTCATTTAACAAACAAAAGAAAAACACTAGTTTTCTTCTTTTTTTTTTTTTTTTTTTTTTAAGTGAACTGGATGGACTTGTTTTTGTTTTTTCAACCTTACTAACTATGTAACTAGGTGGTGCAAACTGTAAAATTAGCACACTATCAGTTTGCATAACTCAAAAAACAACAATTTGTAGATTAAAAACTGGCAAATTGTTCATCTAAATCAATGAAAGATGCTGGATATCCAAAATCATTGATCTGAGGTGGACAGGGTTAAATTGACATTATTCATTAACTACTTCAGCCCCGGAAGGATTTATCCCCTTAATGACCAAAGCATTTTTTGCGATATGGCACTGTGTCCCTTTAACTGACATTTGCACGGTCGTGCGACATTGTACCCAAACAAAATTGACGTCCTTTTTTCCCCACAATAGAGTTTTCTTTTGGTGGTATTTGATCACCTCTGCGGGTTTTTTTTTTTTTTTCTGCGCTATAAACAAAAAAAGAGCGACAATTTTGGAAAAAAGCTATATTTTTCACTTTTTGCTATAATAAATATCCCCAAAAAATATATAAAAAAGCGAATTTCTTCCTCAGTTTAGGCCAATATATATTCTACTACATATTTTTAGCAAAAAAAAAAAATCGTAATAAGTGTATATTGATTGGTTTGCAAAAAAGTTATAGCATCTACAAAATAGGGGATAGATTTATGGCATTTTTATTATTTTTTTTTTTTTACTACTAATGGCAATGATCTGCGATTTTTAATCGGGACTGCAACATTGTGGCGGACAGATCGGACACTTTTGACACTATTTTGGGACCATTGACATTTATTACAGCGATCAGAGCTAAAAATAGCTACTGATTACTGTATAAATGTCACTGGCAGGGAAGGGGTTAAACACTAGGGGGCGATCAAGGGGTTAACTGTGTTCCCTCAGTGTGTTCTAACTGTAGGGGGGATGGGCTACCTAGGACATGACAAAGATCACTGCTCCCGATGACAGGGAGCAGTGGATCTCTGTGTTTTCTATGCTTCCATTTGTGAATAAACAGGAAGCTCTGTACAGCGCTATTCTTGCTGTTCCTGACACCATCCACTGCTCTACTGACTGACACCATCCACCTCCCTGCTGACATTGTTCACTGCTCTACTGACATTGTCCTATGCCCTCCTGACACCATCCTTTGCCCTGCTGATACTGTCCACACACCATCCACTGCCCTACTGACATTGTCCACTACTCTACTGACTGACACTGTCTACTTTTAAGGTAGGCTGAGTTTATATTTTTACAGTGGCATTTGGTTTATTATATTTTTCTACATTTCCCTTACTATTTAGACCCCTTTCACACTGAAACTGCCCCGTGCTAGCGGTAAAGCGCCGCTCGTTTTAGCTCTGTGTGGGCAGGAGCAGATGCTTTTAACCCCAAAGAAGGGGTTAACAAGGGGTTAAAAGCGCCCGAAAAGCGCAGCTGCTGCTGAATCGCTTTGCAGGCGCTTCGACAGCACTGCCCATTGATTTCAATGGCAGGGGCGGTTTTGGAGCACTTGTATACACCGCTCCCACACTGCCCCAAAGACGTTGCTTGCAGGAATTTTTTTCCCGTCCTCCAAGTGCACCGCCCCAGTGTGAAAGCACTCAGGCTTTCATACTGGGGAGGCTTGAGAGGTGCTATTTTTAGCGCTAAAACCCCTGAAAAGCACCTTCAGTGTGAATGGGGTCTCAGTTAGGCCTTGCTAGTTAATTTCTTATTTTCAAAAAAGGGTGCAGAACCCTAGTGATCTTTTTTTTATCCAAGATAAAGTTTTTATTGAAAAACAAGTACATACAGTCCAAGAAATCCACAATTAAATTGTACATAGTAGCCTAGTCAGACATAATACCATAGAAGAATCAGACTCATACAAAAGTATAAAGTACATCCCACTGTTAGAAAATAAGATAGGAATTGCTATCACTGTCTCCTACTCATGGAAGTTCCAACCCTCTATCTGTAACCATCCCGAGCTCAGAGCTCCAATCAGGGCTAATGCGGGGTGCACCATGCCTTCAGCCGTTATTAAAGCGCAGTAATCTATCCATGACCAGGTCCTCCGGAGCTAACCCAGGAGTGCCCAGCCATGGTTCCCATAGTTTTTCAAATTTTTTTGAACATCCCCTGTGTTGGTATAATCTTCTCCATTCTCAATGTATGTCCTAGTGCGGTAATCCATTCCTTAACTGAGGGAGGCGTTTCAGATTTCCAGTGTACCATGATTAGCTTATGGGCTACAAAAAGGGCTCTAGATAAAGCTTCCCTGACGTGGTGTTCCCATTCTAGTTCATCTAGCACATTCAAAACGCAGTGCCTAGGGTCCAGCGGAATTGAGACCCCAAACACTGCGCCCAGCGTGTCCACCACCCCCTTCCAGTACACATGCAGTCTGGGACATCTCCATAGCATATGTATTAAATCTCCGTGATCTCTCTTACATCTAGTACAGGTTGGGGTGGAAAGAAGTCCCATATTGTGTAACCTATGGGGTGTATAATACGCTCTCAGAAGTGTATATAATTGCGTTAGTCTTTGCGTTACATTCAATGAACATATGGAAACTGACTGCAAGACCTCCTCCCATTGATCCTCATCTAAGGGTCCAACATCCAACTCCCATTTCCCCTTTACTGTCAGAGGATGCTTTAGAAGGTACTTGTGGAGCAGGGTGCTATAACTCTGGGAAATGAATCCTTTAGAGGTCTCCGCCCCCTTAAGCAAATCGACCAAAGGGTTCGAGCTAATATGCCAATCAGAGGTTTTTGACTGTGCTTCAAATGCGTGTCTAAGTTGCATATAATAAAAAAGCATGGAGGACGGAAGACTATATAAGTCCCTTAAATTGTCAAATGAACGCAGTTTGCCCTCATTTATGATTTGTTTTAGGTAAAGAATGCCAAACCTCTTCCATCTTTCCGCATGTTGCAATTTAGCGAGTTCTGGGTAGGACTCATTTCCCCATATAGGACTATACTCAACCCTAGTGATCTTTGATAGCTTTCATGCTGTTCGGGTAGTTCTTCACCTCCCAGAGGTTGCCTACCCCTGGCTTATAATATTGTTTTTCTAGCAAAAACTCTTCTATGTGGTCTTTTATCAAACTCTCAAATATCTTCCTGGTTTTAGAAGTTAAACTAACAAGTCTGTAGTTACTTGGTAAATATTTTGATCCCTTATTAAACACTGTATAGGCACCACATTGACTTTGCACCAATCTAGTCGTACCAAGACAAATATTTAAGAGTTTCCAAAAATTAGAAACAATGGCTTTGAAATAACAGAGCTCAACTCTTTGAGGGCACATGGGTGTAAGCAATCTGCGGTCCAGGTGCTTTATTCACATTTATTTTGTTTGTTTCTGTATCATATAAATTTTGAGCCATTGTGGTTCATTTTAGGCTATGGCAATCCTATCACCGATATGGACTTAAGCGCTACCATTTTCCTACATATACACTGAGCTGAACAAGGTGTTTAATAGATTTGCATTATCTTTGTCTCCAGTCACCAACTCTAAGTTATCTTGTAAGAGGACTACTTAGGCCACTTTCACACTTGTGCGGCTTGTCATGCGACTGCAAAGTTGCAGGACAAGTCGTACCCTATGATTTCCAATGAGTATTATTCATATATGTGCAACTTCAAAGTAGTCCCTGCACTACTTTGGTCCAACTTTGATGCAACTTGAGGTCCATAGACTTTAAGATTACACAGGAATTGCTTCAAGTCGCGGCAAAGTCGTGGCAAAATTTGCGGCAAATTCACGCAACTTTCAGGTCGCACAAGTTACATAGTAGGTGAGATTGAAAAAAGACACAAGTCCATCAAGTCCAACCTATGTGTGTGATTATAAGTCAGTATTACATTGTATATCCCTGTATGTTTTGGTCGTTCAGGTGCTTATCTAATAGTTTTTTGAAACTATTGATGCCCCCCGCTGAGACTATCGCCTGTCGAAGGGAATTCCGCATCCTGGACGCTTTTACAGCAAAGAACCCTCTACGTAGTTTATGGTTAAATCTCTTTTCTTCTAATTTTAATGAGTGGTCACGTGTCTTGTTAAACTCCCTTCCATGAAAAAGTTTTATCCCTATTGTGGGGTCACCAGTACGGTATTTGTAAATTGAAATCATATCCCCTCTCAAGTGTCCCTTCTCCAGAGAGAACAAGTTCAGTGCCTTCATAACTAATATCCTCCTGACCCTTTATTAGCTTTGTTGCCCTTCTTTGTACTTGCTCCATTTGCAGTACATCCTTCCTGAGGACTGGTGCCCAGAACTGGACAGCATACTCTAGGTGTGGCCGGACCAGAGTCTTGTAGAGTGGGAGAATTATCGCTTTATCCCTGGACTTAATCCCTTTTTTAATGCACGCCAATATTCTGTTTGCTTTGCTAGCAGCAGCTTGGCATTGCATGCCATTGCTGATCCTATCGTCTACTAGGACCCCCAGGTCCTTTTCCATCCTAGATCCCCCCAGAGGTTCTCGCCCTAGTGTATAGATTGCCTTTAAGTTTCCACATCCTACGGAGAAGTTATTGCCCTGCTTAGCTTAGTATCGTCCGCAAATACAGAGGTTGAACAGTTTACCCCATTCTCCGGGTCGTTTATGAATAAATTAAATAGGATTGGTCCCAGCACAGAACCCGTGGGACCCAACTACCCACCCCTGACCATTCCGAGTATTCCCCATTTATGACCACCCTCTGAACTGGTCCTTGTAGCCAGTTTTCAATCCATGTACTCACCTTATGGTCCATGCCAACGGACCTTATTTTGTACAGTAAACGTTTATGAGGAACTGTGTCAAATGCTTTTGCAAAGTCCAGATACACCACATCTACGGGCCTTCCTTTATCTAGATGGCAACTCACTTCCTCATAGAAGGTTAAAAGATTGGTTTGGCAAGAACGATTCTTCATGAATCCATGCTGATTACTGCTAATGATACCGTTTTCATTACCAAAATCTTGTATATAGTCCCTTATCATCCCCTCCAAGAGCTTGCATACTATTGATGTTAGGCTAACTGGTCTGTAATTCCCAGGGATGTATTTTGGGCCCTTTTTAAATATTGGTGCTACATTGGCTTTTCTCCAATCCGCTGGTACCATTCCAGTCAGTAGATTTTCAGTAAAAAATTAGGAACAATGGTCTGGCAATTACTTGACTGCGTTCTCCAAGTACCCTCAGGTGCAAGCTATCCGGTCCCGGTGATTTATTAATGTTAAGTTTCCCAAGTCTAATTCTAATTCTGTCCTCTGTTAGCCATGAGGTTGCTTCCTGTGATGTGTCATGAGGATAAGCACTGCAGTTTTGGTTACTAACGCCCTCTGATTCCCTCGTGAAGACCGAGGAGAAAAATAAATTCAATACCTTCAGTGTGAAGTGAAAGGGACCTTACTCATACCTGATTTTTTTTTTTTTACTAGTAATACAGTACTGTGCAAAAGTTTTAGGCAGGTGTGAAGAAATCCTGTAAAGTAAGAATGCTTTAAAAAAAATTATATTCTAATTGTCTATTTTTATCAATTTACAAATTGCAAAGTGAGCGAACAGAAAAATCTAAGGCTGGTGGTTTGGCTTCAAACCAGCATCAATTCTTTTAGGTACACTCAGTGCTTGTGCAAACAGGTTGTTTCAAACATCTTGGAGAAATAACCACAGGTCTTCTGTGGATGTAGGCTTCTTCAAATCTTTCTGTTACCATTGTCGGGCAACGTTGAGGACCATAGACGCAGTGGTCGGCCAAGGAAACTTAATGCAGCAGATGAAATACACATCATGCTTACTTCCCTTTGACATCAGATGTCCAGCAGTGCCATCAGCACAGAACTACCAGGAACTAGTAGGACCCAGATACACCTATCTATTGTCCAAGAACATTGGCCACTAGTGGTTTTCATGGAAGAATTGCAGCCAAAAAGCCATACCTTCAACATGCAAACAAGGCTAAGTGACACAACTATTCATAAAAGACAAACAGAGTGCAGTTCGGCCCGTCACCCCACTCCCTCCTCACTGTATTTGATTGACAGCAGCAAGAGCCAATGGCTTCCACTGCCATCAATCTGCCCTGTTAGATTAGGGATAAAGAGCAGCGCTGCTGCAGACAGGCACATCACTAGATCGATAAAGGTCTCGATACATTTTTTTTTTTTACCTTATTGCAGGTAATGTATTAAGGTGAAAACCTTGTGACTTTAGAACCACTTTAAAGAGATCCAACTACTCTGAGAGTAAGTCTTAGAGATACACATGAAATTTGATTAAGATAGCCTATAAAGTCAGTTATGTTTGGATTGACCACTTAAACTTTAAGCTCATTTAAATCCAAAACCTTTTTTGTTTGTTTTCGACAGACTGGGGAAGGATTAAAACCCCTGTCTTTTTTTCCGTTCCCATTGGCAACATTTCCCATCACTTCCTGTCTCAGAGGCACAATAGGAAATGAGAAAAATTTACATCAAAGGGAGGGGAAATTCTGTCTTAGACAGTTGTCTTAGAAACAAGTTCCCCATTGAAAATATTCCCCTCTACTCTGGTTTTTGGTGACATTAGTAAAACTTTGTATTTTCCATTGCTTTCTGTGCCAAAGACAATGGTCACCAGAGCAAATAGAGAGGGTGACTCTCCCAGCAGAAACACAGATAACAATAAAAACATGACAGGGTTCGGCTCTAATGCTGCAACACTAAAGCTAAAGTTGGCTTTAACTACATGTTAAATAGTACCAAATCAATGTAATTTTTTTGTTGATATTTATGGAAATATTTAATTACTATTTGCAATTGATCTATATATTGTCTTAGTTGTGGCAAAGTGATGCATACAATTTTCTTTTTTAGGTATTGGCCCAATTTTTGGTCTTTTCGTTGTACACCTGATTGGTTCAGCCAGTGATCGGTGGAACAGCAAATATGGCCGTCGTCGTCCCTTCATCTGGCTTCTTTGCTTTGGAGTTATGTTGAGTCTCATTATTATCCCATATTCGAGCCATCTGGCCAGTTTGACTGGTCGCCATCATGCTGGCATGGAGGTGGCCTTCCTAGTGTTCGGAATAGTCCTTCTGGATTCCTGTGGACAGCTCTGTTTTACTCCTTTGGAAGCCTTACTGTCTGACCTTTTCCCAGAAGGAGAGGCTTGCAGGAAGGCATTCTCAGTCTATGCATTAACAGTTGGAGTAGGTGCATGCATCGGTTATTTAATACCATCTGTGGACTGGCGTGGCAGCTGGCTGGCACAGCAGTTAGGAGGGCCAGAACAATGTCTGTTTACACTCCTGCTTACTATATTTTCTGGATGTGTATTTGCTACATTCTTTGTCTCAGAAGAGATCTGGACAAATTCAGTACATCAGGATATCTCTTTGGAGCACACAGGAAGGTGGGGGAGTTCCCTGAAAGTGTGTCAGCTTTGGACTCTGCCATACAATCTTTCTCGTATGTTTCTTGCATTCAGAAGTGCATGTGCCTTGGTTCCACGATTAAGGAGATTTTGTTGCGGGGTGCCCATTGCTCTGCAGCGCCTATTTGTGGCACAACTATGCTCTTGGATGGGCCTTATGACATTTATACTGTTTTATACCGACTTTGTTGGAGAAGGACTGTATCATGGTGTGCCAGCAGCAGAACCAGGCACAGAAGCTAGACTTCGATATGATGAAGGTCAGTAAAATGATTAATCAGAAACAAATATTTAAAAACCAAAATTTTCTTAATCTCAGTTAATCTTTGTTACTCATTTCCTCTTCATCCTGTAGCATTACCTTTTCTATAAATTGCTCTTAAATCAGTATATATTAATTCTCAAAAGCAGCATGGCATTTGCTTTATTTTATTTTTTTTTCTAATCTCAACCAGGAGTCAGAATGGGAAGTCTGGGCCTCTTTCTTCAGTCTGTGATATCAATAGCCTTTTCAGCCTCTATGGATTACCTGGTTAGGACATTTGGAACAAGATTTGTCTACGTAGCTGGTGTCTCTTGTCTACCTGTTGCTGCACTGGTCATATGCTTTTCTAGTAATGTTATCATAGTAACCGCATCAGCTGCCATAACAGGAATTCCATTCTCTGTGCTTCAGATCCTGCCCTATACTCTCACTTCATTATATCACCATAACCGTCAGGTAAGTCAACACATCACACCAAGTCTCTGTGCTCATGAAGCTGTACTTTTCAAAGGCCAATAATTCATTGTTTGCCTTTCAAATTAGGGTCATACAAATATCATCAGAAAAAAACAATCCCAGCACCACTTAGGAAAATCTAGACATGTAAATCATTTTTATAGCTCATAGAGTTTTATTCCATGAATTCAAAATGTTGTGGAAGATCTGTCATCTCCCATCCTTGATATATCCCATTTACAGGCACATTTTATCCATCCTTTATATCTAATACATTTAAAAGACTGGTGGTTCAGAACAATCAAATACAGCAAACATAATTTTGGCTAAGAATATTGCAAACTACCAAATGAACATCATTATTTATTTAGACATTTCTATATATGAACAGATAGAAATGCATGTGACTGCCACGGATTTTTTAACAATATGATGCACATCAGCTTAGTGATGCAACACGACAGCACAGATCAAGTAGGAAATACTGTATAAATCAGGTTGAAATAGTCAAAGCCCAACTTTTTAGTTTTGGGTAAAGTAGGTAAGACGTAAGAATTTATTCCAGTGTGTGTAGCTTTTTGGGAAATTTACCCTCACTTTCCCTCAGGACAGGAAATGATGGGAAATCTCTACAGTGAGGACACAGACTGCAAAAGAACAGCTCTATCAGATTATAATTTTTTTTCTGCCTGAAGTTATCTCCTCCCCTATTTTCTTTTGGGAAACAGGCAGCAATAACAAGTTTTCATAATTTATTTTATTATTTCATAATTATTTACTTTTTCCAAGGCTATCCAGAGCCAAAAAAAAAAAATACATAAACAAATATTTGACTGCAATTTTGTTTTAAAAGGTCAGCTCACCAAAATTAGGTTTATTAGTTATTGGTAAAGGCTGGTGAGTTGCTTCTAGAAAGATCTGTATTCTGTCTTTGTTTCAGGTCTTCGATGTTCATTTCACCTTTGCATGTTTCAGTAAGTCTTTTAGGACTTTCCTTTTAATATAAGATAAAAAAAACATCCAGTGGGAAGAGTGGGATCTCCCTCCATTGGTCAGCACAGACCCATAAACTTAAAGCTGATCTCCAGCTTTAGTTTCAGTTTAAATAACTAACTATTTTCCTCATTAGCACATGCAGCTGCTGGGTGTGCTGTATGGTTTGTATATAGCTGAGGCTACATACAGTATACAGCACTGTGTTCTGGGTGCAAGACGAGAACAAAATAGCATTGGTCTGGGTGGCGCTTGCTGACAATTTTAATGTTTAGGATAAAATGTTTAGGATGTAAATGCTTGTTCGTGAGGTTTCTCTAAATCAGTGGTTCTCAACCTTTGTAGAGCCATGTCCCCTTCATAACATTTCCCAAGTTGTGGGGACCCCTAACAGTAAAATTATTTTCGTAGCATGGGTTGTTAGCACCCAAGGCAAGCCCCTAACCCACGGACATTTAGCACTCCCTGAGTCCCTTCCACTCCTACAGTATTAAAACCCCTTATGGTACATTTGAGGCTGTACCACTCTTTCTCTTTGTTTTCCTTTCTTTCCCTTTTATCTCTCTCTGGCCTAATTTCTTGTTTCTTTTCCCCATCCCTCTCTCTAGCCATCTTACTTGTTCTTTCTCTTATTCTTTCTCTCCCTTTTTCTTTGTTCCTCCCCTGTTTTCCTCTCCCTTCCATGTATTCTCTATTTTTATTCCTTGTCTTACTCCTTAGTGGGGGGGGGGGGGGGGATGGGAAGAGTGGCAGTGCTGGCGGGGAGTTGGGATGAGAGGTAGGGCTGGTGGAGAGATCAGTGGCACCGCTGGGGGGAGTTCTGATCAGCCAACTAAGGTGCCCTTGATCAAGGTCATCTGCTGATCTGAGAACTGTAGTGGGGACTTTTAATGGCAACTAGACTCACAGGTAATGTTACTTACTGTGTCTCTGGCTTCACCGGTGTCTCGTAGCAGTGACACCTATGCTGAAATCAGCACTTCACATTCCTCACCAGTCAGCTGACCTCTAGTCTCTGCCCCCCAGCCATGTCGTGAACTGACTGACCCCTGGCAAATCATCATTCGACCCCAGGTTGAGAACCACTGCTCTAAATGGTCCATTTTTTATATTGTTTTAGTGTATATTTCTTTCCATATATATTATTCTTCATGGTATATTTTCTCCTTTCATGCTATCATTGGACAACCTCTAATGGTGGAGTGCAGAATGTTTCTTCTGTTCTGTAATTGTCCCAGGTACTGAACTGCATGTGCTTTATTTTAGCATTTATGAAGAAATTTAGAAAAAAAAAATAGGGTTTTTATTAATTAGCAAAATGACATATTGTAGAGAGTCATAAATATAGATTTGAAAATTATTAACAGATTACCATCTTAGAGAGTGGTTTGCTAGGTTCCCTACTTGTTGTGCTTATGCACAATATACAAATCATCTAATTATAAATTCATCTTATACTGCCCATAGTAGTCTGTATTAAAACTTAGTGTAGTCTTCACAAAATCCAAAGTGCAATTGGTCCACAATAGCAAACGATGTATAAACAGTTCATCAACTTATTTTTTGTGTTTTAACCACTTCCCGACCAGCGCACGCCGATGTACGTCGGCAGAATGGCAAGGCTGGGCAAACGAGCGTACCTGTAAGTCCCATTTGAATTCCCCGCTGTGCCATTGCGTGCGCGCCGGCCGGGAGCTCCGTGAGTCGGGTCGCGGGTCCCACGGACTTGATCGCCGCGGGGATACCCGCGATCGCCTCATGGAGAGGACGAACGGGGAGATGCTGATGTAAACAAGCATCTCCCCATTCAGTGTCACTGATCTCTGCTCCCTGTCATCGGGAGCAGAGATAGTGACGTGTCACAGCTAGCCAATCCCCGCTACAGTTAGAAATCACTCCCTAGTATTGACTTAATCCCTCTCTGCCCCCTAGTGGTTAACCCCTTCACAGCCAGTGTCATATACACAGGAATCAGTGCATTTTTATAGCACTGATTGCTGTATAAATGACAATGGTCCCAAAAATGTGTCAAAAATGTCCGATGTGTCCGCCATAATGTTGCAGTCACAAAAAAAAAAATCACTGATCGCCGCCATTACTAGTAAAAAAAAAATTTATAAAAATGCCATAAAACTATCCCCTATTTTGTAAACACTATAACTTTTGCGCAAACCAATCAATCGTTTATTGCGATTTTTTTTTTTTACCAAAAATATGTAGAAGAATATGTATCGGCCTAAACTGAGGAAAAAAAAATGTTGTTTTAATAATTTTTTGGGGATATTTATTATAGCAAAAAGTAAAAAATAATGCGTTTTTTTTTCAAAATTGTTGCTATTTTTTTGTTTATAGCGCAAAAAATAAAAACCGCAAAGGTGATCAAATACCACCAAAAGAAAGCTCTATTTGTGTGAAAAAAAGGACACCAATTTTGTTTGGGAGCCATGTCGCACGACCGCGCAATTGTCAGTTAAAGCGACGCAGTGCCGAATCGCAATAAATGCTCTGGTCAGGAAGGGGGTAAATTCTTCCGGGGCTGAAGCGGTTAATTCCATGTACATGTGATACTCTTCATATATGTGATCACACTGCTGTCTATACAAATCCAGTATCAGTTTCACCCCAGCAACACAATTATACATAATTCATAGGGTGTATAGGACCCCAGTTAAATTGTATTACTTGGGTAGACGAGATACATCTGACTGTCCACATGTAAGAGAACCTCAGCTGACCTAATATATATGCTATGACATTGTCCCAAATTATTTAGGTACTGGCAAATAATAATTGATACTATTAACCGGGTAAATCAAATACAGGTACAAAGGGATCCTAAAATAAGTTTGCTGGGGTGCCGTGAAAAAGAAACATACATACCAACAATTAGGAAAACAATTAATAAGATGTTGTTTATTGCATTCAACTAATCGCACAAAAAATGAATTTCCTCGAATGTACCAACATACAAGGAATGGCGCCTACAGGTTAATGACACTGTATTAAAAGAATGGCAGGTTTGTCGAAATAGGGGGTCAATAAAAAAGTTTCATAAAATATGGGATTTGTGGCTGGGAATGCCCAGGATTACTCCTTTTATAATAGCAACAGATGGAACTCCAGGGGTGGATGGTTCTTTTTCAAATTATAGAAAATGTGGGGAAGGATAAGTGAAAAAGAGTGGAATAAGGGAAAGTAAATAAAAAGGTAGGGGAGAGAAAGGGAGAGGAAAGAGAGGAGGTGGAAAAAAGAGGAAAACGAAAGGGAGAGGGAGAAGAAAGGGAAAAAAAGAGGGAAGAAAGGTGGAAAAAGAGAAAGGAAGAGTAATGCCTGGTCGGACACACGGACGACGGAAAATGTGTAATAGGACCTTGTTGTGGGAAATTCCGACCATGTGTAGGCTCCATCACACATTTTCCATTGGATTTTCCGACACACAAAGTTTGAGAGCAGGCTATAAAATTTTCCGACAACAAAATCCATTGTCTGAATTTCCGATCGTGTGTACACAAATCCGACGCACAAAGTGCCACGCATGCTCATAATAAACAAAGAGATGAAAGCTATTGGCTACTGCCCCGTTTATAGTCCCGACCTACGTGTTTTATGTCACCGCGTTCAGAATGATCGGATTTTTCGACAACTTTGTGTGACCGTGTGTATGCAAGACAAGTTTGAGCCAACATCCGTTGGAAAAAATCCTAGGATTTTGTTGTCGGAATGTCCGATCAATGTCCGACCGTGTGTACGGGGCATTAGAGGGATACGTTTAGGATATAAATGGATTGTATAGATAGGCGTACCTATAGATATACAGTCGGGTCCATAAATATTGGGACATCAACTCAATTCTAATCTTTTTGGCTCTATACACCACCACAATGGATTTGAAATGACACAAACAAGATGTGCTTTAACTGCACTTTCATTTTTAATTTGAGGGTATTTATATCCAAATCAGGTGAACGGTGTAGGAATTACAACAGTTTGTATATGTGCCTCCGACTTTTTAAGGGACCAAAAGTAATGGGACAGATTAACAATCATCCATCAAACTTTCACTTTTTGATACTTGGTTGCAAATCCTTTGCAGTCAATTACAGCCTGAAGTCTGGAACGCATTGACATCACCAGACGCTGGGTTTCATCCCTGGTGATGCTCTGCCAGGCCTCTACTGCAACTGTCTTCAGTTCCTGCTTGTTCTTGGGGCATTTTCCCTTCAGTTTTGTCTTCAGGAAGTGAAATGCATGCTCAATCGGATTCAGGTCAGGTGATTGACTTGGCCATTGCATAACATTCCACTTCTTTCCCTTAAAAAAGTCTTTGGTTGCTTTCGCAGTATGCCTCGTGTCATTGTCATCTGCACTGTGAAACGCCGTCCAATGAGTTCTGAAGCATTTTGTTGAATATGAGCAGATAATATTGCCCAAAACACTTCAGAATTCATCCTGCTGCTTTTGTCAGCAGTCACATCATCAATAAATACAAGAGAACCAGTTCCATTGGCAGCCATACATGCCCACGCCATGACACTACCACCACCATGCTTCACTGGTGAGGTGGTATGCTTTGGATCATGAGCAGTTCCTTTCCTTCTCCATACTCTCCTCTTCCCATCACTCTGGTACAAGTTGATCTTGGTTTCATCTGCCCATAGGATGTTGTTCCAGAACTGTGAAGGCTTTTTTAGATGTTGTTTGGCAAACTCTAATCTGGCCTTCCTGTTTTTGAGGCTCATCATTGGTTTACATCTTGTGGTGAACCCTCTGTATTCACTCTGGTGAAGAGTTCTCTTGATTGTTGACTTTGACACACATACACCTACCTCCTGGAGAGTGTTCTTGATCTGGCCAACTGTTGTGAAGGGTGTTTTCTTCACCAGAATTCTTCGGTCATCCACCACAGTTGTTTTCCATGGTTTTCTTGGTCTTTTGGTGTTGCTGAGCTCCCCGGTGCATTCTTTCTTTTTAAGGATGTTCCAAACAGTTGTTTTGGCCACACCTAATGTTTTTGCTATCTCTCTGATGGGTTTGTTTTGTTTTTTTCAGCCTAATGATAGCTTGCTTCACTGATAGTGACAGCTCTTTGGATCTTATATTGAGAGTTGAGAGTTGACAGCAACAGATTCCAAATGCAAATAGCACACTTGAAATGAACTCTGGACCTTTTATCTGCTCCTGGTAAATGGGATAATGAGGGAATAACACACACCTGGCCATGGAACAGCTGAGCAACCAATTGTCCCATTACTTTTGGTCCCTTAAAAAGTGGGAGGCACATATACAAACTGTTGTAATTCCTACACCATTCACCTGATTTGGATGTAAATACTCTCAAATTAAAGCTGAAAGTCTGCAGTTAAAGCACATCTTGTTTTTTTCTTTTCAAATCCATTGTGGTGGTGTATAGAGCCAAAAAGATTAGAATTGTGTTGATGTCCCAATATTTATGGACCTGACTGTATATGACTGTTGGTCTTATTGCAGGGGGGATTTTTTCCCGTGGATGGATATAGGATGAGGTAGTGTCACGTACCTTGTGGACGAGCCCAACTTGCAGGGGATGGCCTCTCTTGCGGCTCCGACTCGAGGGCCCTTATAGGGTATACAGTAAGCACAAGAGTCAGGAGTGGCACGAGTGCCTGGCAGGATCAACAGCAGGAGGTAGGTCTGGAACTCTGGAAACACTGTGCAGTGGAGATTAAGCTGAGCTGGTGGGTAGACTGGAACACTGGTGCAGCAGACTGGAACTGGATAGCAGACTGGAACACACAGGACAGCAGACTGGAACACTGGTGCAGCAGACTGGAACCACACATCAGACTGGAACTGGATAGCAGGCTGGAACACACAGGACAGCAGACTGGAACACTGGTGCAGCAGACTGAAAGTGGATAGCAGGCTGGAACACACAGGACAGCAGACTGGAACACTGGTGCAGCAGACTGGAAGGTCAGACAAGCCAGATCGATAGCCAAGCGGACTGTAGATGAGCCGAAGGGTCAGGCAGAAGAGTGGTCAGACAAGCTGGGGTCGGATGCAGGCAGAAAGCAGGGATGGTCGGAGACAACCCGGGATCAGATGCAGGCAGACAGCTAGGATAATCAGGAACAAGCCGGGTCTAGTACAGGAAACAGGTTCTCAGGAAATGCACATGTAACGCTGTAGAGCAGACAGCAAGATTCTCATGTGACAGATCAGTTTAAATAGCCCGCCTGGCGCGCACACGCATACGCGCAACTGCCCGCACAGGGCGTCTGATACTGACAGGACTTTCCTGACATTGCCCCTCCCCAAGGGGCAGCCTCCGGATGCCCAACCGGGCCCATTTCTCAGGATGGGTTCTCTTAAAGGATTGAACTAAGCTTCTAGCATGGATGTTCTCCTCAGGCTCCCACGAGTTCTCTTCCGGGCCATACCCTTTCCACTTGATCAGGAATTGGGCTTGATTGTTCCTTTTCCTGCAGTCAAGCTTCAATTTCAAATTCTTCCTCTCCGTCCACTATTACAGGATCTGGAGGATTCAGATTTCGTTCAGGAAAAGGATTGGAGACAAAAGGTTTCAACCAGGAAACGTTTTTTTTGTGTGTTTTTCATAGACGCACTATTTGAAGGTTTATTTTGACTTGAGGGATAGCGCAGTATTTTTTTTTATTTAGAGGGAAACGTGAAAAACAGGATGAATTCTGAGTCCGGGAGTTCCAATTCAAAAGCTACTTCATTTATTTTCCTTTTTACAGGAAAAGGACCCAGGAATTTAGGACCCAACTTCTTGGAGGGACAAGTCAGTTTCAGGTTTACAGTGGATAACCATACAAGATCACCTGGTTTGAGTAGCAATTCCCCTCGTCTTTTCCTGTCGAAAGTTACCTTGTTACGTTTTTGGGACTTCGTCATGGTTTCCTGTAATAAAATTTATTGTTTCCTGGACTGCTGGTACGGAACTTTCAGGAATGGAGCTGGGCAAAAAGGAAGGGTGAAACCCGTAATTGGCAAAAAACGGACTTTGCTTTGTGGCAGAATGGACAGCATTTTTATAGGCGAATACAGCCAAGGGAAGCAACGAGAGCCAATCATCTTGAGAAAAGGAAGAGAAACAACAAAGATATTGCTCGAGAGTCTAGTTGGTCCTCTCCGTTTGGCCATTCGTCTGGGGGTGATAGGCGGTGGAAAATGATAGTTCAATTCCTAGGGCTTTACACAAGGCTCTCCAGAATCGGGAAGTGAATTGTACTCCTCGGTCAGAAATGATATTAGCCGGAATTCCATGGAGTTTAATCACTTCTCTAATGAACGTTTGTGCAGTTTCAGGAGCAGAGGGGGTACCCTTCATTGGAATGAAATGAGCCATTTTAGATAACCGATCTACCACCACAAAGATGGCAGTGTGCCCTTCAGCCGGAGGCAACTCGACAATGAAGTCAATAGACAGCATCTTCCATGGCCTGTCTGGGACAGGTAGAGGTTTCAGTAATCCCCAGGCCCTGGTTCTACTGACTTTATTCCGAGCACAGGTGGTACAGGATTCCACATATTTCTTACAGTCCTTAGGCACTTGGGGACACCAGAAGGTGCGCAGGACAAGATCAGCCGTCTTGGTAACACCAAAATGTCCTGCTAGTGCGTGATCATGACAAAGTTCTAAAATTGTGACCCGTAGGCCTTCAGGTACAAAGATCTTACTCCCGAACCGAAGCAGACCATCCTTTTCTTGTAGTTTTGTTCTCATAGCAGGTACCAACCCTACTGAAGCTTGCTTAATCCGGGAAAGTAGGTCTTCTTGCAACAGGAAAAAATTTCCAGGAGAAAGGATCGTATCTGGAGGTGAGGTTTCTTGAGGCTTGTGGAACATCCTAGACAAAGCGTCAGGTTTTATATTCTTGGAGCCTGGCCGATAGGTCACGTGGAAGGAGAACCTGCAAAAAAACAAGGCCCACCTGGCTTGTCGCGGTCTCAACCTCTTTGCAGATTTCAGATATTCCAGGTTTTTGTGATCTGTGTAGATCAGAATAGGATGAGCAGCTCCTTCCAAAAGACACCGCCACTCTTCCAGAGCGGATTTTATGGCTAGTAGTTCCCGATCTCCTACATCATAATTCCTTTCTGCGGATGATAGTTTGCGAGAAAAGAAGGCTACAGGGTATAACAGAGCTTTGGTCCCTTGTTGCTGGGAAAGAATCGCACCAACAGCACTCTCAGAAGCGTCCACTTCCAGGACAAATGGTAAAGAGGAATCGGGATGTTTCAAAACAGCAGCAGAGGTAAACAGTCTTTTGAGAGATTCAAAGGCGGATTGAGCTTCGGGCGACCAATGAAAACGCACCCCTTGTTTGGTCAATTGAGTGATGGGCTCAATGATGGCTGAGAACTCCTTAATGAATTTTCTATAGAAGTTGGCAAAGCCAATGAAACGTTGGACTCCTTTCTTGTCAGCAGGGGCTGGCCAGTCAAGAATTGCAGCAACCTTATGGGGATCCCTCTTGATCCCTTCCACGGAGATAATTAGCCCCAAGAATGGAATACTCTCTTGCTCAAACTCGCACTTTTCAGCCTTAGCGTACAAGCCATGTAGCCGGAGTCGAGCTAAAACACATTTAACATGTCTGCGATGGTATTCCAGGGAAGAAGAAAAGATGAGAATGTCATCTAAGTAGACTATGACGAATAGATCCAAATAGTCCCGGAAAACATCATTTATGACCTACTGAAAAGTTGCAGGGGCGTTACATAGTCCAAAGGGCATCACCATGTATTCAAAGTGCCCGCAGCGAGTGTGGAAAGCTGTCTTCCACTCATCCCCTTTTCTGATGCGAACTAGGTTGTAAGCCCCTCGGAGATCTAATTTGGTGAAAATAGTAGCAGTCCCCAGTCTCTGGAATAATTCTGGTACCAAGGGGAGAGGGTACCGATTTTTAACAGTTATTTTATTGAGTTTGCGGTAGTCTATACAAGGACGAAGAGAGTGATCCTTTTTTTCAACATAAAAGATGCCTGCACCTGCTGGGGATGTAGAGGCCAGATGAAACCCTTTTCTAGGTTCTCGTAGATGTATGCTTTTAGTGCTCCTTGCTCCAGCTCGGTCAAAGGAAATATCCTGCCAAAGGGAACTTCGGCTCCGGGAAGGAGCTCAATGGGGCAATCGTAAGCCCGATGAGGAGGAAGGGTTTCAGACCCTTTTTTACTAAAGACATCTAAAAAGTCATGATAGACCTTGAGGGCCGCCTGGAATAACTCAGAATCAGTGTTGAGACATAACAGAGCAGGGGATTCACCAGAGTCCTTCAAAGTGCAGAACCGTTGACAGTACTGAGAGGAAAACGTAATTTCTCCTGTTACCCAGTTGATAGTAGGGTTATGGGCTTGTAGCCACGGCATGCCAAGAATAATAGGAAATAAAGGAGAAGCGATGATGTCCATGCGAAGTAGTTCTTGGTGCAAGCTGAAGATGGTGACTGGAAGGGGAGGGGATTCTTGCATAACTGGCCCAGATTTTATTGCAGACCCGTCGGCCAGATGAATAGAGAGTCCATGGGCCTTGTAACGCAGTGGGATCTGGTGTTTAGCTGCAAAGGATGAGTCCAAGAAGCAGCTGCAAGCCCCGGAGTCAATGATAGCGGGAACCTGTAAAGTCTTTCCTGGGAGCTGCAAAGATATAGAAAGAGTCAAGTGAGCAGAAGTCTTAGGCCAAGCAGTCACATCACCAGAGGAGACAGACAGGCACTTACGGAGTTTGTTAGGACAGTTCCTGACATAGCGTCCGGGTTCCCCGCAGTACAGGCACAAGTTGTTAGCCCGGCGATGTTGGCGTTCCTCCGTCGTGAGAGATGAGCGGAGGACTCCAAGTTGCATGGGCTCAGAGGTATCAGGTGTAACAGCAGGACTAGAGGTGGGTGCAGGATGGGTATAGCTGGGGACCCTAGGCAATATCCATGTTGGGCGAGTAGGCCCAGCACCTCTTTCTGCTCTTCGCTCCCTCAACCGTCGGTCGATCTGTATGGCAAGATTAATCAAGGCATCCAGAGTCAGAGGAATTCCCACTCGGGCCAGTTCATCTTTTAAAGGGTCGGAAAGTCCCATACGGAACTGGTAGTGGAGGGCAGCATCATTCCAGTCCGTGTCTGCACTCCATCGGTGGAATTCTGCAACGTAGTCCTCTACTGCCCTACGCCCTTGTTGAAGGGTGTGCAGGGCAGCTTCTGCGGTTGCAGAAAGCTGTGAGTCCTCATATAGCTGGGCCATTGCATCAAAGAAGGTGGTTAAATTGGTCAACACCTCGGCTTTCAGTTCCAGAAGGCGGTGAGCCCATGTTTGGGGGTCACCCAGGAGTAGTGAGATCACAAAACCTACTTTGGTGGCTTCAAGCGAGAAGGTGCGAGGTTGAAGGGCGAAGTACAGTTCGCATGCATTCCGGAATGCCCTGAATTTACTTTGTTCTCCAGAAAACTTTTCAGGAGTGGGAACCCTTGGTTCAGGGGGCAGCATCACTACTGTAGGGGAAGTAGTACTGCTAGCAGAGGTAGATGGCAGAGAAGATCCCTGGGCCTCAGTGGGACCAGACAGTACTTGGACCCGTTCTTCCAGACGTGTATATCCTTCCTGGAGACACTTAACAGCCTGTGTAAGGCCAGCCAGGTGCATACAAAGTTCTTCCATAGGAGAGGCTCCCTGCTCGGGCTCGGTCATGCTGTCTGCTACTGTCACGTACCTTGTGGACGAGCCCGACTTGCAGGGGATGGCCTCTCTTGCGGCTCCGACTCGAGGACCCTGGTAGGGTATACAGGAAGCACAAGAGTCAGGAGTGGCACGAGTGCCTGGCAGGATCAACAGCAGGAGGTAGGTCTGGAACTCTGGAAACACTGTGCAGTGGAGATTAAGCTGAGCTGGTAGGTAGACTGGAACACTGGTGCAGCAGGCTGGAACACACAGGACAGCAGACTGGAACACTGGTGCAGCAGACTGGAACCACACAGCAGACTGGAACTGGATAGCAGGCTGGAACACACAGGACAGCAGACTGGAACACTGGTGCAGCAGACTGGAAGGTCAGACAAGCCGGATCGATAGCCAAGCGGACTGTAGATGAGCCGAAGGGTCAGGCAGAAGAGTGGTCAGACAAGCTGGGGTCAGATGCAGGCAGAAAACAGGGATGGTCAGAGACAAGCCGGGATCAGATGCAGGCAGACAGCTAGGATAATCAGGAACAAGCCGGGTCTAGTACAGGAAACAGGTTCAGGAAATGCACACGTAATGCTGTAGAGCAGACAGCAAGAATGTCATGTGACAGATCGGTTTAAATAGCCCGCCTGGCGCGCGCGCGCATGCGCGCAACTGCCCGCACAGGGCGTCTGATACTGACAGGACTTTCCTGACAGGTAGATAAAACGGGGAGAGAAGATGGGGGGAAAGGGACAAGTTATTTACACGAATAATAGTGTTGATGTAATTAAGAGAAAGTTAGGCTCCATGTACACGGGACGCTGAGGCAAAGTCCTCTGAACGATTTTTTGACACCTTGAAACCGCCATTTAAAACGCCCGTTTAGCCGCGTTTGCATGCCGCGTTTAGCCTCGTTTGGGTCTAGAATGTCTATGAATCATTGCAAGCAATTACAAGTTTTTAAAATATTTTTTTAATGGTTTTTCATCATTTGCCATCGTTTTTGAGATTTTTAATGTAAAAAAAATAGGGCACCTTTAAATATGCTTATAAACGAAAACGCAGCTAAATGTCAGTACCGCGTTTAGCCGCGTTTGGCGCCTGAAACGTGGAAATCTTTGGCGTCTGAACTCATTTTTTTGCCTTCAAAGAAAGACTGTTAAACGCAACTGCCTAAAAATGACTGTAAACGAAACTGTGTACATGGTCACATAGGATAACATTGAATGAGTTCAGGGGTAGTTGAAAAAAACGTCCAACTGCCTCTGAACATCCGTTTAACAGCCTCAGTGTACATGGGGCCTAAGGCGGTGTATGTGTGTTGGCCTCTTGGTTTGTTTACTGTTTTTTGTTTGTTTTATTTTATTTGATTTTTTTTAATGTGTATTTAGTTGTTTTTGTCCTAAGTGCTGTAAACTAAAATTGGTGTTAATAAAAATTATGAATTGGAGAGCAGGCGGGGACAGATCCACCTAGCTAAGTATGATTAAAAAAAAATCCCATGCTTCCCTTTTAATTACCCAACAGCTCCTCTTTCCTGCCATCTGACCCACATGACAATTAGGCCTCATTCCCATGGAGCATATGGGTCCATGCCCAGTGTGATGGTCATGTACCATGTGGGAATGCATGATGTTCTGTGCATTCCTGTGCAGGCAGTCCAGTTAAAGTCAATTGGAACGCAGCAGCTGGACATAGTCGAATTTCAAAATCTGACCTGCAACCAGGAAGGGATGCATGTATCCGAAAACACAGTGGGGGTTATTTACGAAAGGCAAATCCACTTTGCACTGCAAGTGCACTTGGAAGTGCAGTTGCTCTAAATCTAAGGGGTAGATTTGAAATGAGGGGAAGCTCTGCTGATTTTATCATCCACTCATGTGCAAGCTAAAATGCTGTTTTTTATTTTCCTTGCATGTCCCCCGCGGATCTACAGCAACTTTACTTCCAAGTGCACTTTCAGTGCACTTTCAAGTGCACTTGCAGCGCAAAGTGGATTTCCCTTTAGTAAATAACCCCCACTGTCTGCATAGGGATCTGTGCACCCACTTCTATAGGTAAAAAACTAGAGCAGACAGAATATGGAGCAGCTGTGCAATTCTTACTCCTGACTACTGCATTCTAAGTACAGCACATTCTTTGTAAAAGTGGTTGTAAAGGCACAAGGTTTTTTACCTTCATGCATTCTGTACGTGAAGGTAAAAAATCTTCTGTGTGCAGCAGCCCCCCCTAATACCGTATATACTCGAGTATAGGTCGATCCGAGTATAAGTCAAGGCCCCTAATTTACCACAAAAAACTGGGAAAAACTTACTGACCCGAGTATAAGCCGAGGGTGAGAAATGCAGCAGCTACTGTAAGTGGAAAAGAGGGTCAACAATGCCCATCTGCAGCTGCATGCCTCCCTATGTCCTGTGCATGTGTCCCTGTGTCCTGTGCATGTGTCCCTGTGTATGTGTGCATCCTACCTGTGTCCTGTGCATGTGTGCATCCTACCTGTGTCCTGTGCATGCCTCCGTGTGCCGCTCTGCACCGATCAGCGTGTGATAATACCATTCGGCGGCCATTCTACTGTTCAAAAGCCGCGCCTCCTCCTCGTCTGTGATAGGCTGACTGTTGACTGCTGGGAAATGGAGTGTTCTGCCTATCACAAACATTCTCTCATCCTCATACTACGGACGAGGATGAGAGAATGTCTGTGATAGGCTGTACACTGACTGCTGGGAAATGGAGTTTTCTGCCTATCATAGACGAGGAGGAGGCGCGGCTTTTGAACAGTGGAATGGCCGCCGAATGGTAATATTACACACTGGCTGCCGTCTGTCTGCATGACACGCTGATCATGTAGGCAGACGGCAGTGACTCGGGTATAAGTCGAGGGGGGCACTTTCAGCCTAAAAAAAAGGGCTGAAAATCTCGACTTATACTCGAGTATATACGGTACTTACCTGAGCCCCCTCTCGATCCAGAGATGTTCACAAGAGCCTTGACTCTCCGGGGACTTGCACTCCCGATTGGCTTTTGACAGCAACGGGAGCCCTGACCTCAACCCAATAGAACACCTTTGGGATGAATTAGAGCGGAGACTGCGAGCCAGGCCTTCTTGTCCAACATCAGTGACTGAATTCACAAATGTGCTTCTGGAAGAATGGTCAAACATTCCCATAGGAATAAAAGAGAAAGGAAGGCGCACCGACCTAGTGCATTACCCCTGGTAAAGCTTTATTGAAGCATAAAACAACAAATTGCATACTCACAAACGAGCATAGGTAACAGGCATTGAAAATGTAGCAGGTTCACGGTTCTGGATACTGACAAGCCAGGACTTGACATCAAGTGAATCGAGCGAAGTCTGACGCGTTTCAGGGGAGAACCCCTTTCCTCAGAGCCTAAACGGACAATGGCTGCTCTCTCGCACTCTCAGAGAGAGGGGACCGTGCGAGAGAGCAGCCATTGTCCGTTTAGGCAAAAATATATAAGTAATTTATAAGTAAGTTAGGGTTCTAAGTAATTTTCTAGCAAAAAATACGGATTTTAACTTGTAAACACCAAATTTCAAAAATAGGCTTAGTCATGAAAGGGTTAAACACATTGTGTACTGTTTTCCATACATTATTCATCTCAAAGGATATATCTGCTTTAGTTCTATATATAATCATTGGGACTTGCTGACATATATTGCCACTCACTATAATTGTGTCACTGTGAAATTTGTTGATTTATGTTCACTTTTGTCACCTTTGTGTCACTATGCAATAATTGTATTGTTCACTATATTAGATATTAGAGCGCAGCTCATATGTTATATGTGGTGACCTGTTACAGTGGTGATGGTCAGTGGAGAATTGTATGGGTGCAATGGTGGTCATTTGAAGTGCATGGGGTACAGTGACAGTGAGTGGAGAAGCGCAGGGTGCCGCAGAGGTGAATTAAGGAGTGCATCGGGGGATGTGGGAAATTGTACTATTCAGTAGCTGCCATTAAAGAAGTACATAGACTCAGTGGTGGTCAGGTGAGAAGTGCATAGGTACAGTGGCAGTCAGTGTGGTGCACATGTGCAGTGGTGAAGTGGGGACATGTCATGTCAGTCAGTAAGCATTGCATAGATGTAGTGGCGGTTATGTAATTGACATTTCTCTCTCAACAGCCCAGTCATCCTCCATTTTACTGGGGACAATGTGTTGGCAAAAAATATAAACCTCACTGTCCAGCCTGTGCCTTATACTATGTTCTGTATTTAAAACAAAGACCAATAAAATGAGAGTGAGCAAGCTCTGCCTTGGGCTGTTTGGGCTATCGCCAAAGTGTGTGGCAGGAATTGTACCTCTGCTTTCTGCTAATAGCCCAAAAAGTGAGTGAAAGTGAGGAGATAGCTTTCTCTCACTTCCCCAATTCTTGGCTTAAATTATTATAGAAGATATATTTTACACTGCTGTATAAAATGCCAAGGAAAAATGTTTTGTTATTCTTATACTGTGCTAATTTATAATATGCAAATGAAAAAATTCCCTGTTGTTCTATTCAACAGGTGTTTCTCCCCAAATATAAGGATGTGGTAGAGGACGAGACAATAGAGAAGGAAAAAAAGTCTGCATTCATCAAAGAAGCAACAGACAGCAATGGTGTTGCACTTTTCTCTTCGAATCCTCCTTCCTTGTGTCTTGGTCCTTCCTGTGATGGGTCTCTTACAGTTGGAGAATCAGCTGCACCAAACCACGGGATCTGCCTGGACATAGCCATACTTGACAGTGCCTGTCTGCTCTCACAGGTGGTCCCTTCTCTTCTCATGGGTTTTATTGTACAAAAGACACAAACAGTCATAGCTTATGTTGCCTCTGCAGCAGCCTTTGGATTGGTAGCTGTATATTTCTCCAATAAGGTAATATTTGACAAAAGCGACATGGTGAAAACAACTCCTTTGTAAGAACATCAAAAATGACTTAAAGTAGAACTATAGGCAAAACTTTTTTTCCCATTTTGGATAAAGTAAAGCCTCGTACACATGATCGGATTTTCCGACGGAAATTGTGTGATGACAGGCTGTTGGCGGAAATTCCGACCGTTTGTATGCTCCATTGGAAAATTGTTGTGAGATTTTCCACAGACAAATGTTGGATGGCAGGCTTTAAAATTTTCCAGACAAATGTCTGTTGTCGGATTTACCGAGCGTGTGTACACAAGTCCGTCGGACAAAAGTCCAAAGTACAAACACGCATGCTCGGAAGCAAGGACAAGCTGGAAGCGGTCGGTCTTGTAAACTAGCCTTCGTAATGGAGAATTAACATTCCTGACGTGGCAAATTATGAAATCTAGAAATGCACCGCACATTCTCTTCTTTTTTATTTAATGGGATAATAATGAAGCTGCATAACTACTGATGGAGTTATGGCAAACGTATTTTTAAAAGCTTTCATTTTCTAGTAATACCAAGAATAATATTATTATGCTTTTTTTATTTATTTTTTGGGCAAGTTACCACAACACCATTATCACCTAGTTTTTAAGATCAAAGATACAACTATGTTGGTGTCCCTTGTCAATTTTATATTGTATTTTTTTAAATGTAAGTGCCTACTCCCAAACTGTCGTTTGAAGTAAAAGACATAGCCAAGTATTATTCTACACAATTTTTTTTTGTGCATTAAAAAAAGAAAACAAACAAAATTAGACATGCTATCTGCCAATAGAAATTAACCAAAAAGTGCATTCTATGCATCCAAAAATATAGAAAATATACCAAACCACATCATTATTCAACCAAAAATTAAATGAAAGCCTCATGCATGTGTTCTGCTTCCTAATACAGGGGGTCAACAGTGCCAAGAGTTGGTGAAAGCAGGGGTCCGTCATCCGGAGATAATTCCGAAAATCATCTGGATTATTCTCTTGGAGCTCCCGCAGCAAAGGCATATGACTTAATTGGTCACGATTAATAAAGCATCCAATTTTTGGTCCAAGAAATCCTCCTCCTCCTGTTCCTGGACTGGACTTGGATCAAAGCAATAACTCCAAGGCCAATAATAAATAACACGTTATCTCCTACGATTCCACAAAATGTCTGGTTGACGAACGGCCATTCAGAAACGAACTGAAAAGCGCTAAATGAAAAGCACAAAATGAAAAGCATGAATTAACACTCACCAAACTTCTACTAACACAAAATTAGCAGAAGGAGCCCAAAGGGTGGCGCTAAAGAGCTGAAAAACCACGTAGTACGTCACTACGTTCGTGTTTGTTGGCCAACAATTCCTTGCTGTTTGTATGCGAGACAAAATCCAGGCACACTCCTTCGGACAGAAGTCCAAGGTTTTGTCTGAGGAAAATTCGATCGTGTGTACGAGGCTTAAGGGAGGGTTTTTTTCTGGCCATCTGTGTCCCGTTGCAGAGATTTCCCTTCACTTCCTGTTGCATAACCAAACAGGAAGTAAGAGGTAAACTTTGAAAATTAAGGGAGTTCCTTGGGGACCCCTAGGTCACCAGAACTAGTGTCCACATTGGTAGATTATCCCTCTATTACTTTTCTGGGGATAACCCAAAATTTGGGATTTTCTTTTACTTTCAGTGGTAAACAGGACAAATAAAGAGGGCGGGGGGGGGGGTGGACAGCAATAAAAACTGACAGGTGTTCTAATCTTTCTGCACTCTATCCAAAACTAAAGAAAAAGTATGACAGGTCTAAAATATGAAATATAAATGTAAAGGTTAAATGAAGGCTGGATATTTACATGAAGGTTTGCTTGAAGGGAGAATCAGTGTTTTTAGTGTGGATATTAAAGTATGTTACATATTAAATGAATGAACTACTAAGTGCCACTTTGCAGATTTAATATATTATTAAAAAAATTCAACATCACTATATGTTTACCAAGTTTTTATTTTACCATTGATAATTTGAATTTATAATGTGTTGAAGTAAACACCTCCTTCTAAAGTATTAATAAAGCGACTCTAGTAGTGTCTGGCCTTTTTCAAAGCCACTGATCTTGCATGGCAGACAGCACTAATGTGCAACCCTCAGGAAAGTGGAGGTCACGTCAGGAATGGCTGGAGATTCAGCTCGATAGCAAACAAAAATATATTCACAGAGCAAGCAGAAGGTCAAGACAAGAGTTGGAAACAGTGGCAACCAAGTAGAAGCAGATATATAAAACTTAAAGCGGTATTAAAACCAAAAGCAAACATTTATTATATTGCAGCTTCGATGTGGTGGCTGCGACAGTTTTCTTTTTTAGGCATTCTTTCCTTTATTTTCACCTGGTGATACTGCCAGTAAGTCTGTTGTTTTTCAACAGAATAAGCCGTTCTGTAGATATAGCAGTTTAGGCCTCATGTACACTGCTGCTGGTAAACGGACGTTTAGGAGCAGTTGGGCATTTTTTTCAACTGCTCCTGGACCCTCCTCTATGTTATCTTATCAGTACATGTACACTGGTTCATTTATAGTCCTTTCTAGGCAGTTGTGTTTAGAGGCTTTTTTTGGAACCCAAAAAAATGCATTCAGAAGCTGTGTTTAGAGGCATTTCAAACGCAGCTAAACGCAGCAACTCGCGTTTAGCTGCGTTTCGTTTACAGGCGTTTCTTATTTTTGGCTAATTTGAAAAAAATAAATTTTTTTTTTCAAACGCTTCTAGACCAAACGTGGCTAAATTCGGTTAAACGCAGCATGTAAACGCGGCTAAACGGCCGTTTTTAGACGCCGGTTTCTAGCTGTCAAGTTAAATCTTTCAGGAGAGGTTGAGCAACTTCCCGTGTACATGAAGCCTTAGAGGGTTGAGACAAACCATTCACTACTAAGAAGTGTGCTTACAATGATCAGCCTTTATCAATTTATGTAAATCTTTTATCCAATAAAGGAAAAAAGACAAGCTGTCTGTGGATTTTCGGATCGTTAGTACGGTGCATTTGATGGATGATTTGACTTTTACATTAGACAGAAGCTGGATGTGCAGGCTATAAAATTTTTGTTGGATATGAACTCGTCTGATTTTCGGATGGTCAGTACAGAAATCGTCACACAAATGTTAAAAGTACAAACACACATGATCGGAATCAAGGAACGACTGGGAAGAGTTTGGTCTTGTAAACTACTGTTCATAATCTAGAATTTGTGACGCGGCAGTTGATGAAATGTCAAAATGCAGCGCACATTTTCAATTTCTTTAATGGGATAATAATGAAGCTGCTTTGCTGGTGGTACTGATGTAGTTATGCCAAACATATTTTAAAAGGCATTTGTTTTGTACGATCTGAAAATCGCGAATCAGTGCTCACCACAATTCTACTAACTTCCACTAACACGAAATTAGCATAAGAGGCCCAAAGGGTGGCACTTGAAATGAACTTCCTCTTCATAGTACGTCACCACAATCGTGTTTGTCAAATGACAATTTGCGGATAGTTAGTATGCTAGACAAAATCCTGCAGACGCGCTTTTGACAAAATCAGACGCGTCCAATTAAAGAACACTTTGCATTCATTGAGAAAATGCAAAATGTTCCCTGCAAGGCTCCCGTGCCGCGTAAACAACCTCCTGTTTTCAGTAAGCCCTAGGGTAGCCGCTCAGGCACAGGACCCAGAAACCAGCAGCAATCACTATAGGAGTGGTTCCTATTACAGTAATTTCCATCTTTCATGAGGATCCTACAGATATGGGATATATATAAATTGGTTAAAACAGGGAAAAAATCAACACTTGATTGAATTAGAAAGGAAGTGGAAATTCACTGGCTCACCCCTATTGAGGGGTGGGGGATCCCAGAGTTCAGTAACAGGCTGAAAAGGAGGGGAGGAGTTGGAAATAAAAATATACCGAGAGAGTAACTCCAAAGGTAAACACACAGCAGTTTAATAGTCACAAAATAGAAAATATTTATTAATAAGATTTCCACAAAAAGGCAACATTCACCACACCACAGTAAAAGCCATTAAAGATAATGTTGTCTATAGTGGATAAAATAGCTTGGATGCCGGAAAGGCTTTCGATCACCTTGGGTGGCCCTTCCTGTTTGCCATGTTACATCACATTGGGTTCAGGGGTCCCTTCCTGCGAGCGATTCAACATCTTTATTCCAACCCTTCATCTCAAGTTGAAACTCCCTTTGCCCTCTCCTCCCCCTTCTCAGTGGCTAATGGTACCCGGCAGGGATGCCCGCTTTCACCCCTACTATTTGCACTGTGTGTGTTGAACCCCCGACTGCCTATTTAGATTGATCTGTGTGTCCCCAAGGAAAGACATTGGTAGGGTTTTACCCTCAATTCCTGTTTGGCTATGTGACAGGAAGTGAATACATTTGAAGGAGAAACTGGCAAAATTTGGGTGGTGTCTTCACCCTATCACGGGTGCAGACATCCCCAAAAACTGACAAGACTTCTAATCCCTCTGCACTCTATCCCCAAGCAAAAATAAGAAAGGATTTCACTTAGTTTAACTTTGCAAAGACACATTCCTAAGTTCAACTGTAATGCATGTCAATAGCCCATTTAGATCTTGTTTAATAGAAAACACCGGTTGCCTTTTCACTATAAACTTTTGTTAGTCCAGTCCTGGAAATCTGCTTTAGTATTAATTTCCATAAAAACTGGGTTCCTGCAGCTAGATGCGCCAAATGCATCTAGATGCGTGACCGCTGTGTATGTGAGATGCGCAACTGAGAGGTAGGTACCCGTGTCGCATATCTGGTTCCCGGAAGTGGTGGCCAGCACACAGAAATGACATCACGCCCCTCCAGGAAGTTGCTTGTACTGCTGCTAATTTCTTCTCACCACCATGTCCCGATCACTGTTCTCTGAGCAAGTGATGAGTGTATGTCTAAATGATTTGGCCTCAAAACACACACCTACTTCCTGTGTACAGATTCACATCCGGGCCAATGTATATTGCTGAATGAAGAGAAGAAAAAGAGTGCACCAGCCTAGTGCATTATCCTTGACAGATTTATTAATTAAAAACAAGATAAAAACTACTCACAAAGGTCGAAGAAAAAATCGCATAGTATATGGCACAGAGGCAATTATTCCAGTGGTAGCAGTTTTCCAGGTCCCAGGAAGGAGGCATACGGACTACTGCTGGCTAACGCGTTTCGAAGGTTACCCTTCTTCATCAGAGCCTTAGTAGTGTTGGTCTCATGCTGGCTTTTTATACACATGTCAAACTAAACCAGACTGGTCGGGTTGGTTCTAGGGCTCCTCCCTTAATTGATGGGCGGTCCTCTAGGGAGGGTGGGTCTTGGCTTGGTTGTCATTATTAAAGGGCCATAGTATATTAATTTATTTATTTATTTGATTGATTTTTATTTTTATTTTTATTTTTATTATTATTATTGTTGATGAATTTTGTTGTGTATAATAGAATTTGGGTTATAGTTATAATTTCTAGTCCCTAATTCTAGCTCTAGTATTAATTTAAAATTAAAATTGAAATTGAAATTGAACTTTAATTTTTAAGTTTTTAAGTTTTTGGTTTCTTGACTTCTCAAATATTTTTATATATGCATGTGTATGATCTGAAGTACAAACATCCCACAACAGGTAGGCTGAAAGGGTCATGCCAATGGTTATCTATAGACAAGCCAAGGCATCCCAGAGGATCTGCTCATCTCCCCTCTCATCAATACATTACAAATAACAGAGAACGCTGGACAATGTTTAGGAGTTTAGAATCAGGGATGTACCTTATGGTGTATGGATCAGATGGCATCTCCTCTGCTTGAGTACGTTGTCTCTGTGGGGGCTGTGACTGTGTGGGCTTCCATTGCTGACAGGTCCTGGCCAGTAGCACGTTCCTGTGCCCTGTAGGACCTGGTGGAACGCACGCCGCTACTTTGCTTCCGGGTTGCGGTCCACAGGGCGGAAGTGCGGTCGTGATGTCATATCCCGTGCGCACGAGATTGACTCAATATTGTAAACAGTGGCCTCCATTTTGCCGTAGACATAGATAGAGGCCAAAGTCAGACAGAAACCGTCTGACTTTAGGCTAGAAGGGGATAGACTGATAAAAAATGGATATATGTATATAATATATGAAAAAAATAATAATAATAAGGGAATTAAAAGGGACCAGGGGAGGAGAGGATAAACTAGATGGCCCAATGCTTGACATGGTAGTCTAAAAAGGGACTAGGTGAAAAAAAGGGGGGGCTGTTATAAAATCAGGTCTAGAACAATAGCTAGAAGGTGGCAGTATTCAGAACATATGTATTTAGAAGCCAGCAGGAGATACACTAGAATTGATAATAAAAAGTAGTAATATAAAAAATACATATAATATACATTGTATAAAAATATATATATATATATATATATATATATATATATATATATATATATATATATATATATATATATATATATATATATGTATATATATACATATAGAAAAGAAAACCCTATACACATCCATCTCATATACATATATGTGCATACAGTAATTTTTTAAAAGACAATATTGTTAAAATTAAATCCGTATAAAAGTACAAAGATCTGTGTACTTTGTCAGTATGATAAAAAGGGGGGTTTTTGTTGTAACCTCATATATAAATTACATATAGTGGTTTTGTACATTATTTCGGGTAACCCAAAGGTTACTTAGTAGACATCAGCGAAAGGGATATACAAAAAATATTATTATATAGAAATGAAAATAGAAATAAAAATAAAAACAACAATGAAAACAAAAGTACTAATGGAGATTGTATGTATTAAATATGATATTGAATATTAATGAAAAGTAGATTACGTATACTTAGAAGGATACAGAGTCAGTCGATAAAAGTGAATATGAATATATTATATATTAGATAGAGTCACTGCCTGCAGACCACATACACATACAACCTATGATTGCACGTGTATGTACACATGGGTGTACACATATATAATACCACATGGAGGACCTATATATGCTGTGATCTAGTCATAGGTTAAATGTATATTTTTACTTTTATTTTTATTTTCATTTTCATCTCCATTGTCACTTGTATTTGGAATGCAAGATCTAATAGAATATGCCTTAGACAATGAAAATGTAATAATGATACCTTAAAACCTCTACGAAAAGAGTGATATATAGGGCCAGGTAATATATGACTGTCTCAGCAATAATAGATTTAATCAATTGAATACACATAGAATAGAATAAATATAAATATAAAAAATTAAAAAATTAATGAATTAATTAATTAAAAGATTAGCCCTCCACAGTGGCTTAGTGCCAGCATTATACTATTTTATGTACTTCTGGGTCCTCATTTAGGCCTTCTAGAGCAAGACTACCAAGGGTAAAGATCCAGAAGGCTTCTCTTTTGCAAAGCCTCTGGTGTCTCCTTCCTGTATCCAGCTCCCTTCCAATAGACTCAATCCCAAATACTTTCATGCCTGCGGGGTCCCCTTGATGGGCCTCTACAAAGTGTCGAGGGACTGGGTATTTGTCTCTTAAATTTATGATACCGCATTTATGCTCACCAATTCTAACTCGCATTGGGCGTTGTGTACGGCCTACGTATAGACGCCCGCATGGACATACTATACCGTAGATCACATACTCTGTTCCACAGTTTATGAATTGCTTAATTTGGTGAATTCTCCCGTCTCTCCCTAAGCCACTGTGGAGGGCTAATCTTTTAATTAATTAATTAATTAATTTTTAATTTTTTTTTTTTTTTTTTTTTATTAAATTATTTATTTATATCAGAAAACCGGTTCACCGGGATATACAACAATATTGTGATTGTATTCAATAACAGTACATACATAGGTTATAGTAACAGTATGTGTGTTGCACACAGATATAAAATGTGAAGCATGGCGTCTAATTTTCTGTATGCATGTGCTGTCAGTGTGCTTTGTATGTGAATGCAGAATTGCAGGGGAACATAAACCCAGTTTGAACGGTTCCCTATTTATTTTATTATTTTAAGAGAGAAGAAGGGTATCTAGTGAGAAAAAGAACAGAATAGTTGGGATGGATATAGACAGAATTAGAAGAAAAGGAGGGAATGGGTGTGAGGAGGGGGGGTGTACACATGGGGGGGGGAGGGGGGGTTGGGGGTTCAGCTAGTGATCCAGGGGTATGTGTGTTTACTTGCGTCTATCTGCGATTATTTCTAGAAACAGGCTACATTCTAACCTCAACAACCTCGGAGTGCCTGCCCCTCTTCTGAGTACTTGAACGTGTTCCATAATTGCCAGGTTTTGGTGTATGTTTCTTGTCTGTTTTGGCTTGTGAGGATTAAGTCCTCCATCTGGTTTATTTCTTCTACCTTTTGGAGCCAAAGAGCTATGGTTGGTGTTTGAGTGGACTTCCACAAGTGTGGAATGCAAGTTTTTGCTGCATCTAATAAATGACGTATGACTGATTTCTTGTAGATCTTTTGGGGGGTGTCATTAGCGTGTAAAAGGAAGTATGCCGGGTCATCTGGTATGGCCCGGTCTGTGAATTTTTGCGTTAATTGGCGGACTTCTCTCCAAAAGTTCTGGATCCGAGAACAGGACCAGAAAATATGGAGGAGTGTGCCTTTCCTTTCTCGACATCTCCAGCATAAATCTGACGACGCGGGGAATATTGTGTTAAGCAGTGCTGGGGTTCTGTACCAATGAGTAAGGATTTTATAGTTTGTTTCCTGGATCTTGATGCATAAAGAGGACTTGTGAGTGAACTGCAGAATGTGTTGTTTTTTGCTGGTGGTAAATGTACATTTTAGTTCTTTTTCCCATTTGGTGAGGCCCTGTACTTTGTAATCCTCTGTTGGGGTGATTAACATACTATAGGTTAGAGAGAGTGCGTGTAGTATGGGCCCCGTTCCCGAGCACAGGTTCTCCATTGATGTGAGGGTTTGATCGGTAAAACTAGGTGGTGTTATGCTGCTAAGGAAGTGTTGAAGTTGTAGTGCTCCCAAGAAGTCTAGGCGGAAGCAACCCTCTGGGTCAGACAACTCTGCAATAGTCTTCCACTTACCCCTGTTACTGAAATGTGAGGCTTGGTAGATTCCCTCTTCCCTTAGTTCCCGGAACCTCCCGTCTCCCATTCCTGGTTCAAATGCAGGGTTTCCTAGTATGGGCTTAAGTGGTGACTCGCGAGAAAAGAGGGGAGATGAGTTGACCAGATGAGCGCACACACGAGCCGTGTTTCCTATTAACGGGTGATGTTTGAGATCTGTTGAGAGGTTAGCATAACACCAGGGGATTCTGTGTATAGGAGTCGCGCTTTGTGCTTGTTCAAGTTGCGTCCACAGTTTGGTGGTTGTGTGCCGGCACCAGTCGATGAGCCTGCCTAGATGTGTTGCCCTATAGTAGGTCTGGAGTTCAGGCATTGCCAGTCCTCCGTAACGTTTGGGTAGTGAAAGGGTTTTCCTATTTAGTCGCGGTTTTTTCCCTGCCCAGAGGAATTTGATGAATAGTGAGCGTATTTGGTTGAAGAAGCCTGCGGGTATATGTATGGGGATGGTCTGTAGGAGATATAGGAATTTGGGTAGGATTGTCATCTTGAGGATATTGCAACGTCCAAACCATGAATGGAGTCCCCCGTTCCATTTGTCTAGCATTTGTTGGACTTTTTTTAAAAGGGGTGGGAAGTTTAGCTTGAACAGTTGGGGAAATGTTGGGGGTATGTATGTGCCCAAATATTTCAGAGCTGTAGTGGTCCATTTCAGGTGGAAACTATTTTGAAGTTGTGTGAGTTGTGGTTGTGGAATTCCCAGACCCATCACTTCAGACTTACTAAAGTTGATTTTCAGATTAGCCAGTTGACCATATGTGTGAAATTCTTTCATGAGGTTGGGGAGAGAGATGGTTGGGTTTGTGAGGGAGAACATTAAGTCGTCGGCGTATGCAGAAACTTTAAATTGTTTCTTGTTTACTTCTATCCCTGTAATGTCTGGGTTCAGTCTAATGTGGCATAGGAAAGGTTCCAGGGATAGTGCAAAGAGCAGAGGTGATAGGGGACAACCTTGGCGGGTCCCGTTGGTAATTGGGAAGGCTTCTGAGATTACCCCGTTTGCCCTTACCCTGGCCGTTGGGTCTGAATATATTGCGGAAATCCAGTGTATCATTTTGTCTCCTAATCCTATGTGTTTCAGCGTTGCGAACATAAACCTCCAGCTTACTCGGTCAAACGCTTTTTTGGCATCAGTTCCAAGTAGAACGCATGGGGATTTGGTACTATTAGCGATATGCAGTAGGTTAAGAACTTTAATCGTATTGTCCCTAGCTTCCCTAGATGGGACAAAACCCACTTGGTCGAGGTGTATAAGTGTGGTGAGGTGTTGTTGTAATCTGGTGGCGATGATCTTTGTGAAAAGTTTGAGGTCTGTGTTCAAGAGAGAAATCGGTTGGTAGGACCCACATTGGCCCGGATCTTTATCCTCTTTTGGTATGACAGAGATCTGTGCCTGCAGCGTGGATTTATGAAACTTTCCCCCTGAGCCTAGATTATTATAAAGTCTAACCAGGTGTTGGCCTAGGGAGGGGAGTAGGATCTTATAATAGGGGGTTGTAAGCCCGTCCGGACCTGGAGCTTTCCCTGATTTAGTATTTTTTAGTGCGATTTGCAGTTCGGTCAACGTGATAGGTTCTTCTAATATGGATTTTGCATCGTCTGGGTGGGTTGGCATAAGGGAGGATAAAATGTATTCTGTCGTGTTTTCAGGGGGAGTTTGTGTCTCCTTTAAATTGTATAGAGAGGAATAAAATGAACTAAACTCCTGCACAATGTGCTGTGGCAAAGAGGCTTTCCGGCCCGTAGGGGACATGATGTGGGGTATATATGAAGCCATTTTTTGTTCTCGTAGTGATTGGGCTAATAGTCTTCCGCATTTGTTACCAGATTCATAATTTTTCCTTTTGCAAATTTGTATGGCCGCTTTCGCTTTATATCGTAAAAGGTCATTGATCTGCGTACGGACCAAGTTAAGCTCTGCTTCTAGTTGTTTGGTGGGTGTCTGTTTATGTCGCTCTTCTAATATGTCTAATTTCTTCAGCAAGGTATTCAGTTGTGCAATTCTTTGCTGTTTGAGTCGTGAGCCATGTTTGATCAGTATCCCCCTAATTACGGTTTTGTGTGCCTCCCATACTAGCCCAGTGTCACAGTCAGGGGTGGTGTTAGCGGTGAAATAGTGACCGATTTCCTTGGTTACCTCAGCTAAAATTTCTGGGTCTTTCAGTAGTCCCTCGTTTAGTCGCCACGGTGGTTTCTGTGTCGACCTCAAGTCTGGAAGGGTGTATCGTAGTGTAATCGGGGCATGGTCCGACCATGTAATTGAGCCTATGTTGGTCTCCTTAATCGCATGCAAGTCTTTGTGGGGGATCAGAAAATAATCGATTCTGGAGTACGTCTGGTGTGGTTTAGAGAAGAAAGTGTAGTCTCTTTCCCCCGGATGAAGGAGACGCCACGCATCGATCAGTTGTGAATTGTGTAGCGTCGTTCCGTTGCGTTTACGCAAGTCTCGCGAGGTTGAGGATGTTCCATTGGAAGTATCCTCCGTAGGGGCAAGGGGTACATTAAGGTCTCCTCCCACGATCAAGTATCCGTCAGTGAAGTGTGATAGTAGGTCTAGATGACGTTTGAGGAATGTGTCTTGATGTGTATTGGGAGCGTACAGGTTAGCTAAGGTTACTTTGGAGTTCCCAATCTTCCCTTTTAAAAAGAGGAATCTGCCTTCCTTATCATACTTTACTTCTGTAAGTGTCCACGGGATTTTGGACGAAATTAGAATGGAGACTCCCCTGGATTTGGCTTCTGTGTATCTGGAGTGGTATACCAATGGGAAGAATCTGTTCTGAAGTGTCGGCAGAGAGCCTTCCCTAAAATGGGTTTCCTGCAGGGAAACAATGTCTGCTCCCATGCGTCTCATGTCATTAGTCAGCATACGTCTTTTCTCTGGTGTGTTTAGGCCTTTTACATTAAGCGAGACTATGTTTAGAGAGGCCATGGTCTTGGGTGGTTGATATATTAATAATCAGTAGGTAGGTAGAAAAAGGGGGGGAAGGGTAGGGAGTTGAGGTAGGGGGGGGGGGGAGGTAAGGGGGAGTGAGGGGGGGGGTGTCAAGCGAAAAGTGAGTAAGATCAGGTATAAGTAAGAGAGATAGCTTAGAAGCTGTCACTAGATAGTGCAGCTTAGTATAAGTACTAAGTTAGCCAAATGGGCTAT
Source organism: Aquarana catesbeiana (assembly GCF_042186555.1). Classification (NCBI taxonomy): domain Eukaryota; kingdom Metazoa; phylum Chordata; class Amphibia; order Anura; family Ranidae; genus Aquarana; species Aquarana catesbeiana. The sequence goes on from NC_133325.1 coordinate 517,872,922, forward strand.
TACGCTCCCCAGTTGTTATACTGGGAATGGAGTGCTGTCCTATGTGGGATTGTGGATAGACAGGGCTGGGAAGTGAGCTCCCAATCCTCCCCTTCTACCCCCGGCTATCTGTGGCAACTGTATGTGCATGTGGTGTGTCTATGACAGTAATATAGCAGGCTAGTGGGTTTCAACGTTACAGATGTATTAGCGGCCTAAGACATAGCCAACAAAAAAGGCATAAATTAACATAAAATATAGTGAAATAAACTGAGATAGAGCTCTCATAACTAGAGCTCGAGGAACATATCTGCGTAAGCAGAGTAACACAGTAATTGCAATAAAGTAGGTCACACTTCCCTCCCCACCCAGCAACACACCCAACAGACCAGCCAATTAACGTGGCCTGAAAATGAACTGTGAGAAGAGGCCCATAGCCAACCCAGGCTTAGCTCGTCTCTGCACATGGCCAAGCTTAGGTCTATCAGTGTTCAGTCCCGCCTCAGGATGTGTGGAGGTGATCAAAATCTATCATGGTCTTGAACATTAAAACACTTTAAACCAACAAACGGGGAGTCCCCTCCACCCCCCCCAACACAAAACGTTTGCGTTTAGGTACCCGCTGGTGCACATGCGGTATGGTAAGTACCCTTAACCATTGACGATGACCTGTTCATATCACTTGTCATGGATCCTGTTGCATTCGTGGGTCCGTGGTGAGCTTTCCCAGAAGTGCAGGGCAAGGGATATTGAGTGTCGTTCGAGTTTCGTCCCCTGCTACTTCCAAGCCACTCAGCTTCTTGTATCCGCATTGCATGAATGGTTTCAGGCCCCCACGGAGGAGATGGCACTGGGCCCCTTAATTATATGTTTACTGATGAGCGGGAGGTTGCAAGTACCGGGCCCCTGGCTCTGCTAAATCTGGTGTGACTTATGTCCGGTATAGGGGCGGGTATGGTTAGGTAATAGGTCTTTGGGTTTTCTCTAGCACTTCAGAGGGACCTCCAGTTCTCAGCGCTGTCTGATAGTGTGTCCAGCAAATGTCCCGAGGATTGGAGGGAAGGGGGGGGGGGGGAGGATGGGCTGGAGGAAATGGAACTAGAGTTTATCCGATCATCTTCCCTGCTGGCATGCAATAATGTCTATGTTTCATTACCCTGTGTGCGGGGGTTAGCAGCCTCTCGTTCTGTCCTGGGCATGTGATACTAAATGGGGATGGATGGCCAAAGGCCTACTCACGTGGCTCTCCCTCTGAGGCCGTCCTGCGTCTCCTTCTGTTCCTGAAGTGGCGAGGAGGAAGGGGTCCGTGCATCCTCAGGGGACCCGATCTTCCTTGTGGCCGCGGCAGGAACTGCAGCCAGTCAGGTACTTGTATTGGATCCGTGTCCATAAACCTGAATAGCGCCGGGAGGTCTTCTGTTCTTTGCAAGGAGAAGGAGCTTGAGTCTTTACAGAATAACACGGAAAGAGGGTACCCCCACCTGTATGTTAAGCCTTTTTGCTTGGCAAGTTCTAGGAGAGGACGCAGTAAGGCTCTGCGCCTCAGCGTTGCTCTCGATAGGTCTGGTAGTATTTTAGCTTGTTTGCCTCCCACTTCCACATCACCATATTCCCAGGCTCGGCGTAGGATATTTTCTTTCTGGGTGTATCGGTGTAGTCTGCACACTACGTCCCGTGGTCTGTTCGGATCTTCAGATCGGGGGCCAAGAGCTCTGTGAACTCTGTCTAACTCAATGTCAAGGCCTGGGTCTTCAAGCACAGTGCGGAACATTTCTTTCACCGTCTCCCCTAAGTTCTCCATTGCCGTGTCTTCCGGAATTCCTCGGAGCCGAGGAATTTTTATATTTATATTTATTCTATTCTATGTGCATTCAATTGATTAAATCTATTATTGCTGTGACAGTCATATATTACCTGGCCCTATATATCACTCTTTTCGTAGAGGTTTTAAGGTATCATTATTACATTTTCATTGTCTAAGGCATATTCTATTAGATCTTGCATTCCAAATACAAGTGACAATGGAGATGAAAATGAAAATAAAAATAAAAATAAAAGTAAAAATATACATTTAACCTATGACTAGATCACAGCATATATAGGTCCTCCATGTGGTATTATATATGTGTACACCCATGTGTACATACACGTGCAATCATAGGTTGTATGTGTATGTGGTCTGCAGGCAGTGACTCTATCTAATATATAATATATTCATATTAATTTTTATCGACTGACTCTTTATCCTTCTAAGTATACGTAATCTACTTTTCATTAATATTCAATATCATATTTAATACATACAATCTCCATTAGTACTTTTGTTTTCATTGTTGTTTTTATTTTTATTTCTATTTTCATTTCTATATAATAATATTTTTTGTATATCCCTTTCGCTGATGTCTACTAAGTAACCTTTGGGTTACCCGAAATAATGTACAAAACCACTATATGTAATTTATATATGAGGTTACAACAAAAACCCCCCTTTTTATCATACTGACAAAGTACACAGATCTTTGTACTTTTATACGGATTTAATTTTAACAATATTGTCTTTTAAAAAATTACTGTATGCACATATATGTATATGAGATGGATGTGTATAGGGTTTTCTTTTATATATATATATATATATATATATATATATATATATATATATATATATATATATATATTTTTATACAATGTGTATTATATGTATTTTTTATATTACTACTTTTTATTATCAATTCTAGTGTATCTCCTGCTGGCTTCTAAATACATATGTTCTGAATACTGCCACCTTCTAGCTATTGTTCTAGACCTGATTTTATAACAGCCCCCCCTTTTTTCACCTAGTCCCTTTTTAGACTACCATGTCAAGCATTGGGCCATCTAGTTTATCCTCTCCTCCCCTGGTCCCTTTTAATTCCCTTATTATTATTATTTTTTTCATATATTATATACATATATCCATTTTTTATCAGTCTATCCCCTTCTAGCCTAAAGTCAGACGGTTTCTGTCTGACTTTGGCCTCTATCTATGCCTACGGCAAAATGGAGGCCACTGTTTACAATATTGAGTCAATCTCGTGCGCCGAAGGGCGCACGGGATATGACATCACGACCGCACTTCCGCCCTGTGGACCGCAACCCGAAAGTAAAGTAGCGGCGTGCGTTCCACCAGGTCCTACAGGGCACAGGAACGTGCTACTGGCCAGGACCTGTCAGCAATGGAAGCCCACACAGTCACAGCCCCCACATAGCTGCCAACTGTCCCGAATTTCCCGGGACATTCCCGGGACTTGGACTTCATTCCCGGATTTGTGGTGTCCCGGGAAATGTCCCGAAAAATTCGGTTCCGGTTTTTGAAACCGCCGCCGCCGCCGCCGCCGCCGCCGCCGCCGCTAGAGGTCGGCGGCCGGCGGAGACATTGTCTCCGCCGGCCGCCATTTTGTTGGAGTTCAGGAAGACGGCTGGGGGGAGGCTAGACGAAGCTTCTGCGTCGCCGCCCACCCCCTGCCCCGCTCCGCCTCGGCCCGCCTCGGCCCGCCCCGCTCCGCCTCGGCCCGCCTACCCCCCGCCCCGCTGCCAGTCTGATATGGAAAGGGGCGGGGGTTCTAGGTGGGGGGTGAGCGCGCGCACCGCTGTGGGACACGATGTGAGTGGGGGGGGCACTGGGGAAACCTGATGTGAGTGGGGGGGGCACTGGGGACACCTGATGTGACTGGGGGGGGGCACTGGGGACACCTGATGTGAGTGTGGGGGGGCACTGGGGACACCTGATGTGAGTGTGGGGGGGCACTGGGGACACCTGATGTGAGTGTGGGGGGGCACTGGGGACACCTGATGTGAGTGGGGGGGGCACTGGGGACACCTGATGTGAGTGTGGGGGGGCACTGGGGACACCTGATGTGAGGGAGGGGGCACTGGGGACACCTGATGTGAGGGGGGGCACTGGGGACACCTGATGTGAGGGGGGGCTCCGCCGGGGACTCCTGGTGTGAGGGGTGCTCCCTTGGGGACTCCTGATGTGAGGGGGGGCTCCGCCGGGGACTCCTGGTGTGAGGGGGGCTCCCTTGGGGACTCCTGATGTGAGGGGGGCTCCACCGGGGACACCTGATGTGAGGGGGGGCTCCGCCGGGGACTCCTGGTGTGAGGGGGGCTCCCTTGGGGACTCCTGATGTGAGGGGGGCTCCACCGGGGACACCTGATGTGAGGGGGGGCTCCGCCGGGGACTCCTGGTGTGGGGGGGGCTCCCTTGGGGACTCCTGATGTGAGGGGGGCTCCACCGGGGACACCTGATGTGAGGGGGGGCTCCGCCGGGGACTCCTGGTGTGAGGGGGGCTCCCTTGGGGACTCCTGATGTGAGGGGGGCTCCACCGGGGACACCTGATGTGAGGGGGAGCTCCGCCGGGGACTCCTGGTGTGAGGGGGGCTCCCTTGGGGACTCCTGATGTGAGGGGGGCTCCGTTGGGGACACCTGATGTGAGGGGGGCTCCGCCGGGGACACCTGATGTGAGTGGGGCTCCCTTGGGGACTCCTGATGTGAGGGGGGCTCCGCCGGGGACTCCTGGTGTGAGGGGGGCTCCCTTGGGGACTCCTGATGTGAGGGGGGCTCCACCGGGGACACCTGATGTGAGGGGGGCTCCGCCGGGGACTCCTGGTGTGAGGGGGGCTCCCTTGGGGACTCCTGATGTGAGGGGGGCTCCACCGGGGACACCTGATGTGAGGGGGGGCTCCGCCGGGGACTCCTGGTGTGAGGGGGGCTCCCTTGGGGACTCCTGATGTGAGGGGGGCTCCGCCGGGGACACCTGATGTGAGGGGGGCTCCGCCGGGGACACCTGATGTGAGTGGGGCTCCCTTGGGGACTCCTGATGTGAGGGGGGCTCCGCCGGGGACACCTGATGTGAGGGGGAGCTCCGCCGGGGACTCCTGGTGTGAGTGGGGCTCCCTTGGGGACTCCTGATGTGAGGGGGAGCTCCGCCGGGGAGTCCTGGTGTGAGTGGGGCTCCCTTGGGGACACCTGATGTGAGGGGGAGCTCCGCCGGGGACTCCTGGTGTGAGTGGGGCTCCCTTGGGGACTCCTGATGTGAGGGGGAGCTCCGCCGGGGAGTCCTGGTGTGAGGGGGGCTCCCTTGGGGACTCCTGGTGTGAGGGGGGGCTCCGCCGGGGACACCTGATGTGAGGGGGGGCTCTGCCGGGGACTCCTGATGTGAGGGGGGGCTCCGCCGGGGACTCCTGGTGTGAGGGGGGGCTCCGCCGGGGACTCCTGATGTGAGGGGGGGCTCCGCTGGGGGCACCTGATGCAAGGACGGACTCTGCTCGGACATCTGAAGCAAGGACGGACGGCTGGTGGCAGGCGACGTGGCTGGTGACACGCTCAGGGATCCCACTGATTCTGCATTATGGTGAGTTGAATGATTTCATTTTATATTACAATATAATAATAGAAATAATGCGCTTCAATCATCCTGACACTATAACAACCATGGTGCCGGGATGATTGAAGCGTTAACACCAGGTGTTTGGAGTATCTTTATCTGCTGATTGTTAAACTTTCTAGAATACACATATTTCTATTGTGTAGGATCTGGGGCTGCTGTCCCGTCATTTCCCTCTCTCTCCCCCTTTCCATCCCTCTCTCCCCCTCTCTCCCCCTCTCTCCCCCTCTCCATCCCTCATTCATTTCAGACTCTAACCACACCCTCTAGAGCCACGCCCATCTAAGCCACGCCCACAATTTCGCGCAAACCACGCCCATTTTTCGGCGCTTGTCTGTTTTTGCCAGGCCACGCCTGCTGACGAATGCCCCGCCCCCTAATTATTGGACAGCTCCGCCTACAGCCACAAAAGTGTCCCACATTTTTTTTTTACAATGTTGGCAACTATGCCCCCACAGAGACAACGTACTCGAGCAGAGGAGATGCCATCTGATCCATACACCATAAGGTACATCCCTGATTCTAAACTCCTAAACATTGTCCAGCGTTCTCTGTTATTTGTAATGTATTGATGAGAGGGGAGATGAGCAGATCCTCTGGGATGCCTTGGCTTGTCTATAGATAACCATTGGCATGACCCTTTCAGCCTACCTGTTGTGGGATGTTTGTACTTCAGATCATACACATGCATATATAAAAATATTTGAGAAGTCAAGAAACCAAAAACTTAAAAACTTAAAAATTAAAGTTCAATTTCAATTTCAATTTTAATTTTAAATTAATACTAGAGCTAGAATTAGGGACTAGAAATTATAACTATAACCCAAATTCTATTATACACAACAAAATTCATCAACAATAATAATAATAAAAATAAAAATAAAAATAAAAATCAATCAAATAAATAAATAAATTAATATACTATGGCCCTTTAATAATGACAACCAAGCCAAGACCCACCCTCCCTAGAGGACCGCCCATCAATTAAGGGAGGAGCCCTAGAACCAACCCGACCAGTCTGGTTTAGTTTGACATGTGTATAAAAAGCCAGCATGAGACCAACACTACTAAGGCTCTGATGAAGAAGGGTAACCTTCGAAACGCGTTAGCCAGCAGAAGTCCGTATGCCTCCTTCCTGGGACCTGGAAAACTGCTACCACTGGAATAATTGCCTCTGTGCCATATACTATGCGATTTTTTCTTCGACCTTTGTGAGTAGTTTTTATCTTGTTTTTAATTAATAAATCTGTCAAGGATAATGCACTAGGCTGGTGCGCTCTTTTTCTTCTCTTCATTTAACACTAGGACAATCCCATCCTTGAGAGCAGCAAGGCCGAAATCCATAGTCCTTCTTGAACCCTTGGGACTTTTTAGCCAGTACACCTGTGCGCAAGAGTATTTTTTGCTTCTTCTTTTCATACAATGTATATTGCTGCCTGCTTCAGTGTGTGTGTGTGTGTGTGTGTGTGTGTGTGTGTGTGTGTGTGTGTGTGTGTGTGTGCATGTGTATATATATCTATAGATCCATAGATGTATGTTCTTGTGTCCACCTGCAGAGAGAAGTTGGGTAGATGCCACACTCCCAATTCTGGAGGCATAATAGTGGTCTAGCACAGGGGCCTTCAAACTACGGCCCTCCAGTTGTTCAGGAACTACAATTCCCATCATGCCTAGTCATGTCTGTGAATGTCTGAGTTTTACAATGCCTCATGTGATGTGTAGTTCCGCAACAGCTGGAGAGCCGTAGTTTGAAGATTCCTGATCACTCTAGCATGCTTTGAAAAAAGGTGGTTTTTCATGTGCCTTGTATAATGCCCAAGAAATATCGTTTGGAAAGTACAGGCAGGGCTGGACTGGGACAAAAATGTGGCCCTGGACTTTATCCAGAATGGCCCAGGGCACAGCACATCAGGGCACAGTGCACATCAGGGTAAAAGCACATGAGGGCACAGCACATCAGTGTACATCGCACATCGGGGCACAGCGCACTTCGGGGCAACACAACACAGCACATCAGGGCACAGCACATCAGGGTACATTGCACATCGGGGCACAGCACACATCGGGGCAACACAACACAGCAAGATCAGGGTACAGCACATCAGGGTACATGGGGCACATGGGGGTACATGGGGCACATGAGGGTACATAGGGCACATGGGGCACATCAGGGCACATGCAGGGCACATCAGAGCAGATTCAGGGCATATTCGGGCACATGGGGCACATCAGGGCACATCAGGCACATTCAGGGAACATCAGGGCACATGGGGCACATTCAGGGAACATCAGGGCACATTCAGGGAACATCAGGGTACATTCAGGGCACATCAGGCACATAGGGTACATCAGGGCATATTCAGGGCACATCAGGGCACATTCAGGGAACATCAGGGCACATGGGGTACATTCAGGGAACATCAGGGCACATGGGGCACATCAGGCACATGGGGTACATCAGGGCACATTCAGGGAACATCAGGGCACATGAGGGCACATTCAGGGCACATGGGGTACATTCAGGGCACATGAGGTACAATCAGGGCACATTCAGGGAACATCAGGGCACATTCAGGGCACATGGGGTACATTCAGGGCACATGGGGTACAAGGGGTACAATCAGGGCACATCAGGGCACATGGGGTACAATCAGGGCACATCAGGGCACAGCGTTTACTTGTTGTTTTCTTCACATGCAGAGTAGCACAGGCAGCCTCTGTAGTAAGTTCTTTCTCATGTCACGCTGCTGCTGCTCCCCCCGGCGGCCCCTCCTCCTCCTCTTTTCTTGTCCATCTCCATTTGCTTGTGACATCGCCCTGGCTCCGCCTCCTCCTATGTCCCCGGGCCGCCTCCGCCCTCTGTCCGTGAGTGACGTCACGGTGCCGGGACAAAGAGGCCGCCCAAATGGCTTTATTGATAGCTGTTAGGGGGAGTGCCTGGGGGAGTGTCAATGCCTGTTCTTTTGTGACGCCGGCGGCCGGCCCGCCCGCCGAGTGCTGGAGCGGAGCCGCCCGGCGCCCGGCGACGCTCGGACGGAGAGAGACAGTGACACAGTCAGAGAGAGAGTCATTGGTGTAGTGGCCCGCTGCCAATCGGCCCACCGGGAATCTCCCGGTAGTCCCGATGGCCAGCACAGGCCTGAGTACAGGTGGGTCGTGGCACATCTACATTCCAAATTTGGCACTTAAGATGGTCATGCACTATGCAATCTGATTGGCCAATCTCTGTACAACTCGATATTTAGGCAAAATAGGTAATAGGAAGACACACTTGAGCAATTAACCACTTGCTGACCGCCGCATGTACATATACGTCCACACAATGGCACGGACAGGCAAATGGGCATACAGGTACGTCCCTTTAAATTTACCGCCGTGTCATCGCATGAGCGCCTGCCCCGAGCTCCGTGAGTGTAATCGCAGGTCCCGCAGACTCGATGTCCGCGGGGATACCCGCGATCGTCTCACAGAGAGGAATAATGGGGAAATGCTGATGTAAACAAGCATTTCCCCGTTGTGCCTAGTGACACTGACACTGATCACTGCTCCCTGTAATCGGGAGTAGTGATCAGTGTCGTGTCACACATAGCCCACCACCCCCCCACAGTTAAAACACATCCCTAGTACACACTTAACCCCTGCAGCGCCCCCTCCTGGTTAACCCCTTCATTGCCAGTCACATTTACACAGTAATCAATGCATTTTTAATCGTACTGATCGCTGTATAAATGTGAATGGTCCCAAAATAGCGCCAAAAGGGTGCGATCTGTCCGCCATAATGTTACAGTCACGATAAAAAATCACTGATCGCCGTCATTACTAGTAAAAAAAAAATATTAATAAAAATGCCATAAAACTATCCCCTATTTTGTAGACGCTATAACTTTTGTGCAAACCAATCAATAATTGCAATTTTTATTTTTTTTACCAAAAATATGAAGAAAAATACGTATCGGCCTAAACTGAGGGAAAAAAAAGGTTTTTTTATATATATTTTTGGGGATATTTATTATAGCAAAAAGTAAAAGATATTGCTTTATTTTCAAAATTGGCGCTCTTTTTTTTGTTTATAGCGCAAAAAATTAAAACAGCAGAGGTGATCACATACCACCAAACGAAAGCTCTATTTGTGGGGAAAAAAAGAACATCAATTTTGTTTGGGAGCCACATTGCACGACCGTGCAATTGTCAGTTAAAGCGACGCAGTGCCAAATCGCAAAAAGTGCTCTGGTCTTTGGCCAGCCAAATGGTCCGGGGCTAAAGTGGTTCATTCAAATTATAGGAAATCAAACAGGCTCTTGGACTAAATGTAATTTATTTAAGATCTAACTGATTGCAGTGTATGGTCACCTTTCAAGATCGGAAAATATTAATTTATTGGGTTTAGAAACACTTCTCTGTTCTTTGTAATGTATTGAAAGATTTGGGTAAAAAAAGAAAAAAAACTAATTTCAAAGATATATTAGAAATGAGCTTGGCATCAAAAGGGTTAATTAACTGAGAACACCTACTAATTGCCTAACAAGACACATCCAATTAAATGAAATTAACCAATTGTATTGGCCGTGCGCTATTATCAATGAGAAAGCGGGTAGTTATTATCTCTGTTTGCGCCTCAATGTGCGCCGGTTTGCACGTTCAATGAATGACTTTTCCGGCGCACCAATTAATGCGTGAACTGGTGCAGTGCCTTCTTCTTAGTAAATCACCCCCATTGTTTGAATCTGTCATTGTCATTCTTCCTCCTAAGAATACTAGTTGCTGGCAATTTCTGACTTTGTTACTTTTAGTAACAGAGCTAGAACAAGCATGCATATTGTTCCAAGTCAGTGACTCGGCAAATGGTATGGACGCAGCACATTCCATATTCCAGGAAGGAGATGTAAAAAAGAAATAGCAGCAAGGAGTACACAATCTACCAGTGTTGTGCAGCTGTTGTGGATCACTATGAAATGCCCCCAAGCTTTGTGCAATTATTGGGTTTTTTGGCATTTAGGCATGAGGAAGGAGGGGATGCCTAGATGCCAACTTAGAAAACAAGGTTTGAGCCCTTAACTACAGGTTGGATACCTCCCAGAGTGCACAGAAACTTCATATATAACTATTTGATATAATGTTAATTTAGTGAGTTTCGTAGGGAGAGGTTCACTTTAAAGTAGACCCTGCAGATGCTGAGTAGTATTGTAGCTGTACCCCCAAAGAGCCATTTGGTAATTTGGGTTCTCTGTTCTGTGCCTCACCTCCAAGAACAACCTCAGCCACTTTGACATACCTGGGTGAATGAAGTTACTGAAAGCACAGGAACACAAGTGTAGATACCCATAACTTTGTTGTGAATTAGCACCAGGAAATATACACACTTACTGTTTAGTGGTAAATTACCATTGGTATGGGTTAGAATAAATGGTGGCTTGAGCATAAATGAACACACAGAAAGTAGGTTGAGACGCAGTCCACTACACAGTGCACTATGCCAAGGTAACTTAGAATAGAGCTCTGTTCTGCTAGACTGGGATTAACTCATAAATCAGCTAAGTCAACAGAGAACTGTGCATATAAGCATTAACTGCACTGTGAATAATAATATTTTAACTAGTCTAGAGTGCAGTTTAGGAGAATGGCTAGGATATAGTGCAATGTACCTTAAGGGGGTATCTCTTAGTATAAGCAATAGGTGTAGCAGCTGTAAAAGAACAGTCTTTTGTCCTAACTCCTGGAATGCAGTTGTACCATTGGTGCACATGAGAAGACCCCCGGTTAAGCCTGCAGACAGCAATAAGGCTACTAGATGGCTGTATGGTCGGTTCATAAAGGGCTCAACCTCTCTAGTAGCAGATAATAAATCTCCACAGCAGTAGCTCACCATTTGGTCACAGACATCAATTAGTCCACTCCGCTCTGCATCCAGGTGGCTCTGGCTGTTGGCACACCTGGTCTGAGCACTCAAAATCCTGCTCAGGCTGCCATTATGTAGCAGTGATGGTGCACACTGGACAGTGATGTGCACCCTCATGGCAAGAGGAACCTGTGTCCTCTATGGACTGAGAAAATGCAGCTGTTTCCCCTCCTCTTGGCAATCTCTTTTTGGAAAATACAGTTGAAATGTTCTTGATTACAGTAATATCTTCTCTGGACTACAGTTCCCACAGTGCAGTGCTGCCTAACTCAAGTCTGTTGAACTCGTCCTGCTCAGCAGCTCCCTCCTCTTTCTGATATAGCTGTTAACCAGTTTAGCATGCAGGGCAGAAGCCACAGAGAACAGCTGCAGCCAGTGTTTCTCTCACTCTCCATTCTTAGCCAAGCACCTGGCTACAATATAAAGAATCTTAAAGTGAATGTATAAGTTTAGTGCAATCATATAACCACCTGTTTCTATTATGTACCTGCTTGTGTCCTGGGGCATTCCCATGTTGTTTTTTTTCAGAGAGCAGCAAAAGTGCTTACTTCCACATACACCTGTACAAAACATGGGGTTATTTTGTAAATTATAGAAAATATAAAAGTGGAAACCCTCTGTCGATACAGTATCTCACAAAAGGGAGTACACCCCTCACATTTCTGTAAATATTTTATTATACCTTTTCATGTGACAACACTGAAGAAATGACACTTTGCTACAATGTAAAGAAGTGAGTGTACAGCTTGTATAACAGTGTAAAATTGTAAATCATCGCACAGCCATTAATGTCTAAACTGCTGGCAACAAAAGTGAGTACACCTCTAAGTGAAAATGTCCAAATTGGGCCCAATTAGCCATTTTCTCTCCCTGGTGTCATGTGACTCATTAGTGTTACAAGTTCTCAGGTGTGAATGGGGAGCAGGTGTGTTAAATTTGTTGTTGTCGCTCTCACTCTCTCATACTGGTCACTGGAAGTTCAACATGGCACCTCATGGCAAAGAACTCTGAGGATCTGAAAAAAAGAATTGTTGCTCTACATAAAAATGACCTAGGCTATGAGAAGATTGCCAAGACCCTGAAACTGAGCTGCAGCACGGTGGCCAAGACCATACAGTGGTTTAACAGGACAGGTTCCACGCAGACCAGGCCTCGCCATGGTCAACCAAAGAAGTTGAGTGCAGGTGCTTAGCATCATATTCAGAGGTTGTCCTTGGGAAATAGACGTATGAGTGCTGCCAGCATTGCTGCAGAGGTTGAAGGGGTGGGGGGGTCAGCCTGTCAGTGCTCAGACCATACGCTGCACACTGCATCAAATTGGTCTGCATGGCTGTCGTCCCAAAAGGAAGCCTCGTCTAAAGATGCACAAGAAAGCCCACAAACAGTTTGCTGAAGACAAGCAGACTAAGGATTACTGGAACCATGTCCTGTGGTCCGATGAGATCAAGATAAACTTATTTGGTTCAGATGGTGTCAAGCGTGTATGGCGGCAACCAGGTGAGGAAAAAAAACCCATAAACTCCCACATTTGCACGATGCTTGCCGCATTGAATTTCTTTAAAATAACTCATGAGGTCAGTTCACTAAAAAAAATGTGTTATTTACTGAATGCATTAAATATTTATGTTTTGCAATATTTATCACCTAAATTTAGCATTATTTTTGGTGTTTTTTGGAATTTCTTTTTTTTTACATGTACACAGAAATATTATGAAACTGTGAAAACATTCTAGGGTGCTTTCATTCAAAGAACGATCTCCCTCTGGTGAAATGTTTATTTATTTTCATACATTGTATATTTTTAACTTGCTGACCAGTGCAGAGTCCCCCTCATTGTTATTTTGTACTGTGCAAAAATACCAACTAAGGCTGGGTTCACACTGGTACAACAAACGCTCCGACATTGGGAGCACATGTCGCATGACATGTGAAAATCAATGTTTCCCTATGGGAGCTGTCTTAACTGGTCCGACACAAGTCAGTCCGACTTTGAAAATGCTCCCTGCACTACTTTGGTCCAACTGTATTCCTACTTCAGCCCATTGATTATTACTGAAGTCGGATCAAAGTCAGATTGCTGTCCTAACTGACCCAACTTTGACATGCAAATTGCGCTCTGAGGATCTTGAAGGGGAACACCACGCCAAATTAAAAAAAAATGGAATGGGTTCCCCCTCCAAGAGCATAACAGGACCTTCGATCTGGTATGGATTTCAGGGGAACCCCCATGCTGAAAAAACAGCTGTGGGGCCCCCCAAAATCCATACCAGACCCTCATCCAACCACACAGCCCGGCAGGTCAGGAAAGGGGGTGGGGACGAGCGAGCGCCCCCCCCCCCCGAACCGTACCAGGCCGCATGCATTCAACATGCCCCGGGTGGTGATGTCATAAGGGGCGGGGCCTCTGGATGACATCACTCGGTGACCCCTCCCCATGCCAATATAAGTAGTGGCACACCGCGCACCCAGCATTAGAGCGGGAGAGAGCATTGAGTCAACATCGGAAGAAGAACAGAGGGAGAAGACAGCAGAAGAAGACCCAGCAAAAGAGCAAGAAGATAGCGGAGAAGACCCAGCAGAGGCAGAAGACAGCAGACAGAGGGAGAAGACCCGGAGAGGGGAGAAGAACCAGCAGAGGCAGAAGACGTCAACGGAGGAGGCAGAAGAGCCGGAGAGGGGAGAAGAGATCGGAAGACACGATGGAACTGCCTTAATAAATTCCTATAAAACATGTGTAATGTGTTTTATTTTTGAAATTTTTTTTAGGTGAATGGGTAGGGGTACAATGAACCCCATACTCATTCACAAAGGGTGGGGGGCCTGAAACTGGGGGCCCTCGTGTTACAGGGGGCTTCCAGATTGAGATAAGCCCCCTGCATGCATACCCCCACAACCAACGGCCAAGGTTGTCAGGAAGAGGCCCTTGTCCACATCAACATGGTAGCAAGGTCCTTTGGGGCGGGGGGCAGGGCCCCCCCTGCTCCAAAGCACCCACCCCCCCATGTTGAGGGCATGCGGCCTGGTACGGTTCAGGAGGGGGGCACTCGCCCAACCCCTTTCCTCACCTGCCGGGCTGTGTGCTCAGATAAGGATCTGGTATGGATTTTGGGGGGGACCCCAACGCTGTTCCCTTTTGATTTTCGGGGATCAAAGTCACATCCCTGTTCATTGAAGTCGGACGCAAGGCAAAGTCAGATCCAAAGTGGTATGACTGTTGTGTCATACCAGTGTGAACCCGGCCTAAATCAATGGTTCCCTATGAGAGCCATCTTAAAGGGGTTGTAAAGGTAAAAATTTTTTCACCTTAATGCATTCTATGCATTAAGGTGAAAAAACTTCTGACAATACCGCCGCCCCCAGCCCCCCCGTTTTACTTACCTGACGCCTCGAAAGTCAGTTTCTCGTTCCCGACATCTATTCCTCCGCTCACCCTGGCCGCTGATTGGCTACAGTGGATGGATTGGAAACAGCGCAGCCATTGGCTCGCGCTGCTGTCAATCACATCCAATGACGTGGCGCGCTGGGGGCGGGGCCGAGTGATACAGTGAGCGGCTATAGCCGCCGGCTGTATCACGGGAGCGCGCCCGCAAGCACTAACCACCATGCGAGGGAGCTCGCATTAAGGTGGTTAATGCTTGCGGGGAGGAGCTGAAACAGCCGCAGAGGGACCCCAAAAGACCAGGTTCGGGGCCACTCTGTGCAGAACGAGCTGCACAGTGAAGGTAAGTATAACATGTTTGTTATTTTTAAAAAAAAAAATTTTACCTTTACAACCCCTTTAACTGGTCCGACACAAGTCGGTCTGTCTTTGAAAAAGGTTCCTGCGCTGGGGTGTGGCTTGAACATGGCGGAGTAAAGACGTGCATTTCTAGAGCTTCCGACTCCTGACCAAATTAGCACTGCTGATATGCCCTTCATCAGCAATCTCTTTGCCGGCCATGAGCTACCGTAAGGGACGGAGGAACAGGGGATTGTCTACAGCAGCTGCAGCGGCTCAGATCAGCCGATACTTCAGAGACTTACCCTGATCCGCTCTGGCAGCACCCACTAGAGAGACATGTGACGCCCACAGGCCTTCGCCAACCCTCTCCCCTCAAATGGTGGCCCCGCAATGTTCGGTGCCAAGCTCACTGGCGGGTCTACCGCCCCTCTTGGACTCCTCACCCGGCACCTTGAGCAGCCCGAGGATATCCACATAACTCTTAAGGGACGAAGCTGACATCAGGGCCCTACTGCGGGCCCTCCCTAACAAATTGGATATGGAAGCCCTAGTGCTGAGGGTAGAAGAGCAACACGACTGTGACTTCCAACAAATTAGAGCGGAGGTTCACGGTCTTGATGACAGACTAACCAGCGGTGAGGCAAAGGTGAGTGCCCTAGAGACTCGGGTCACCCAGCTGGAGCGGGCACAGTTGCTAAGCCAAGATCAGCTTGCTGAGGTACAGCTCCACATGGAGGACCTGGATAACCAGAGCCGCCGGAACAACCTGCGGATCCAGGGGCTGCTGGAGGCTACGGGTCCTGAGAACCGGCCCGGAGACCGTTCGGGTGATCCTGCACAAGTTAATGGAGCCTGACCCACCTACAAGCTGGGAATTTGACAGAGTGCATAGGGCGATCGGTTCCAGACCCGGGGAACGAGATTGTTCCCGGGACGTGATCTGCCGGCTCCACAGATAAGCTCAGAAGGAGCTGATCATGAGAGCTGCCTAGCATAAAGGAACAGTGGACTTTGACATGGTGGCTACCTCCATTTTCCCAGACATATTCTGGGCAACCCTGCAGAGGAGAGCCATGTTAAAGCCCCTGTTGGAGTCCCTACGCAGCGCGCAATTGCAATACTGATGGGGGTTCCCTCTCCAGCTGACCATCCGCAAAGAAGGTTCCTCGTACACCCTGAGACGCCACGCGGATTTCCCGGACCTGTTCGGGTTCCTGGGGATAGACGTAATCCCCCTATAGGACTGGATGTGCCCTCTTCCCGGCAGGGATCCTCGTACAGCGCATCGAGCACCTCTCCCGGCTCTGCCACGCTGCTCATCAAGATGCCGACGGAGGCCACAAAGGCTCCATCTGTGAAGCAATGGACTGCTTGCCTACACCAGAGTAATCGGCCCTAAGCGGGTTCTAACACGGTCTCACCATGGGAGGAGGGGGGAGTGTTGGGAGGTGATGGCATGATGGTGGGGGGAATGTGTCTAATGTACTATATGTGTTGTAGGGGGTATGTATCCTAATCCCTCCTGGTCGGGCCAGTATGGCTCTCTGAGATTGCTGTCGTGTGTGGGCGGTGAGACGCCCAGGGTGCTGGTTTACCTTTCATAGGAATGGGGGTCTTGATGTGTCCCTAGGCTATTTGCCTTCCCCCCCTCCCTCTCCCTCTTTTTCTCTCTCTCCTTCTGTCGACTCCCACTGGCCCCCGCAATTGCCGCGGGTAAACCAGAGCCTCTTCATTTCATCTCCATCAATGTGAAAGGGCTCAATACCCCAGAGAAATGATCAATGGTGCTTTCCAACTTGAAACATGTGAAAGCTCATGTGTGCTGCGTGCAGGGGACTCAGTTGTGTGCCGATAAACCACCAAGACTTCAGGATCGCTCCTTCCCGATGGCCGATCATGGTTGCTTTCTGGATTCTAAGTCAAAGGGGGTGAGTATCCTGATCCACAGCTCAACCGGTTAGTGCGGGATCAGTGGAACGATGCGGACGGACGGGCTCTGTTTTTGAAGGGTACCCTGGGCAATTCTACGGTCACCTTGGTGAACCTTTACCTCCCTAACTTGAATCAGATCCCATTTCTGGAGCCCATCCTGACTATGTTAGGGGACTTTGCAGAGGGAGCAGTGATCCTGGGAGGAGAAATGAACTTTGCCGTGGACCCGACCCTGGACTCTTCCAGGGGTACTTCCCAGATCTCTTATGCGGCTCTGAAATGCCTTAAGAAGAGTTTTTATGCTTTTCATCTGGTAGATGTCTGGAGGGTGTTGAACCCGACCCACAGGGATTACACATTTTATTCACATCCACACGACTCCTACACTAGAATTGATCTTTTCATGATGCCCCCATCTCTCTTGTCCAGGGTGCCATCAGCCTCGATCGGCTCCATTACCTTCTCAGACCATGCTCCAGTCTTCATGGAGATAGACTTGCTGCCTCCCATCCCCAAGCAGTGGTTGTGGAAGCTCAACAACTTTCTGATCCAGACCCCAAAGGTCATAGAGGGGGTGACCAGAGAGATGAGAAACTTCTTCTCCTCCAACGTGGCCCCAGATAGTGCTCCCTTTATGGTCTGGGAGGCTCACAAGAGCTATATTAGGGGCGTCTTGATCAAAATAGGCTCCTGGCTTAAAGCGAGAACTCAGCAAACTGTTGATCTTCTGGACAGGATCAGATCCCTAGAGGCCACTCATAAAAGATCGTTAACTGTCCAGGCACTAACGGAACTTACAAAACTGAGAAGCCAGTTGCGCTCCCTGGCCTTGGTGCGGGCCAAGGCTGTGATTGCTAAATGCAAACGGACATTCTATGAACACAGCAATAAATGTGTCAAACTCCTAGCGAGGGCCTTGAGAGCCCAACAAGCCTGAGCATTTATTCTTGAACTTGTTAGTGATAGTAACACTAAGGTGCATGCCACGGAATCTAAAAGGGGTCGACGGATCCCAGGTCCGACACTTCCTCATAAACGGACAGTGGATGTCCAGACAGTGAATCATGGATGACCCGTCGTTATCGGGCCTTTCCTTCTGGCATAAAATACAGCTAGCGCATTTCATTGGCTCCTTACCTTCCCCAGAACCTTTTAGGAGGAGCCTTACTGCTTTCGAGCTCCTGTGCCTGGAACAGTCCCCTGAAGGCCATTTGGTTTCCCAGACTTATCAGTTACTGCTAACACCACCTGTAACGTACCTGGGATGTGAGCCTGACGTGTGGAGGGAGACCTCCCGTACCACCCTGGCTCGAAGACCACTGGAATGAGAACAGTGGCGGTAAGAGCACAGTGAGGTAAAGGTGCCTGAGTCCTTACTGCTTGAGGTGGTTGCGGATGCAGGTCAGCAGATGCAGGTTTGCAGAGCAGCGGATGCAGGTCAGCAGGTGCAGGTTTGCAGATCAGCGGATGCAGGTCAGCAGATGCAGGGTTTGCAGACAGATGCAGAGTCAGACGAGCCGGGTCATACACATCAGGGAATACAGCAGAAACGGCAAGCAGAGAATAGTCAGAGTCCAGGCTGGGTCTTGGCAACAGGCAATCAGGCAGGTAACAGAGCTGAGTCAAACTAGCCATGGTCAGGATTGGAGACGTAAGCAGGGTCAGGAAGCCGGGTCGGAACACAGGAACAGAGTACTGGTACAATCAGGAACACAGGGAATGGAAGCAGATCAAACCGCAAGAGGCAGCGCCACTGAGCATCTTTTAAAGGCCATTGGGCGCCAACGCGCGTCTTAACGAACGCGCATGCGTACGTTCGTACGAGCGGTCCGTGACTCGCGCATGCGCATAGGCGCACGCCTTCTTGAACGGGACATACGTTCGTGACACCACCCCCGAATTTCAGACCTTCCTACATATCTAGGTGGGAACAGGACTTGGGAATCCAGTTCACGGAGAGGCAAGTGGAGAGAATTTTTCTCTTCACTGGCAAAACCTCTGTGTGTGCTAAATACCAGGAAGCAGGATACAAGGTACTCACGAGGTGGTACTACACACTAGAGAGGATCCACAGGATGTTCCATCAAAGCTCAGAGCTATGCTGGAGATGCGGGGAGGAATTGGGGTCTCTCCTGCACATCTTCTGGTCTTGTCACCTTTTGTGTCCTTACTGGACTGAGGTTCACCGCATTGTTCAGAAATTTACAGATCGCGAGCTACCTTGGACCCCCACGTTCTTCCTCCTACATCACCACGAGATTCCAAGCAAGATATATAGGAAATCCATCTTGCCTCTTCTGCTCACAGCAGTGAAGAGCTGCATCCCACTGTGCTGGAAGCAGACACAGTCGCCGAGCATGGCAATATGGCTGAAAAGAGTAGCTGAAATCAATGCAATGGAGGATCTGGTGGCCACGGAAACAAAATGGTATTATTGGCACGAGTTTGTCTACTCCGAGGAGCATGCCCAGTTGGTGACCCAAGTCTCCTAAGAGATGGGTCCTGAGTAAAGGCTCCCCCGGATGTGGATTGTGGAACTGGCCGGTGGTCGTCCTCCCCCCTTCCCCCCTCCCTCCCCCCTTCTTTCTCTCCCCCCTCTGCTACTATACTCTTGACTTTGTTCTCTTTTGCTGTTTGGCACCTCGGGGTATTCCTGATCTCTCTATTCTCTTAATATCACTATGTTAACCGTTTCTTAAAGGGAACAAAAAAAATAGAGAAATAAAAAACTGTGCGGCCTTCCTAGCCCTCGAAGCCAACTGCATGAGCTACATTTTATGTGTTTATACCATTGATACCAAAGGGATGTATGGGCATGGGATCTTGTATGTGGAAAAGATCCAATGTATATTTAATTTTGTTGAGGTTTACAATATGTATCACCATATCTAAATAAACAATTGGAAAAAAAAAAAAGAAAAAGGTTCCTGCACTACCTTGGTCCGACTTTGATCCTACTTCAGCCCATTGAAAATCACTGTAGTTGGATCAAAGTCGGATCATCATCTTAACTGATCCGACTTTTGCATGAGGCTTGTGCTGAGGATCTTGAAGGGGAACCCCACCCCAAATTTAAAAAAAAACGGCATAGGGTTCCCCCTCCAAGACTAAACCAGACCCTTCAGTCTGGTATGGATTTTAAGGGCAACCCCATGCCAATAAAATGGCGTGGGGTCCCCCCAAAATCCATACCGGACCCTTATCCGAGCATGCAGCTTGGCAGGTCAGGAAAGGGGGTGGGGACGAGTGGGCGCCCCCCCTCCTAAACCATACCAGGCCACATGCCCTCAACATGGGGGTGGGTGCTTTGGGGAAGGGGGGGCCCTGTGTCCCCCCCCTAAAACACCTTGTCCCCATGTTGACAAAGGCCTCTTCCCGACAACCCTGGCCGGTGGTTGTCGGGGTCTGTGGGTGGGGGGCTTATTGGAATCTGGAAGCCCCCTTTAACAAACCATCAAGTGTAGATTTTTATAAAACCACAATAAAAAGGATAACATTGCACTCACCTTTGTAGAAAAGTAAAGGCACGTCAAATCATCCTCTAAGCATCTGCAGAGTTTGGCAGGGGAGCCATCAGGTGTTGCAGAGTAACGATTGGAAGCGGCTGTGATGGCTGTGCAGAGTTCAGCATGGAAGTGCCGCTGGGCAATGCAGAGCTGAAGCAGGAAGCGTCTGGGAGCAGACTCGCTAGCAGTAACCAGAGTGGAATGCAAATAGCAGCTGGATGTGACGTTGTAGCTTGATTAAGTAAAAAAATGCGTAGCCACACTCACTTTTTTTACTTAATCATGCTACCAGGTCGCTTCCAGCCGCTGTTTACATTCCACTCTGGTTCTTTTATCCGTACCTTCAATGGTCTTTTTGTCCGGCCAACGTACTGGAGCCCACAGGTGCATTCTAGGGCATATACGGCCCCTTCCATATTGCAGCTGATGAAATTATTAACTTTATATATGTTTCCAGTACTTGTTGATGTGAACTCGAATTTTCTTTCGTTTGGTCTTTTAGTTTTCAAGCAAGCAAAACACCTCTTGCACGGGAAGAAACCTTTCCTGGTAAAAAAGGTATAAGTTCTTTTCGGTGGATCAATTACATTTTTTACCACCTTATCACGAATGGTCGGTGCTCTTCTATAAATAAAGTGCGGACGTGCAGGTTGAGATCCTTGTAACTGTTTGTCTGCTAGGAGGATATGCCAGTGGCCTTTAATAATCCTTTCCACTTTCTTATGCTGCGTGCTAAAATCTAGAATTAAAGGTGCTCCCCCTAGTGGCTGTTTGGATTATTTGGTCTCCTTAATCAATTCTTTTTGATCCATCCTTGAGACCTCTTCCATGTCCTTTGTTAAGAGTTGACGATCATAGCCTTTATTTGAGAATCTCAGAGCTAGTTTTTCAGCTTGGTCTAGATACGTACCAAGCTGCGTGCAGTTTCTTCTTAATCTTATGAATTGGCCTTTCGGTACATTGAAAAGCCAGTTCTTGTGGTGGCAACTCTCGATAGGCAGGAAACTATTTCTGTCTACGTTTTTAAAGTGCGTTTGTGAACTGAGTCCTGATTTGTTTTGAATAACTTCAAGATCTAAAAATGTTACTTTACTATTGCTGATTTCCCAGGTCAGTGTAATGTTCTTGTTGTTTATATTAAGTCTCTCCAAAAAAACAGTAAGACGGTCTGTATCCCCTTTTCATAGGCACTTCCTGCTTCAGCTCTGCATTGCCTGGCGGCACTTCCATGCTGAACTCTGCACAGCCATCACAGCCTCTTCCAAGCCTTACTGTGCAACACCGACCACTCCCTGCCAAACTCTGCAGATGCTTAGAGGATGATTTTGTGAAGGAATGTGATGTAGATAATAATAATAGTAATCTGAAAATGTCTATTTTCTTATGTGCATACATATTTTTCTCCTTACTCATTATATAAGTATACAGATTTGCTCTGTTCCTATATTTTCTCAAAATGGCGTGTACCCCCTACCTCCCACACACAGAAGAACGCGGAACTGGAGATAAGAACAAAGAGAGCCAAACCTCGTTATGAAAATTATCCATCTTCTTTTCTATCTTGACCAATGAGATGTACCTATTAGACTGACATAGCAATGACGTATTTGTGTGTATAAAACATTAACACCGCCTTGAATAAATTAGAAGTGTAACAGTAACGAAACTGAGCGTGTCTCAGTGTGTTTACTTTTATATGCATGCATATCAACACTTTTCAAATTAGAGACAGCAGCAGATAACCTTGAGCTCGATTGGAGCTCTTAATCATTTCCATAACAGATGGTGCCGAAACCCGGGATCTCAGGCTACGGTCGAAGTTATACCGCGACAAGCATTCGGGCGTTAACTGATTAATGAGAGTGGGGTTTGCGCAGCCCTAACAGTACCGGTGAGTTGATTGATATTCTTACCACTGTACGACTCTCTTATCTTTCGGTTGACGGCTGGATTCTGTCGGTATGCTGAGACTGTTTTAGAGGCAGGTATTTCCTCGCCTGAGGTTGTTTTAACGAACCTGCCAATGGGTTTCTGCTGACTGTATTCTTTGTTCACTGTCTGCCATTCTTTGGGCTACGAAACTCAGCAGTCTAAGGGTGCTACATGTGTGAATGGGTAGTCTCATCTCCAGATGAGCTTTTGGCCTCTGGCATGAGATTGTTTCCCGTGTAGCAAACGTTGTAGACTTGTTACTCTAGGTTCGACGAACCTTTGAGGGGAATTTCAGCTGCTGGCTTTGCAGCCTGAAGTGCTACATGTGTGAATGGGTAGTCTCATCTCCAGATGAGCTTTTGGCCTCTGGCATGAGATTGTTTCCCTTGTGGCAAACGTCTATAAACGTGTTTATTTTGCAGGGTGGTCTGCCCTTGTGGTCATTTTAGCCTGCTGAAATTTTGCAGTTCGAAGAGTGGCAGGTGTAATGTCCTGTCGTGATTGTATTTGTGGTTTATTGTTTGATATACACGAGAGGGGGAGGGGGGCTGCCCGGGGGATCTGTTGGGTCGCGGGACGTTGCTCCTCACTACCCCTGATGTGTTTGTTCTTGTTCTGAGATTAACTGTACATTAGTCTTATGTGCCCACACCAAAGGAATTTGCTGATAAGAACGCTGAGAAAAATATTAACCCCTTGGTTGTACGAGAGAAAAAAGAAAGTGATTTTTCTCTTTTAAAAAAAGGAAAAGAAAGTGATATTGCAAAGAAGATGTTGAAATAGTTAACAAAGTTGAAAGAAATGGTGAAAGTTATGTTGCTGAAGAGACAGGGAGAAAAAATCCTGTGTGATAAAGAAAATTGGATAAAGGAAGTTAAGAAAGATGGCGATTGTATTATGTATGTTTATCACAAAACTGATAATATGTTGGAACCTGAAACAAAGGAGGGGAGGGACAGCACTGCCCTCCGTCTAACAACCACTCCTTTCTCACTACCCAAGCACAACCCACTGTGACAACTCAGCCCGGCGGCCATCTTAGTGCACCCATGCCTTCACTTTCTACCCAGTCCAGTGCACTTCCTGCCGGCGGCCATCTTGGTACACCCAGTAAGCTTAAACAGCCTGTACCCAGCCCTCGCTGTTTTAAACCAAGATGGTTCATACCACACACCTGTCTTCCCCAATACGGGAGCATCACATTCCCAGGCCGGATATGTTAATGATGAAGAAGCATCTGAGTGGGAAGCCCGACAGCAGGCAGCAAGGCCACCCACTGATTTAACCCCCAATCCGGCTCCAGACTCTCAGTTCCGAGAGGATTTCAAACACATGCTGGCAACCGTAAAGAACAGTGCCTCTTGTCAGCCCCCGCCCCAACAACAGTCTCGGTTACCAGAAGGGGCACCAGTGATGTATGTCGCTTTTACTCTATCACAAGCAGCGGCCTTAGTGACAAGTCTGCCTGACCCAGAGAAGCAGCCAATTCCCTTCTACCACAGGATAGTGCAAATACAAGAAACTTACTCAGCTGCCTGGAGAGACTTGATCAGCCTATGCCAAATCAAAGCAGGATATGTCTTTTGGCCAGTCATGCAGATGGCCTTCAATGATGCCTGCCTGACAAGTGCCACTTCCTACACCGCAGGCGTGGAGTTCTGTGCACAACTCCACGACTGGGCAAAGGAGAAGTTGACGGATCAGAAGACCACAATCCAAGATATTACCCAAGATAAAGGGGAGTCTGTGAAGAAGTATCATGCTAGACTCATAAAGGCACACACACACATGTTATCAACTGCTTTTGTTTCAGGGCTCAGAGAGGATATCAGAAAAGGCCTGATGGTGGCCCGCCCTGAATACTATTCAATGAAAATGTCTGATTTATTGTTGGTGGCCAGAGGTATAGAAAATCAAAAAGGTAAAAAACCAACGCCCCTCATGGTAACCCATGACGAAGATCCCACCTACACTAGTCCACCACCACTGCCCAATACCAGGGAAAGGATCACCTGTTACAACTGTGGGAAACGGGGTCACTTCAAAAAAGAATGCAGAGCCCCAAGATGTCCCAGACGAAAAACCTACCACTTTCCTCATTGACAGGGGTGCAGCCAAAAGTGTGTTGAGAGCGGTGAACCTGCCTAATAATTCTTTCCTTTCCACTTCCTGATTTGCTTGCCAGATTTGTGGTGTCCTCTACATGTCCCTTGAATCTACTAGGAGCTGATGTGTTGTCCAGACTACAGGCCTCAATCAGGACACGCCTGAAGGGGGGTGAAGTTACATACTCCCCTATCTTTAGAAGACTCATCTGCTTTGTGTTCTCTGCCTCTCCTGATGACACTTAATGAAGAAAAAAACTTCAAGTTCAATACTGCAGGAAGTACTTGACAGAATCCCTGCGTGCCTATGGTCCACAGGACCGGGAGACAACGGTAACTTAAAGGTGCCACCAGTTTCAGTCAAGCTAAAAGAGGGCGCTTCATTGCCCCGGAAACCACAATAACCCCAAGAAGAGAATCCTAAAAAGAGAACCAGGTACCTACTGTGGATGCCTTTGACTGCAAAATACCTCACAGAGGTGGACCTTACAAACGTTTTCTTCAGTGTCCACCCTCACCCCTTCTGCTGGTACCTTTTCGCATTCATCCACGGAAAGAAACGGCAACATACCTAAACAGTTGTGCCACAAGGGGCACAGAACTTTCCAAGCCAGTTTGCAAAAGCTATGGCTATCATCCTTGACACATGACAAAAGGAACACCCGGAAGTGATTCTCTTCCAACATGTTGATGACCTTCTCTTTTGTGCAGCTGACTTACCCCCTCTTGAAGTCACCTCAGAAAGCCTGTTGTGCTATCTTGCCAACCAGGGCTGCAGAGCCTCAAAGCCCAAATTGCAGTGGTGCTCAACACCTGTCATTTTCCTTGGACTAATTTCCTAGTGCAGAGCATGGATTCCAGAAGCCTTCCTACTGATGCTCTGCAATCAGACCCTTCCAGATGTCTCCTGAAGAAATATCTAAAGTTTGAAACCCTTGAGTGCGCCACCCCCGGCGCTAGGGCTCCCAGCCTACGACAAAACGCTCAAGCTCTTTGTATCCGAACGTCTGGGACATGCTGCAGGTGTACTCACCCAATCACACGGCATCAGCCTACGCCCCATAGGATATTATTCCTGTCGGCTGGATGCGGTAGCAAGAGGAGGCCTATTGTGTCTGCGAGCTGGATTTGCTACACAAGACTTGCTTGACAAAACTTTGAACTTGGTCCTCGGACACTGCCTCGTTCTGCTTGTTCCCCATGACGTTGTTGCCATATTCAACCAAGATCCAGCCGAAACACTTGTCCACTACCAGACACTTGAGACTCCTGTGTTCCCTCCTACTGGACAGCATTACTCTATTAAGTTGTCAAACACTGAACCCTACCACCCTTCTTCCACTTCTCGAGGGGGGAAAGGAGGAGGAGGAGTAGAGTCTTGACTTGTTACCCCCGTGACCGCACAGGACACGCGGTCACCACTGAAAACACTGTTCTACAAGCTGAAGCCTTAACACCGGTGATGTCTACACAGGAGGCAGAGCTATAAGCACTTACTACAGCACGTAAATGGGCAGAGGGAAAAAGAGCCAACATTCATGGACTCAAGATATGCTTTCAGCATTGCCCATGATTATGGTGTTATCTAGGACAGAGGATTCCTGATGGCTGCAGGAACACCTGTGAAAAATTGATTGATGCCTTGCTTCTCCCAACCCAAGTGACTATTCTGAGTAAAAGCACACGACAAAATGAACTCAAAAGAAGCTTAAGGCAATCATCGAGCCAATACAGCTGCCAAACAGACAGCTGGTGGTCCGCGGGAAGTGGACAGCAGGGTGGTAGAAGAAGACCACCCCGTGCTTACCTTACAGACTTTCCCAGTGGACAGAGTTTATCTAAAAGAACTACAGGAAACAGCAAGTCCGGATAAGAAGGAAAGCTGGAAACGGAGAGGAACAACTCTCAGAAATGGACTATTCGAGTGCAACAAGAAGCCTTGTCTACCCAGGAGTATGTACCCAGCCGTGGTGCAATGGGCACATGGAGCTGCCCACTTGACAAAGACTTTTATGAACTCTCTTATCAACAAGTGTTGCACCAAGAGTTACTCCACTGACCGACAGCTTCTGCAGATCATGCATTATCTGCACCAAATGTAACCCAGAATGCACAGAAGAAGCACCTGGCAAAAGCCCTATACCCCATTCCAGAGGATGCAAATTGATCATTCTCAAGTGCCAAGAAGTGGCAGATTCGAATACGCCCTAGTGGAAGTGGTCATGACTGCCAGGACCACAGCTAAGAAATTACTGAGTGAGATAGTATGTAGATTTGGGGTCCCAGAGGTGATATTGAGAGATCAGGGACCAGCCCTAACAACAACCCTTACTAAAGAGATTTGGGCAGCACTGGGGGTTCAGTTGGCACTACACATCCCATACCACCCTCAAAGTAGCGGGAAGGTAGAAAGGATGAATGGGACACTAAAAACAGGATGTTAAAGATGGCCCAAGAGACTAACATGAGTTGGCCAGACAGTTAGCCCATTGCCCTGTTTAGTGTCAGACACACCCCCGGGGGAAACATGCCCTATCCCCTTATGAAATTTTGTTTGGTTCAGCTCCCAGACTTGGTTGTTACTTTCCACAACAGTTACAGTTACAGTCTGATGTGTTGACTAATTATGTAACCACATTATCACGAGAATTAACCTGAATGCATGTCCAGGTGTTTTCTTCCATTCCAGATCCTGAATTAGATACAGGAACACACCAACTACTGTCTGGAGATCCTTGAGCCAAGTTATGATGGTCCATTCCAAGTTTTGCTGACCACAGCCACCTCAGTCAAGTTGGCCAGGAAGAACACCTGAATGCACGCTTATCACTGCAGGAGAGCGTGTTTTCGGGTGCTGCATATCCTTTTTCTGTTTGATCTAGGGGGGAGGGGCCCAGGAGGTGGCCATCACAAAAATGATAACATAATTACGTTTTGGTGTAACTCTTCAGGTACACATGTGACCACCTTTACCTTAGATTACTGTGACATAGTACCTTGTCCGTTTGACCCTTCATGGTGATGCCATTGGTACAGTGATATCCCTGACGGTAAGGACATATATGTATGCCACACAGACAGTTACTGGGGACAGAGTTGTGGTTTCTGTGGGGGCCAGTGGGTTGGAACACAGGGCCAGAATGGGCGACCACAGAGTGCATTAGACAAAAAAGATGAAAATAGAAAGCCCCCATATCCTAACCAAAGATACCCCTGATACATACACTGACCCAGCACACAGTCAGAGGAGGAAGCGAGCAGCTCTCTCCGGAAGCTTTGATCCTCATGTATACATACATGTCATAGGGGTTACAAGGGGGGTCCCTGATGAGTTTAAAGCCAGGGATCTGGTAAAAGCTGGTTTTGAGTCTTTGATCCCCATAACAACTGTCAGCAAGAATGTAGATTGGATTAACTACATGTCATGGTTATGCAATAGAGTTTGTCGATCAGCATACCTGTCTCCATGTGTTCATCTCTAGAGACCAGCTGACCCTCACCTGACTGCTTTTGTAACCTCCCCTCTAAGCATGACCCCACCCCAGGCCCTATCAGGGAACCCTATATTAACCTGTGCACTGCAAGCCAGCAGTGCTGATCAACCACTGTGTGTTAGCCTCTATGTGTACTTGCTGTGTTTCCTACATCTGATTCCTGTTACCGACTTTGGCCTGTTCCCGACCATCCCTGTTTGCCTGTGACCCTGATGTTCCAGCCAGCTCCCTCCTTCCTCATCTCCTGTAGTCTACCGTGAGCGTGAGCTGTGAGACCCTGGGGACCGCGACCTGGAGCCAGACTGCAGCGCAGTCCATCCTCACCACTAGAGGCTCTGGTGAACACCCGCTGGCTCTTAGACTCCGCGCCCTGGGGAATCTATGCTCTAGCTCCCAGTGGGATCTGTGTCAGTGATCCAGTAGACCTGATTCCTGAACCTCCCAGGGTACAATCCGCAGCAGTCAGCCGTAGGGTCTACTACCTTGCGGTGCACTCCTGATCCCAACGGTGTGCATCTGTCACCCAGCCTCTAGGTGACCTGACACTACACATATTATAACCAACAGAGATTTGTAAATTACACTAAAGATGCCCTCCAGGGAATTTCTGATCAGTTAGCCCCCACTTCCTACATGACATTCCAGGACCGGATGGCCTTAGACATGGTGCTAGTGGGGAAAGGAGGTGTTTTGTAAAATCATAGGAAAAACCGGGAACCTGTTGTACATACATTCCTGATAATACTGGCCCAAATGGTAAGGTTACTTTAGCTATAAAGAAATTAGAAGATCTGTCACTAGAGTTGAAGAAGAACTCAGGTATCACAGACCCATGGGACCAATATTTTAGCTGGATGAGTGGGTGGCAGAAGGTGCTCGCCCAGATACGGGTAACGGTATTAATAATCCTGGATCTTTTAGCCCTGATTATATGCTGTATTCTACCTTTTGTAAAAAAGTTAATGAGCAAGGCTGTAGACAATAGCACACCTACATTTCTCCACCAAGAAGAAGAGGACCCCCTTATGATGGAAGATGACAAACCCTTCACTCCTCTACAATCACTCCCTGTCCATAATCTCACAATCCTATAGGGTTATAGGGATAGATAGCGCCTGACTGCACCTCTCCAGCTGTATCGAGGAGGGAAGTGAACAGTTGCTGCCCAATTCTATATACAGCCTAAAAGAGTTGCTGAGGAGAAGGGCCAGGCTAAAAAGTAGGACCTTTAGTATTAGGGACAGAAAAGAGAAAATAGTCATTTTAGGGGGGATTGTGAAGGAATGTGATGTAGATAATAATAATAGTAATCTGAAAATGTCTATTTTCTTATGTGCATACATATTTTTCTCCTTACTCATTATATAAGTATACAGATTTGCTCTGTTCCTATATTTTCTCAAAATGGCGTGTACCCCCTACCTCCCACACACAGAAGAACGCGGAACTGGAGATAAGAACAAAGAGAGCCAAACCTCGTTATGAAAATTATCCATCTTCTTTTCTATCTTGACCAATGAGATGTACCTATTAGACTGACATAGCAATGACGTATTTGTGTGTATAAAACATTAACACCGCCTTGAATAAATTAGAAGTGTAACAGTAACGAAACTGAGCGTGTCTCAGTGTGTTTACTTTTATATGCATGCATATCAACACTTTTCAAATTAGAGACAGCAGCAGATAACCTTGAGCTCGATTGGAGCTCTTAATCATTTCCATAACAATTTGATGGGCCTTCAATTTTATCCTATTAATTTTATCAGCTGAGGCAAGAACATCCACCTAGTAAAACCTAGAGAACATGTGAACAGAAGACCAGGTTGCCGCCTTGCAAATCTGGGAAACAGTAGCTTGATGCTGAAAAGCACAAAAATCATTCACAAATCTAGTAGAGTGTGCCTTGATCTTTGCAGGGATCATATGGGACCAGAAAAGGTTTGTTACAAGACAAGACATGTGCCTTGCAGAGGTGATAATGACAAAGGAAGAAACCTTGTGAGTTAGAAGGGGAATATCCCTCATGGGCTCAAAAGGCAATTTTTGAATTGCTGAGAAAACCAAATTCAAATCCCACAGAGAGACAAGTGAAGGTACAGGTGGAGAGGCCGCATAACAGACACAATGTAAAAACAAATTGGCATTTTAATTAAAACTGTTAATCAAAGAATGGATAGTGTCTTTTTTTAACCTATGTAATTATGAATGGGAGGCTAGGGGGCTCTGAAACATGATAGCAAGGGCTAGGATTTGACACTTGATGATACTTGGGGCCAAATGAGGTTGCAGATCGGATTTTAAAAAAGATCAGTGGACTTCCTAGCTTTTAGCATTAAAGGAATCACTGATTCAGAGAGAACACTGTTCTTCAAGGACAGGACTACAACAGCAATGCTGTTAAATCCAGCACTCATGAAGCAGAATGGTAAACGGGTCCTTGAGATAGAAGTTCCTGACAATCTGGAAAGCCCCATGGAGTGTCTGCTAGTAGTCTGATCGGGTTGGAGTACCACATCCACCTGAGCTACTCAAATGCTATGCGGATCACCACAGAATGACACCTATCTTAATTCTGAAGCGCAGATGAGGAAGACGTTTTAGGAGAGGAAAAAGCATAGATCAGGCTGTACTGATCCCATGGAGCCACCAGAACATTTGCGTGTCCGCCAAAATACAGTAGTTGGAGACAAATATTTCCAGTTTGTTATCAAATCTAGAGGTCAGGGGGTCCACATCCAACATACCACGCACAGGTCCTGGAAAACTTTCAGGTGTAGGGTCCATTTCCCTTAGATCCAGGCACTGCCAGCTGAGGATGTCCACCTGCCAATTGTCTACTCCTGGAATGCAAGCAATGGAAAAGGCTAGAATGTAAAATTCTGCCCAGGAAAAAATCCCTTCTATCTCCCTTGTTATAGTAAGACTTCTGGTTCTCTCTGATGGTTGAAATATGCACTGCTGTGCTCTCCAACTAGATACTAATCAAATGACCTACCAGTTTTTCCAGCATTGTAGGGGAAAAAACCATCCAGAGCTTCAGAACGTTGATCAAAAATAGGGGATTTTTCCACGGTCCCAGTCCCCTGTACCAACAAGATGTCTGGGACTCCTCCCTAGCCTGCCATAACTTGTGAGGAGCATCCAAGACATTGGAAAGAAAGATTCCCCATCTCCACACTGGATTTGAGAGTTTAGCACTAACTCACGGTGGAGCTGCTGATTTTTAGAGGGCTGTTACTGTCACCTTTTTACCTGTAATTTAACCAGTACCAGGTCTAGGGTTCCGTTGAGCTTATTATTGGACAATGTAGAAACCAGTCACTTGAGTACTTTTCCAATGCTTTAATGGGAGATAACTTCCCTTTTAGGTTCCCCTCACAGTGATGCCATGCTTCCAGCAGTCAAGGCTCTCTTCCCTAAAGGTGGTTCAAAGGGCCTTCTTGATACGACATTCTTTCTACCCTCAGTGCCGGGCGATGGCACTATTTATTGAGACCCTGTGTGTGAGGATAGGAGACCGGTCTACATTTCTTCATTGCAGCAAGCATTATCCTGCTAAAGCCTATTTGACCTTTTTTTCAATAAATTGGTTAACTACATCTGGAGATCCAGTCTACTTTTCTGCTGCCCTGCTGTTTCTCCCTTAGCCTAGGTTAGCAGGACCTGTGTGGGTTGGGAATGCGTGCATAATTGCATGCATTCACGACCTGCAGGGCGTATCAGATGACGTAAGGCATTTTCGCTTGTGCTGTAGCACCTTGTGGTTTTGTGCGGACTTTCTGTATACATCAGAGCTGTTTTTAAAACTCCTTGTAAGGAACTTTTATGGATGCCTGTATGGCGATCTAAAATAAAAAGAAGCTGAAACTTTTTTACACTATTGGAGTGTTTTCTCTTCGTTTTTTTGGATATTTATCATCGTTGAGAGGGGATTTCCCCTCCCCCCTCCCTCTGCTACTGAGAAGCAGTCTGCAAACCACCTTTCCAGCGCTCTCAAATAGGAGCCATCTACGGGGAGGACAACATCCAAAGTGGAGGATATCTTATGCTGTCTTTCAATGGCTGTCTGGTAAGCCTTTAATCTTTCTGTGGTGATGGTTTTTACCAGCGGTGGAAGTCACGGATTTTTTCACCTATGGACAATATCCATTGATTCTTATTAGGTTAATTGGTAGTTATACCATGTGCACGATTTGTTTGTTTTTCATGGTCTTATTTGTCGTTTAGTACAGTTTATTGTCTACTGTGGAGTAGACATCCAGCGCTGCACTTTCTTGTATATATATTTTGTTTGTGCCCCCGATCAGGGTTACAGTGTTCAGCTGCAGGACACTTCACTGTTATAGAGTTTTGAACTCACAGTTTCCAGTCACATTTTTTTTGCACACCTAGTGCAAATTTTTCTTTTAAATAATAAGTATTACCGACAGCATACAGGAGTTGCAATGGGGGCGAAATTTGCCCCCAGCATAGCTGGACTTTTCATGGCCCAATGGGAGGAGTATAGCGTCTTTGAAAATACACCAAGTGAATTAGTATTGTATAAAAGATATATTGACGTTATCTTCATCCTATGAAAAGGGGATACAGACCGTCTTACTGGTTTTTTGGAGAGACTTAATATAAACAACAAGAACATTACACTGACCTGGGAAATCAGCAATAGTAAAGTAACATTTTTAGATCTTGAAGTTATTCAAAACAAATCAGGACTCAGTTCACAAACGCACTTTAAAAACGTAGACAGAAATAGTTTCCTGCCTATCGAGAGTTGCCACCACAAGAACTGGCTTTTCAATGTACCGAAAGGCCAATTCATAAGATTAAGAAGAAACTGCACGCAGCTTGGTACGTATCTAGACCAAGCTGAAAAACTAGCTCTGAGATTCTCAAATAAAGGCTATGATCGTCAACTCTTAACAAAGGACATGGAAGAGGTCTCAAGGATGGATCAAAAAGAATTGATTAAGGAGACCAAATAATCCAAACAGCCACTAGGGGGAGCACCTTTAATTCTAGATTTTAGCACGCAGCATAAGAAAGTGGAAAGGATTATTAAAGGCCACTGGCATATCCTCCTAGCAGACAAACAGTTACAAGGATCTCAACCTGCACGTCCGCACTTTATTTATAGAAGAGCACCGACCATTCGTGATAAGGTGGTAAAAAATGTAATTGATCCACCGAAAAGAACTTATACCTTTTTTACCAGGAAAGGTTTCTTCCCGTGCAAGAGGTGTTTTGCTTGCTTGAAAACTAAAAGACCAAACGAAAGAAAATTCGAGTTCACATCAACAAGTACTGGAAACATATATAAAGTTAATAATTTCATCAGCTGCAATATGGAAGGGGCCGTATATGCCCTAGAATGCACCTGTGGGCTCCAGTACGTTGGCCGGACAAAAAGACCATTGAAGGTACGGATAAAAGAACATGTGAAGAATATCCTGAAAGGCAATGATAAGCACAACGTCTCTAAGCGCTTTTTACTATGTCACAATAAGGATCCTTCTCACTTGAGATTCTGGGGGATTGAACCCTATATCAGACACTGGCGGGGGGGGGGGACACAAGCTTAGGTCCCTTAGTCAGGCCGAATCCAGATGGATCTTTACCTTGGATACATTTGCACCTCGTGGCCTCAACATAGAATTCGATTTGAATTGCTTCCTGAGTGACTTTTAAATCTCTATGGACATATATCTGCTTTGGTGGAGTATACCCGAGTTATCCCTACAATCCCTCTCTTCTTGCTATGCTCCCTGTCCCTCATTTATATTTATGGTACCAGTTCCTGCGATCGAAGATTTTTTCTAATTATTATGGCCGCTGTCTGACTCCATTATCTCAAGTCCAGATTGCAAATATTCCGATTGCGGATTCAGCTTAAACCTGTGACCTTTATGCATGGTACCATGATCTGTAGTTGTTTCCAAGTTAATCTTTTCAACTACTAAGGCCGCAGTTAGGCCTCATTCTACCTGTCGACTATTCCGTTTTTATATCTCATATTAGATTTTAACTTATGGGCGTTTTATTCTAAGCTGTGATTTTATCGTTTTTATTAAAAACAATTTTTTAATTTTTTTTTATTATTTTAATAATTTACCTGATCTCTCTTTTTATTACTATTATGCATATATTATGAGTGGCGAAAATTATTAGGATATTTAAGTGTGTAATTACTGTACGAGAGTACATTGTTTACAGTGGGAGGCGCATGACCAGGGGGAAGCATTATTATCCTCCCCCCCTTGCTCCATCTGTCACTCACTGTTTTACATCAAACTCTGACCCCCGATATCAGCTGCTATGTACTTTGATAATAAGAATACATTGAAGTACTTCTCGCTAATACTATGCCTCTTGTATTCATATCCAATCATGACAAGATTCCAATAGGCGCACATAGCAGCGAGCGTGTACACACCGCTCAGTATTTTTCCTGATATGTTTTTAACCATTTTCGACAACCAGTAAAATGGCAGCCCCCATAAAGCTTCAGGAAAATGTCCGCTATGGCAAATCCCTATACACCGCTCAGTAGTTTTTCTGATGTGTTTAATTATTTTTGACAACCAGTAAAATGGTGGCCCCCACAGAGCCTCAGGAAAATGGCCGCTATTGCAAATCCCCATACAACTTCGAGAAAATGGCCGCCGTCCATACACTTTACCTGGTCTATTTAAAGACAGTGGAATGTGCCCTATAGCATCCCCTGATGAAGCCACGTGACCCGTGACGCCACGCATAGGGACAGGCACCGCCCACTGTCAGCAGTGTATGAGCTCGCCGCTCATCTGGATACACTGTACCTTTCCTTTTTTTACTGTGTGAGTACCCTGTTTGTTGCTATTGTCTAAAAAAGCCATAAACATCCTTTAAATACTACACTATATGGCATCTTTATCTCTCCGTTTGCTATGATGTTCCCCATGGATCTGAGGTCTAATATATGACAGCCCATGACCCAGGACCCCCCTGCACAGGAGACACCACAAGCGCTGTCTGCTTTATGCTGTAACCTCAGTATAGTGAGGTAAGGGGCCATTATCTACCACTGGAGGATTGTTGCACGGAGAGGATTTCGCTATACACTTCACATCCACTACTCTTCTAAGCAAATGATATCTAAATCCAGCTGCTGTCTGCACGACTCAATTGTTTGCCATCACTAATGAAGCATTGAAGTTGTTTGTTGCTGCACCAAGTCACCTTTATTATTGTCCTTTTAAGTTTGAGCACCCCCTGGACACTGTACTGCACGTTGCACAGTTATTAAGATCACTTTGGACATTCAATGTAACACTGTACTATTTGGCACTATTCGCTTTAATGTTATTTATTTTTTAGCAATTCATTTATCTGTATGAATCACGGTCAATCTAATTACAATAATTTTCGTATATTAATATACAGCACTTTGTACTGGCACTAGATGCTCTAGTGGCATTCACTGCCTTACTGCACTTTTTGTTATAATTGATTTCAGATTTAATTATGGTTTCACTTTATTTACTCAAGCTGAGATATATATATGTATAGTCTGTTTTTGGTGGGCTCTACCCCTTAGTTTTTTATGCACATACTGTTTGCACGTTTACACAGTGTTACACTCTTCATTGTGTTTAAGACCACCACCATATGCCTCAGTGAAGGCAAGAATTAAGCCCCCTACCCTAGGATATCTAGTACACCTATTTATTAGAGTTTATTTTAGGATTAGTGCAGCACCATCCCCACCTGTCAGCTGAAGCAGGAGATTTTGACCGGCTCTCTATGGAGCCGGTTCACATATCTCCGCTGGGGCTCTGGTGTGAATTTGCAGAGGAGCCCTGTGAGTTTTTTAGTCCGTTTTCAGGTCCGAATTCAGCCAAAAATTCAGGCTGAAACTGGATCTGAAACGGTGAACAAGGACACACCACACCCCTGCTGTGAGCCGCATGCGAAGATAGTGTGAATCCAGCCTCAAACTACCATAGTTAATAACATAAGAACTAATACCAAGTTCTTTGTAAATCAATACTAAATACAGACCCATACTACATTCCACCCTTTAATTTACTAAGGAACTTATGTGATAATCTTTAGACCTACGTACTTATGCCCCGTACACACGGTCGGCTTTTCTGATGGAAAATGTCCGATCGGAGCGTGTTATCGGAAATTCCGACCGTGTGTAGGCTCCATCGGACATTTTCCATTGGATTTTCCGACACACAAAGTTTGAGAGCAGGCTATAAAATTTTCCGACAACAAAATCTGATCGCGTCAATTCCGACCGTGTGTGGCCTGTTCCGACGCACAAAGTGCCACGCATGCTCAGAAGAAATTCCGAGACGGAACAGCTCGATCGGGTAAAATTAGCGTTCGCAATGGAGACAACACTTTCGTCAAGGTGCAAAGTTAAAAATGGTTTAATACAGCGCACTCTCTTCTTCTTTAAAATGTGAGAAGAATGAAGTAGTTTTGCTGCTCATATTCACACAGACTTCTCACAAACTTACTTCTTTATTATTTATCGAGATTCCCTTAATATATTTTGATTTGTCACATCTGACAAAAATATTTTTATTATGTAGTTTTTGTTTTTTAAAGGCAGTTTTTTTTTATATTTTAGGTTTGTATTTTTTCCAAGGCAGATCTTTGTTTTATTATTTTTTTAGTTTTACTCCAGAATATTTTTGTGTGTGTTTTGTGTGTCAAGTTACCACAACACCATTATTATCTTGTATTATTTAATCTCAAGGAGATTGCTTGGTGTTGGTGTCCCTTGTTAATTTCACATAGTATTTTTGAAATGTACCTGAATCCTCACAAACAAACTGTCTTTTTTGAAATAAAAAACACATAGGCAAGTATAATTGAAACCAAAAATCCTTTATTAAGGGCTCAGAACCAAACAAAGAGGGAGGCAACGCTGGAGAAACAGCAGAAATTACCGAAGCCTTGGACCCCCAGGGCAGACATCAATTTTTGAACATCAAAATTTGTGGCCTGAGGAGTCCTTATTTAAGGGAGTGCAGTCTGGTCCAGAAGTCCCAGGATCCAGGGTCATCACTTTCTGGTCTTCCTTCCACGCTTCATTCCCGGCTGTGGCTCTGCTGTTGGAGATGTGGCAGGAGGAGGAGTAGGACCTGGAGGAGGAGGACCATGTGTGAGGTCACAAATGTGGGTATCAGATGTTATTTGGTCCCTCAACCCCTTATTGAGAGCTTCCAAAATTAATGACTCACACATGAGTTGTTGGCCCTCCTCCATCCGCTGCATTTTACACGCAATTATGCCAGCAAAGTCCTCCTCCACAGTGTGTGGTGCTCCCAGGGCCTCTGTAGCCTTCCAAAAGAGGCCTATGGCAGCCTCCTCTAGGGTACTCCTCTTCCTGCCACTTTCTCTTTGCAGGTGTAGGGGAGGGACCTGCATATCAGGCAGCCTGCTCGGCCCGGCAACCTCCTGGTTGCGACTTCCCTGTGTATGAAAAAGGGACATGGTTTTAGTTTTTGCATCATCAATCACAATCATAAATTAGTACTCCAAACTAACATCTAGTTAACATCATTGATTGGACAACCTGAACTATTTAGAGGAATGCTATACCTGGCTCAAGCTGGGCTCCTCCACATGTTGCTGCCTGGAAGGCCCAGGTTGGGCGTCAAAAGCCTCAGCTGGGGGGGAAAGAAGCGTGGAAGGAAGACTGGAGAGTGATGACCTGGGTTCAGTCTGACCTGCCAGAAAATGCAGCCTGTCATAGTACCACATCCTGGGGACATAGATGTCATCTGCTGCTCCGGATCTCTGCGAATCCTGGACTTTCTTGCGCTCCCTTAGATATGTGCTCCTCAGGCCACCAATTAGGATCTTCAAATAGGTGATGTCTGCCGTTGGGATCACCTGCTTCACAATTTCCAACAATTGATCCAGCACTGCCTTCCTCTTTGTTTGGTTCTTATAATGTGGGTGGTTGATCTCCCACAGACAAGGCAGCTCCCTGAACATGTCAATGAAGATTGCCATGAAGTCGGTATCGTTCAAGATATCCATTTTCACTGCAAGACACAATACAAAACAAACCCTAATGTCAGGCAAAACTCTCCTAATCTTTTTTACAATATAGGCCTCATTCTAGAAGCAGTATAGGCCCAAGTTTGGCTCTTACCTTCGTTATCACGATCGGCGCCTCCGATACTCCTTCGTCCGCTCACAGATCGTACGTACTACGCACGTGTGTTACGCTTTATACACACTGCGCATGCGTGTAACTCCGCCCGCCCCTGACGTTCTTTCTAGTCTATTCCCCGCCCCTTTTCATTCGGCGCAGTGGGTGAAGAGCACATGGCGGAGTCAGAGCAGGTGCGTGCTAATTATAGCAACGAGGAGGAGGAAAGCCTGGATCCGGAAATGTCCCGATCCAGAAGGAGATGATTTAAGGCCACAAATATGTCCTTTGGGGAGATGTTGGAGATGGTCGATATCCTGAAGAAGGCCGACTATGATAGAAAGTATGGACCTTACTCCAACCCCAATATCAGAAAGGCCAAGATCATGGCGAAAGTGGTGAAGAGTCTGCACCGGAATTTCGGGGTACGATGATCGAAAGATCAGCTCAGGAAGCGGTGGTTGGACCTGAAATTAAGAGAGCCCGAGCAGTACCGAACGATCCGGAGAGTGCTGCAAAAAAGAAAGTAGTTGTGCTGTGTTCCTATTCTTTTTGTCTTTATTACGTTCGTGCTGCTCCATGTGCTTTTCTTAAGTGTTGTACAGTTTAAAATGGCAACTTTCATGTTCATGGGCCCATTATTTGTTTGTGTCAAACATTTTTCTTTCGGCCTATAAAACACCACTGTTTAGGCCATATGCATTTGCCAACATTTTTTAGGGCCTACTTGTATAAAAAATATTTGGTTGTATAGATGGGTTTGTTTTACTAGAAGGAAATGCAAACTAGATTCTGTGTAATGAGAGGACACTCAGCAGCTGTT
This sequence comes from Aquarana catesbeiana, assembly GCF_042186555.1. NCBI lineage: Eukaryota > Metazoa > Chordata > Amphibia > Anura > Ranidae > Aquarana > Aquarana catesbeiana. Next base: position 517,911,895 of record NC_133325.1, read on the forward strand.
TTCACATCTGGATGCTGGAGCACTAGTGTGGGACACAAGAACACCCTTTTTATTAGGGGGCCCACACAGGTGCTCCAGTGTATACTATAGGGGGGTCTCCATCTGTGAAGCTTGTACTAAACAGGTAAAGTATTGAAGCTTGACAACGGACAATAAAAATGCTACATCTTGGAACTCTGCCAAAATAGACAATTGTACCCCACTTCCAAGCAATGTTTCATCTTTATATTTCGGCCATCAAATATCTGTGTGCTAATTATACCATTTTTGTTTTACATAGGGGAGAAAAGACTCGGAGGACACCCCCCATCCGAGGAGACCACAGACCCCCCACCTCTGGAAGAAGGGGAAATACCCCCAACCCAAGCTGAGCAGGAGGAGGAAGAAGATGTGGTGGAAACTGACACCACAACAGGTGAGTGTCTGTGACCACAGACTCAGGTAAGAGATGGATGCCGGCAGATTTTTGATACCTGTTTTTGTTTGGTTTCTCTCTTTTTAGGTGATCGTGATGTTGTGGATCCAGATCCTTTCACATCACAAAGTGCCCAGATCCTGATTGGGGAGATCATGGGGTGTAATTTAGAATTGGAAAACCTCAAGAAAAAAATCAATGATGTTATTCAAAAAAATAATAACATCATTGATGTTTTGGGGCGAGTTTAAAACCCCTCCAAAAGCCAAATTTTGAGGATGCACACAGTGTGCCAACATGTGCTATCTGCCATCACGGGAGATCAATGGACGTGTTTTGGGGGTGCAACCCCTTCCTCAATAATAAAGTAGCTGAGAGGAAGGGGTTGCTCCCCCAAAACACGTCCCTTGATCCCCCGTGATGGCAGCTAGCACATGTTGACATTCGGAAATTGGTGTGCATGTTCAAAATTTGGCTTTTCCAGGGGTGACTTCACCCCATCTGAAGGCAATATCAAACACAGTTCCTAAATACTCATGTCTGATATTGCCTTCAAGTTTTACCATATGTGAACTTTGTAAGTTCAAGTTTTGTGTCTTTCTTGTTGGTTTTACACATGCCTGTTTTATCTTAAATGGACATTTCTATTTTTGATAATGCCACCCAAAAATTGTTATACAACAAACATGTTGGTTTGTTTTAAAAACCTTTTCTAAATGCACATGTGATTGTGCAGGTATTAAAAAGATTGTTATCAAGAATGTGTGGATTATTGTCTCAACGCTACAACACTTTTGTGGTGATGTAATTGCTGCTTTCTGTGAAAATGGGGGTTATTTCCTAAGGGCAAATCCTCTTTGCACTACAAGTGCAGTTTCAGTGCATTTTCAAGTGCACTTGTAGTGCAAAGTGTCTTTGCCTTTAGTAAATAACACCCAACAGTGCTTTGTATAAGGTTACACAATCATGCCATTTTCGGGACTCCCCACATTGCTGTCAGGGTCAGCTAAAACAAACACAAGCAGTAAATGTCACCAAAGATTAGCTTTTTTTTTTTATTTGATAAAGGCTTCACAAATTGTCTGGCATGTTGATGGCACCCCTACCCGCAAAGAACTCAAGGTATCTTAACCGGACATCATGGGCACTCAGGGAGGGCAAGCCAAGACGGCCACTTTCAAGCGCCGTCAGGGTTGTTTCATGTAGAATTCTGGCCTCAGGCCCAACTGAGCCAGCATAGTTGGCAGAATGTTGGCGTAAAAAGTTATGTAGAACACAGCACGCCAGGATTATATGATTAAGTTTATACTCCGCCATATGGATGGGTGTCAGAAATAGGCGGAACCGGCTGGCCATGATTCCAAATGTGTTCTCCACCACTCTTCTGGCTCTGGCCAGCCGGTAATTAAAAACCCTCTGTTCCAGGGTGAGGGTCCTCATCAGGAATGGCCGCATAAGATGGTCCCCCAGCGCAAATGCTTCATCCGCAACGAAGACGAATGGAAGTCCTTCCACATTGTCTTCTGGAGGTGGCAAGTCCAAGCTGCCATTCTGGAGACGCCTGTAAAACTCCGTCTGGGCGATGACTCCACCATCGGACATCCGGCCATTCTTCCCCACGTCCACATACAGGAAGTCTTAATTAGCCGACACCACCGCCAACATCACAATACTATTGAACCCTTTGTAATTATAATAGTATGACCCCGAGTTGGGTGGTGGGACGATGTGGACGTGTTTCCCATCAATTGCCCCTCCGCAGTTAGGAAAGTCCCACCGCTGGGCAAAGTGGGAGGCCACAGTCTGCCATTCCTGTGGCGTGGAAGGAAACTGTTAAGGAAAACAAAAAAAATTAGTATTTTTGCACATAAACATGGAAAGCAGATTAGACACAAACATTCTTGGCCAACATCCAGATAACATTTATTAAGGGGAATTTTACAACACCAAAGTATAAGGTACACCTATCATATTCCCCCTCCCCCCCTCTCATGGGCCATTTCTAACATTATGGGGGGGTAATCTTGGACAGGTAACCCTCTCCACTTCATTGAGAGATGAATGCCTAAATAATGGGTATTACTTGGAACAGCCCCTCCTTAGTTACACTATTGGCAGCCCACTGAACAGGTAAGAAGTGTCATAATACAAAGATATAAATACACACTGTAAACATTTGAGCACATTTGGACATTCTGCTATTACCTATCAAGATAATAATAGGATAGAAAAACTTGAAACAGTACCATTTGAAAGTATACAGGCAGGCCCTTGCACTACATGCTTTGGGGAATTCATCCATACATCTGAGCACAAAAGAGATGGGTATAGTGTGTATGGGTTTGGCAAAGTCAGCAGATAGATGATTGAGGATAGATAGAGAATTGGGATCAGCTGACTTAGCAGTTGGGGGGAGGGAGGGTTAATAATACTGATTTGGGGACACCACAAAAAAAACTCTGGCACTATGCCTGAATTTAAAGCACAAATCACATTTCTAAACATTTTAGGGGTTGTTTGGGGTAAAACACTACTATGGAGCTGATAAAAATACATTGTTAAGTGACTACATGAGGTGAATATAGGGCAGGAGAGCATGCTGGGGAGGTAAGTGAAGGCAAATATGTATGAAGGACAAAAAAATAATTACATAAAAATCCAGCATGCATGAGGAAAAAGGGGACATTCACAGCATATTACAATCATGGTAATTAGGGAATGAGGAAAGAAATACAATATATTAGCAAACATTCAATATAATAAAATGTGATATTAAAGGATAAAAATCTTACCTTCATATACTCCTTCTGCAGGACCTGGATGATGGCAGAACAGGTCTCTGGGATAATGATCCCCAGAGCCTGGGGGGAGATGCCTGTTGAGAACTTCAAGTCCTGCAGGCTTCTCCCTGTCGCCAAGTACCGCAGGGTAGCGATGAGCCTCTGCTCCGGAGTGATGGCTTGCCTCATGCAGGTATCCTGCCTGCTGATATAGGGGGTCAGCGAAGCCAACAAACGGTGAAATACGGGGTCCGTCATCCCAAGAAAGTTCCTGAAATCATCAGGATTATTCTCACGGATCTCACGGAGCAAAGGCATATGAGAGAACTGGTCACGCTGAAGCAACCAATTCTTGGTCCATGAAGTCCTCCCCACCCTCTTCATGGACTGGACTTGTGTCAAGGTAAGGACCCCAACACCAAGCCCCCGCACAGCACGAACTCTACGAGGAGTATGTATACGCAACATGGCTAGAAAACGGTCGGCTGCTAGGAACGAAGTAACAGAACGCACTGAAGAACAGCAAGGCCTGTGAAGAGCGACCTGAAAAACAGTAACGAACGAACAAGAACACAATGACGCACTGAAGAGCAGATACAAACCCACAAGCACAAACTGAACTGCAGAAAACGATCTGAAAGCCACGAGTCTGAAAAAGCGCGAATCGTCTCTCACCAAATTTTTACTAACACGAGATTAGCAAAAGGAGCCCAAAGGGTGCCGCGCTTGGTTCTGAACTGGCCTTTTCTAGTCTCGTCGTACGTGGTTGACGTCACCACGTTGTTGGCGATCGGAAATTCCGACAACTTTGTGCGACCGTGTGTACGCAAAAAAAAATCCTAGGATTTTGTTGTCGGAATGTCCGATCAACGTCCGACCGTGTGTACGGGGCATTAGACTTATGTATAGGTAAAGCCTCAAAAGTAAATGTACATTTATTAATACATACAAAAACAATTTTAACTATAATGAAAAAAACCTAATGCTAATAAAATAAACCATGCAATATATATAACAACTTGTTGACCCCATTGACCAAGCCAAGCAAATTTTCCATCATTAGAGATAGAATTAAGTTTACTAACAGCTTTCCAAGCCTTGACAAGCTCTGACTCAATGCTTTCACTACTATCTGAAATATATAATCCCAGATTAAGGCACATAACCCTCCTTTGGCAGCAAGAATAAAATCTAGAGCAGATATTTTGTGGTACTACCAATCTCATTTGCCTAACCTCTTTTGTAAGAGCATCAATACTATCAAACATTTTGTTGAACGCATATTCAATAATTATTGACGTTTTCCTCAGCATTTGCACTGCCTGAGCCACCCCATACTGAGGAAAAATAATCATAGCTAATCTATCTCCTTCAGTGACATCCCACCCCTCGGGGATATCTTGTATTTGTGAAGAACTTATGCTCCTTTTCATTAAAATGCTCTCTGAAGAGCAATCTGAACATGGAGAGTTCTTCAGAGAGCACATGTAAAAAAGTCCTTATGGTAACACTTTCACTACTGCAGCGGTCATCAGGGACACTGTACAGTGCCTTGAAAATGTATTCATACCCCTTGAAATTTTCCACATTTTGTCACGTTACAACCAAAAACGTAAATGTATTTTATTAGGATTTTATGTAATAGACCAAAACAAAGTGGCACATAATTGTGAAGTGGAAGGAAAATGATAAATGGTTTTCAAAATGTTTTACAAATAAATATCTGAAAAGTGTGGCATGCATTTGTATTCATCCCCCCCAAGTCAATACTTTGTAGAACTACCTTTCACTGCAATTACAGCTGCAAGTCTTTTGGGGTATGTCTCTACCAGCTTTGCACATCTAGAGAGTGACACTTTTGCCCATTCTTCTTTGCAAAATAGCTCAAGCTCTGTCAGATTGGATGGGGAGCGTCTGTGAACTGCAATTTTCAAGTCTTGCCCCAGATTCTGAATTGGATTTAGGTCTGGACTTTGACTGGGCCTTTCTAAAGCCTCGTAAACATGATCGGATTTTCCAATGGGAAATGTATGATGACAGGCTGTTGGCGTAAAATCCGACCATTTGTATATTCTATCGGACAATTGTTGGATTTTCCGCGGACAAATGTTGGATAGCAGGCTTTAAAATTTTCCACGGACAAATGTCTGTTGTCGGATTTTCAGAGACAAGTCCGCCGGACAAAAGTCCAAAGTACAAACACGCATGCTCGGAAGCAAGGACGGTCTTGTAAACTAGCGTACATAATGGAGAATTAACATTCGTGACTTGGCAAATTATGAAATCTTGAAATGCAGCGCACAATTCTCTTCTTCTTTAATGGGATAATAATGAAGCTGCTTTGCTGGTGATACTGATGGAGTTTTTGCAAACAGTGTTTTTAAAGGCTTTTTTTTCTAGTGATATCAAGAATAATATTATTATGCTTATTTTTTTTTTTTTTTTTTTTTGGGCAAGCTACCACAACACCATTATCCCGTAGTTTTTAAGATCAAAGATACAACTATGTTGGTGTCCCTTGTCAATTTTACATTGTATTATTTTAAATGTAACTGCCTACTCCCAAAATGTCATTTGAAGTAAAACACATAGCCAAGTATTATTCTACACAATTTTTTTTATTGTGCATTAAAAAAAGAAAACAAATAAAATTAGACATGCTATCTGCCAATAGAACTTATCCAAAAAGTGCATTCTATGCATCCAAAAATATAGAAAATATACCAAATCAAATCATTATTCAACCAAAAAATTAAATAAAAGCCTCATGCATGTGTCCTGCTTCTTAAAATAGGGGGTCAACAATGCCAAGAGTTGGTGAAAGCAGGGGTCCGTCATCCAGAGATAATTCTGAAAATCATCTGTATTATTCTCCTGGAGCTCCTGCAGCAAAGGCATATGGGGGTCAACAATGCCAAGAGTTGGTGAATGCAGGGGTCCATCATCCGGAGATAATTCCGAAAAATCATCTGTATTGTTCTCCTGGAGCTCCCGCAGCAACGGCATAATGTTAGCGGGAAATTCGAGGGCTGCGGAACGCCCCATAATGCACTGCGAGGTCGCAGTGCATTGATGTATGATGTTTGGCCAAAGCATGCACCTGACCTGCATGCTTTGGCCGCTCTGTTGAGAGAGCCATAATTGGCCAAAGGCAGGGCCCAACACTACATAAGGCTGCTTACATAGCGGCCGTGTGTAGTGTTGATGTGGACAGAGAGATAGCTTGAGTTAGATTAAGCAGGCAGGTTATTCAGTTAGTGGCAGTGTATTTGACAGATATATACAGTCAGTCTAGTATGTACATGTGTGTGTGTGTCTATATATATTTTTTGTATGGATCATTGCTTAAAGCCTGATGAAGAGCATGGTATGCTCGTAATTGTACAGTAGCGCATTGCACTTTATTGTCTTGATATGAAGATTACTCATAGATAAAAAGAAAAAAAATTTGCATTGGAGAACGTGTCCCGCCATTTATATATATATATATATATATATATATATATATATATATATATATATATACAGTATCTCACAAAAGTAAGTACACCCCTCACATTTTTGTAAATATTTTATTATATCTTTTCATGTGACAACATTGAAGAAATGACACTTTGCTACAATGTAAAGTAGTGAGTGTACAGCTTGTATAACAGTGTAAATTTGCTGTCCCCTCAAAATAACTTAACACACAGCCATTAATGTCTAAAGCGCTGACAACAAAAGTGAGTACACCTAAGTGAAAATGTCCAAATTGGGCCCAAAGTGTCAATATTTTGTGTGGCCACCATTATTTTCCAGCACTGCCTTAACCCTCTTGGGCATGGAGTTCACCAGAGCTTCACAGGTTGCCAGTGAAGTCCTCTTCCACTTCTCCATGATGACATTACGGAGCTGGTGGATGTTAGAGACCTTGCGCTCCTCCACCTTCTGTTTGAGGATGCCCCACAGATGCTCAATAGGGTTTAGGTCTGGAGACATGCTTGGCTAGTCCATCACCTGTACCCTCAGCTTCTTTAGCAAGGCAGTGGTCGTCTTGGAGATGTGTTGGGGTCGTTATGTTGGAATACTGCTGTCATGAGAGGGTTTACCCGTTGGTGGCGCTATCGGTCTCTTGGATCGCAGTACCAGTGTCCACCAGCAGGTGCCTTCCAACACCTGGGACCTGCAGTAAGAGGTCTCTCCTGCTGGTGGAACTGTTGCATCCTTGGGCCGTAGTACCGGTGTCAACCAGCGGGTGCACTCTGGCAGTGTGGAGCAAACAGCACACACTGCGCTCAGCTGTGACATGAGGTCAATTACCACAGCCTTATAAATACCCGGCAAGCCCTCATAGGCTTGCCTTGGTATCTTTCTCCCTGTGCCTTGACCTTGCTGCCTGTATCCTGATTGTGAACCTGTTCTGTCCTGCTCTGCTCTGCTCTGATCTGATCCCTATCCCAGGCCCATCCTGTTCTTGTCCCTGTCCCCCCTGATTCCCTTGGATCCCTGCCCTGCAGCTTTACCATCCATCCTCTCCCTTTCCTGCTGGTTTCCCGTCCTTACCCATCTGCTGACCTCCCTGTGTATGACCTTGGCCTGGCTTTGTTTACAATTCCGGTATCTCCATTTACTTGTATATATTGTTGTTTGTAGTGGGTTTGTTGTGTTGGTTTTGCACTGTTTATATTCCTTTTACTTGTCACTTGTTTAATAAACACCATTATTTCACTTACATGTGTTTCTGGTCTCCTCTGTGCAGTCCACACAGTCTGGTCAATTAGATCCCCTGACAGTATACCAAGGCCATCCCTGACCAGACGTGGCTGCATTGAGGAAACCATCCTGGTTTATCGGGTCTGCTAATATGGATTTCGATGAAATCATTTATTATTCTCTGCTAACAGAAGAGGATGGTGAATATTGTCGCCAGATTTTAAAAGGGTGGACTAGTGACCAGCTGATGGAAACTATCCAATCAGCTCATTCCCTAGTGGATCAGGGGTATATGTCTTTTGAAGATGTTCAGCCCCTGATCCAGTTATGTGCAAAACCAGCCCTGTCATGCATTCCCGAGGGAAGTGATGATTTTTCGCCCCCCTTCAATTATGGCCAAGTTGAATCCCTGGTTTGGTTGTTAGAGGATGATCCAGCCTATTTTATGGAACATTATTCCTCCTGTTCACAGCAAGTGTTGTCTAATTGCATCCAGTCGGTGCAATCCTTGATTAGTCAGGCTGTGTGTGAATCAGCGTTTGTTCAACCTGTGCTGCAGGCATGGTCAGATCTCCTGTCTTTAGCTAAGCCACAATATTCCAGCTCTGCCATTAATCATCTGTCTTCCCAAAAATGTATCTCCCCGTCGCCTATGGCAACCTCAGCTACAGCCCAGTTTAATCAGCCCCCTACCAAATACTACCACCCAGTCTCCAAGTGTAGTACCTATCCTGTCTTCAATCCACCTGTCTCTTCTCCTCCACCTGTAACAGTCCCACAAAACCCTTCTCTAGCTACAGTTCCTTGGTCTTCCTTCGATCCAGCTACTTTCTTTTCTTACAGCCCTGCACCTAAATGCAAAACTGCACGGGCTAAACCAAAAAAGAAACAAAAATTCTTCCCGACCCACACCATCTTGCCAGTAACCCAACCTGCTCCTGCTACCCAGTTTGATGTCCCGATGCCTGCCTCCCAGCCGGATGTCTCGATGCCTGCCTCCCAGCCGAATGTCTCGATGCCTGCCTTCCAGCCAGATGTCTTGATGCCTGCCTTCCAGCCGGATGTCTCGATGCCTGCCTTCCAGCAGGATGTCTCGATGCCTGCCTTCCAGCCGGATGTCTCGATGCCTGCCTTCCAGCCGGATGTCTCGACGCCTGCCTTCCAGCCGGATGTCTCGATGCCTGCCTTCCAGCCGGATGTCTCGACGCCTGCCTTCCAGCAGGATGTCTCGATGCCTGCCTTCCAGCCGGATGTCTCGATGCCTGCCTTCCAGCCGGATGTCCCGATGCCTGCCTTCCAGCCGGATGTCTCGATGCCTGCCTTCCAGCCGGATGTCTCGATGCCTGCCTTCCAGCCGGATGTCTCGACGCCTGCCTTCCAGCTGGATGTCTCGATGCCTGCCTTCCAGCCGGATGTCTCGATGCCTGCCTTCCAGCCGGATGTCTCGATGCCTGCCTTCCAGCCGGATGTCTCGATGCCTGCCTTCTAGCCGGACGTCTCGATGCCTGCCTTCCAGCCGGACGTCTCGATGCCTGCCTTCCAGCCGGACGTCTCGATGCCTGCCTTCCAGCCGGACGTTCCAGTGCCTGCCACCCAGCCTGACGTTCCAGTGCCTGCCACCCAGCCTGACGTTCCAGTGCCTGCCACCCAGCCTGACGTTCCAGTGCCTGCCACCCAGCCTGACGTTCCAGTGCCTGCCACCCAGCCTGACGTTCCAGTGCCTGCCACCCAGCCTGACGTTCCAGTGCCTGCCACCCAGCCTGACGTTCCAGTGCCTGCCACCCAGCCTGACGTTCCAGTGCCTGCCACCCAGCCTGACGTTCCCGTGCCTGCCACCCAGCCTGACGTTCCCGTGCCTGCCACCCAGCCTGACGATCCCGTGCCTGCCACTCAGCCTGACGATCCCGTGCCTGCCACTCAGCCTGACGATCCCGTGCCTGCCACTCAGCCTGACGATCCCGTGCCTGCCACTCAGCCTGACGATCCCGTGCCTGCCACTCAGCCTGACGATCCCGTGCCTGCCACTCAGCCTGACGATCCCGTGCCTGCCACTCAGCCTGACGATCCCGTGCCTGCCACTCAGCCTGACGATCCCGTGCCTGCCACTCAGCCTGACGATCCCGTGCCTGCCACTCAGCCTGACGATCCCGTGCCTGCCACTCAGCCTGACGATCCCGTGCCTGCCACTCAGCCTGACGATCCCGTGCCTGCCACTCAGCCTGACGATCCCGTGCCTGCCACTCAGCCTGACGATCCCGTGCCTGCCACTCAGCCTGACGATCCCGTGCCTGCCACTCAGCCTGACGATCCCGTGCCTGCCACTCAGCCTGACGATCCCGTGCCTGCCACTCAGCCTGACGATCCCGTGCCTGCCACTCAGCCTGACGATCCAGTGCCTGCCACTCAGCCTGACGATCCAGTGCCTGCCACTCAGCCTGACGATCCAGTGCCTGCCACTCAGCCTGACGATCCAGTGCCTGCCACTCAGCCTGACGATCCAGTGCCTGCCACTCAGTCTGACGATCCAGTGCCTGCTACCCCGTCTGATGCTTCAGTGACTACTGTCCAGTCTGATGCACCTGTTGTGCCAGTACCTGCTGTTCTGCCTGATGTGCCAGCGCCTGTCTTTCCTGTCCAGCCTGAAGTTCCAGCACCTGCTGCCCGGTCTGATGTTTCGGTACCCACTTTCCGGTCTGATGTGCCCATCCTCCAGCTTGATATCCTGGCACCTGTCTTCCAGCCTGATGTCGTGATGTTGGTATCTCAGCCTGAGGTTTCGGTGCCTGTGTTTCAGCCTGGAGTTTCGGTGCCTGTGTTTCAGCCTGGAGTTTCGGTGCCCGTGTTTCAGCCTGGAGTTTCGGTGCCCGTGTTTCAGCCTGTTGAATCGGTGCCCGTTACCCAGTCTGTTGAATCGGTGCCCGTTACCCAGTCTGTTGAATCGGTGCCCGTTACCCGGTCTGCTGATCCGGTGCCCGTTACCCAGTCTGCTAAACCGAAGTCCATCACTTTGCCTGCCAAGCCAGTACCCGTTATCCGGTTTGCCGAACCAGTGCCCGGTGTCCAGCTCGCTGAGTCAGGGCCTATTACCCAGCCCACTGGTCCGGGGTCCGTTACCCAGCTTGCTGAGCAATGCCTGTAATCTGGCCTGCCCTTACGGTACTCGCTGTTCGGCCTAATGCTCCAGAGACTGCTGCCCAGTTCGATGACCCGGAGCCTGCTTCCCAGCTCGATGACCCGGAGCCTGCTTTCCAGCTCGATGACCCGGAGCCTGCTTTCCAGCTCGATGACCCGGAGCCTGCTTTCCAGCTCGATGACCCGGAGCCTGCTTTCCAGCTCGATGACCCGGAGCCTGCTTTCCAGCTCGATGACCCAGAGCCTGCTTTCCAGCTCGATGACCTGGAGCCTGTTTTCCAGCTCGATGACCCGGAGCCTGCTTTCCAGCTCGATGACCCGGAGCCTGCTTTCCAGCTCGATGACCCGACCCCTGCTTTCCAGCTCGATGACCCGGAGCCTGCTTTCCAGCTCGATGACCCGGAGCCTGCTTTCCAGCTCGATGACCCGGAGCCTGCTTTCCAGCTCGATGACCCGGAGCCTGCTTTCCAGCTCGATGACCCGGAGCCTGCTTTCCAGCTCGATGACCCGGAGCCTGCTTTCCAGCTCGATGACCCGGAGCCTGCTTTCCAGCTCGATGACCCGGAGCCTGCTTTCCAGCTCGATGACCCGGAGCCTGCTTTCCAGCTCGATGACCCGGAGCCTGCTTTCCAGCTCGATGACCCGGAGCCTGCTTTCTAGCTCGATGACCCGGAGCCTGCTTTCCAGCTCGATGACCCGAAGCCTGCTTTCCAGCTCGATGACCCGGAGCCTGCTGCCCAGCTCGAAGTGCCCGCTGCCCAGCTTGGTGTATTCCTGCCTGCTGTCATCTCGGATGTGCCCGCTGTCATCTCGGATGTGCCCGCTGTCATCTCAGATGTGCCCGCTGTCATCTCGGATGTGCCCACTGTCATCTCAGACGTACCCACCGTCCAGTTTGATGAACCCGATGCCCGGCCTGATGTGCCCTCATCTGTTCGGTTGGAGGCCATGAACTTTGGACAGATGCACCTTGTTGGAGCGTCCGGAGGCCGCTCCTTTAGGGGGGGGTACTGTCATGAGAGGGTTTACCCGTTGGTGGCGCTATCGGTCTCTTGGATCGCAGTACCAGTGTCCACCAGCAGGTGTCTTCCAACACCTGGGACCTGCAGTAAGAGGTCTCTCCTGCTGGTGGAACTGTTGCATCCTTGGGCCGTAGTACCGGTGTCAACCAGCGGGTGCACTCTGGCAGTGTGGAGCAAACAGCACACACTGCGCTCAGCTGCGACATAAGGTCAATTACCACAGCCTTATAAATACCCGGCAAGCCCTCATAGGCTTGCCTTGGTATCTTTCTCCCTGTGCCTTGACCTTGCTGCCTGTATCCTGATTGTGAACCTGTTCTGTCCTGCTCTGCTCTGATCCGATCCGATCCCTATCCCAGGCCCATCCTGTTCTTGTCCCCCCTGATTCCCTTGGATCCCTGCCCTGCAGCTTTACCATCCATCCTCTCCCTTTCCTGCTGGTTTCCCGTCCTTACCCATCTGCTGACCTCCCTGTGTATGACCTTGGCCTGGCTTTGTTTACGATTCCGGTATCTCCATTTACTTGTATATATTGTTGTTTGTAGTGGGTTTGTTGTGTTGGTTTTGCACTGTTTATATTCCTTTTACTTGTCACTTGTTTAATAAACACCATTATTTCACTTACATGTGTTTCTGGTCTCCTCTGTGCAGTCCACACAGTCTGGTCAATTAGATCCCCTGACAACTGCCCTGTGGCCCAGTTTCTGAAGGGAGAGGATCATGCTCTGCTTCAGTATGTCACAGTACATGTTGGCATTCATGGTTCCCTCAATGAAATGTAGCTCCCCAGTGCCGGCAGCACTCATGCCGCCCCAGACCATGACACTCCCACCACCATACTTGACTGTAAGCAAGACACACTTGTCTTTGTACTGCTCACCTGGTTGCCGCCACACACGCTTGACACCATCTGAACCAAATAAGTTTAACTTGGTCTCATCAGACCACAGTACATGGTTCCAGTAATCCATGTCCTTACTCTGATTGTCTTCAGCAAACTGTTTGGGGGCTTTCTTGTGCATCATGTTTACAAGAGGCTTCCTTCTGGGACGACAGCTTGCAGACCAATTTGATGCAGTGTGCGACATATGGTCTCAGCCCCCACCCCTTCAACCTCTGCAGCAATGCTGGCAGCACTCATACGTCTATTTCCCAAAGACGACCTCTGTATATGGCGCTGAGCATGTGCACTCAACTTCTTTGGTCAACCATGACGAGGCCTGTTCTGCGTGGAACCTGTTAAACCGCTGTATGATCTTGGCCACTGTGCTGCAGCTCAGTTTCAGGGTCTTGCCAAGCTTCTTATAGCCTAGGCCATCTTTATGTAGAGCAACAATTCTTTTTTTCAGATCCTCAGAAAGTTCTTTGCCATGAGGTGCCACGTTGAACTTCCAGTGACCAGTATGAGAGAGTGAGAGCAATAACACCAAATTAAATGCACCTGCTCTCCATTAACACCTGAGACATTGTTATACTAACCAATCACATGACACCGGGGAGGGAAAATGGCTAATTGGGCCCAATTTGGACATTTTCACTTAGGGGTACTCACTTTTGTTGCCAGCGGTTTAGACATTAATGGCTGTGTGTTGAGTTATTTTGAGGGGACAGCAAATTTACACTGTTATACAAGCTGTACACTCACTACTTTACATTGTTGCAGTGTATCATTTCTTCAGTGTTGTCACCTAAAAAGTTGTAATAAAATATTTACAAAACTGTGAGGGGTGTACTCACTTTTGTGAGATACTGTGTGTGTGTAGATAGATAGATAGATAGATAGATAGATAGATAGATATATAGATAGATAGATCGATCTATAGATAGATATAGATATATCTATCTATATACACTCTGCATATAGCATAGACTTTATATTCAGTGTTTTCAGTGTTTACTCTATATTCAATTCAGTCAGTGCAGGCAGTGTATTAAAATATATATATGCATGGGGGGGGGGGCATTATTTTAAGGTATGGTCGTGTGGTCTTACCTGTGTCAGTCAACAGCGGCTGCAGGGGAGAAAGCACTTGGCGACGGCTGATAAAGACTGATGAGGTGATGTCACCCATTATAGGCATGCGCACGGGGTGTGCCGGGGGTGCCTGGGCACCCCCTAATGTGTGTCCTGAGATCTGCTGTAAGATGCTGCAAGAAACTGTATAGGGACATGCCTGTGAGACAGTTTCCCATTGAGCAGTCAGGGAGGCATGTAAGAACCGCTTAGTGCTTTAAACTGTAATGTAAAGTCACTGCTTGCAGATAGGAGCTGTCAAAACTTGGGGTTAATGTCGGGGTGGGTGGGACCAAACAGCTAGCCTATCAAACACGCTGATGTTGAGGGCTGGGCGGGCCGCTCTGTGTATATGGCTCCGCCCCCTTTTTATCAGCTATTAAACACCAGCCAATGATTGGGCTGCTTAAGAAAGGGGACGGAGCCCCTATTCCTTTGGCTGGTGTTTGATAGCTGATAGGGGTGGAGCCACATATACGGAGCGGCCCGCCCAGCCCCTATCCCGTTGGTTTGTGTTTGATAGGATAGCTGTTTGGTCCCACCCACCCCCGACATCAGCTCAGAGTTCTGACAGCTCCTCTCTGCAAGCAGTGACATTACATTACAGTTGCACTCACTGAGCGACTCTTACATGTCTCCCTGACTGCTCAATGGGAAACTTCCCCTCTCCTAGATCAGTGCCAATCGGTGCCACCTATCATTGCCAACCAATGCCACCTATCAGTGCCGCCAATCAGTGCCACCTGTCAGTGCCAATCAGTGCCCGCCAGTGCCACCTGTCAGTGACCATCAGTGCCACATGTCAGTGCCCGCCAGTGCCACCTGTCATTGTCAATCAGTGACCGTCAGTGCCACCTGTCAGTGCCAATCAGTGCCCACCAATGTCACGTGTCAGTGCCCACCAGTGCCACCTGTCAGTGCCAATCATTGCTCATCAGTGCCACCTGTCAGTGCCAATCAGTGCCCACCAGTGCCACCTGTCAGTGCCAACCAATGCCACCTATCAGACAATGTGTGCCACCTGTCAGTGCCAATCAGTGCTGCCAGTCAGTGCCAACCAATGCCACCTATCAGTGCCAATCAGTGCCCAACAGTGCTTCCAATCAGTGCGACCCATCAGTGCTGCCTATCAGTGCCCATCAGTGCTGTCTATCAGTACCCATAGGTTTTGCCTATCAGTGCCCATCAGTGCTGCCTATCAGTGCCACCTATCAGTGCCAACCAATGCCATAAATCAGTGCCCATCAGTGCTGCCTATCAGTGAAGCCTATTAGTGCCAACCAATGCCACCTATCAGTGCCAATCAGTGCTGCCTATCAGTGCCAATCAGTGCTTCCAATCAGTGCCACCTATCAGTGCCCATCAGTGTTGCCTATCAGTGCCCATCAGTGTTGCCTAGCATTGCCATATATCAGTGACAATCAGTGCCCATCAGTGCTGCCTATCGGTGCAGCCTATCAGTGCCCATCAGTGCTGCCAACAATGCCCATCAGTGCCACCTATGAGTGCTGCATATCAGTGCCACCCATCGGTGCTGCCTATCAGTGCCAATCAGTGCTGCCAATTGGTGCCAATCAGTGCCACCCATCAGTGCCACCATAGAGTGTCTATCAGTGCTGCCAGTCAGTGCTGCCAACCAGTATCGCCTATCAATGCTGCCAGTCAGTGCTGCCTATCAGTGCCCATGAGTGCTGCCAATCAGTGTCACCTATCAGTGCCAATCAGTGCTGGCTATCAGTGCTGCCTATCAGTGTCCATCAGTGCACTGAGTGCAGTTGAACTCAGCAGCTAGGCACATTGTCTATGGGGGCTGGCCTGGTGGGGCACAACTGAAATCCGTCTATTAATGCCACAAGCCGATCTTTAGTATAATAGGTAATCACCACACTACTATTTACAATAAACTACTGGAGGTAAATTTAAAAAATTGTCAGTAAAAGGCCTGCCACTAAACACTGTTATGTGTTCCCACACCACAAAAAAAAAAAAAAAAAGTGCAGCGCTAACTTACTAACAATAATTGTGGAACCCTCTAATTCAGAGTTTCTCAACCAGGGCTCAATGGAACCCTAGGGTTCCTCCAGGAACAAGGTTGCTAGGGGTTCCTTGAGCAATGAGCAATTCCTGCCTCTCAGATAAGTTCCCACTGACACCATTAATCTTTTTAGCAATCTGTAAGGTGGAGATTCTTCTCAATGACTAGTGTAAGGAGCATTCCTCCCACTGACCGTCACACTAATGTATCATGAGATGTAGATATAGTCATTTTTAGCAGGGGTTCCCTGAGACCCACAAGTTATTACAAGGGTTCTTCTGTACTGAAAAAGTTGAGAAAGGCTACTCTAATGTATAGAAATCTCAATAAACGTCAATAATACCACAATACCGGTGATATGTAACATCACATATAATACACATCAAACTGAAAAAATAAATAAAAAATGAAACTTAGCAGGGATGGTGGAAACCCATCCTATAGATATTTACCATACAGATTAACTACAAGTGCAATAATTCCAGTGATATGTGATGTCACATGTAATACACATCAAAATGATAATAAGACATCTTTTTTTTTCTTAACTTAGCAAGGATGGTGGAAACCCCATCTACAGATAATTGCAATAAAAATTAACTTCAAGTGCAACAACTTTTTAGTTGGGAGGTTCACACCATTATAGCACTTTGGAATTTTTATTGTTTAGATTGTTACACTTAATTTTATATGTTTTAGTTACTATTATAATGTGAATTTTTGCGCTTGAAGCTAATTTTCCACCACCCTTGCTCAGTCCATGTCTTTATGTACCTGGCTTTGTGCACTGGTGCGCGGTCATGTTAGAACAGGAAGGGGCCATCCCCAAACTGTTCCCACAAAGTTGGGAGCATACAATTATCCAAAATGTTTTGGTATGCTGATGTTTTAAGAGTTCCCTTCACTGGAACTAAGGGGCCAAGCCCAACCCCTGAAAAACAGCCCCACACCATAATCCCCCCTCCTTCAAATGATTTGGACCAGTGCACAAAGTAAGGTCCATAAAGACATGGATGAGAGAGTTTGGGGTGGAGGAACTTGACTGGCCTTCACATTAAAGTGGAGACTGCGACCCAGGCCTTCTCATCCAACATCAGTGCCTGGCCTCACAAATGCTCTTCTAGAAGAATGGTCAAACCTTCCCATAGACACACTCCTAAACCTTGTGGACAGCCTTCCCAGAACAGTTAAAGCTGCAAAGGGTGGGCCAACTCAATATTGAACCCTGCGGACTAAGACTGGGATGTCATTACAGTTCATGTGCGTGTAAAGGCAGGCGTCACAATGCTTCTGGTAATACAGTGTGTGTGTGTATATATATATATATATATATATATATATACGCATGTGTGTTTGAGCTTTGGGGTGCACACCCTAATTCAATAGGCTGCGCACGCCTATGTCACCCATAGGTTCCCATGTCACAGTTGTTATTGGTGTTCCCTCCTCTCCCCTGCATACGCTGCTGGATCACACAAGTGAGATAACATGACCAGATTGGAACAGTCTGAAAATAGGTTAGTCTGCATAGGTGTTATGCCGTGTACATACGAGCTGACTTTTCGACAGCAAAGGTCCGACGTAACGAATTCGCCGGACAATTCGATCGTGTGTGGGCTTCATCTGACCTTTACTGTCGAAAAATCAGACGGACTTTAGATTTAGAGCATGTTTCAAATCTTTCCGATGGACTCGAGTCCGGTCACAAAATATGTTCGACGGACAAAAAAACGACGCAAGGGCAGCTATTGGCTACTGGTTATGAACTTATTCTAGTCCCTTCATACGTCATCACATTCAAACCAAGGGACTTTTGAACGGACTTTAGTCCGTTCGTGTGTGGGCACGTCCGGTCGTTCGAAAGTCCGTAGTAACTCCGTTGAAAGTCCATCGGAATGACCGTCGGCCCTTTGATCCTGAAAAGTCAACTCGCGTGTACGCGGCATTAGGGGTAAGTGGGCGGGGGGCAATTTTTAAAGTTCTGAACGTTCTGGAGTGGCCATATCAGTCTCCTGACCTCCAATATCATTGAGCCACTCTGGAGAGATCTCAAACGTGCAGTTCATGCAAGACAGCCCAAGAATTTCCAGGAACTGGAGGCTTTTTGCCAAGAGGAATGGGCAGCTTTACCATCTGAGAAGATAAAGAGACTCATCCACAAATACCACAAAAGTCTTCAAGCTGTCATTGATGTTAAAGGGGGCAATAACAAAGTTAATTGATAATAAATGGCTTCAGACAAACACTAACCATGAGTGAAAGAAAAGTTTTTGTGTTATTCATATTCTCTGAAAAATGTCCAAGAAATTATAAATTCTTCCAGGGTATGTAAACTTATGAGCACAACTGTGTGTGTGTGTGTGTGTGTGTGTGTATATATATATATATATATATATATATATATATATATATATATATATATATATATATATGTATACTCTGCATTCAGTGTAGCCTATATATACAGTGCATTCGGTGGTGTATAGTTTCTAATACACGTCAGGGGGTGTACACAGTATATAATACAGTGTAGTGTGGTGTTGCAAAACAAAAAATACATCATGTCCAGAAGGCCACCAAGGAGAGGCAGATGCTCACAGGCCACTAAAAGAGGGCAAGCACCCTGTGTGTCTACCATCAGCAGTGGTGGTCGTAGACATGGTGCATCTTCTGCAAGTGGCCGTGGGGCACGCTTGTCCTTTTTTCTGCTGCTGGTCGTGTTATTGAGTCACAACATGCAGAAGAGTTGTTGGAGTGGATAACAAAGCTGTCCTCATCCTCTGTCACCCAGGCTCAGAGTAGTTTGCCTTCTAACACAGCTGCCAAAGCGGCCTATTCCACCGACTCCTTGTCCACAGTCACTCCTTCCGTAGCCCCACCATCATGCAGGGAGGAGTCCCCAGAATTATTCGACCACAGTGTCGGTTACATGCTGCTGGAGGATGCGCAGCAGTTTGAAGGCTCCAATTTTGGTTCACAGCTTGAGGAAGGGAGTAACGTGAGCCTAGAGAGAGGGGGTGCCACAGAAGGGCAAGAAACTGGCAGTCATGTTCCCCTAGCTGCAGCATACTGCCAAGTTTGCTCCAGTGACGAGGAGGGAGGGGATGAGGTCACTGACTGTACTTGGGTGCCTGAGAAAAGAGAGGAGGATGTCCTCTAGGGGGCAGCTTAAGGGCAGCCACCCTATTGCATCACACTGCAGAGCTCCGCAGGTGCAGGCACTATTGACTCCCTCTGACTTGCAAAAGTATTTTGGTGTGGGAGTTTTTCGATATGTGTGCATCAGATCACACCGTTGCTGTTTGCAACCTATGTCTGAAGTGGATCAAGCATGGCCAGAACAGCAGCTGCTTGGGCACCACATGCTTGACCAGATATATGACGTCCTGCCATGCAGTCCGTTGGCAACAGCACATGAAAGACCCATATCATAGAAAAAGGCAGGACCTCCAGTCCTCTCAAAAACCTGCACTGAGAGGAATGAAGGTATAGCAATAGGTGTCCCAAGTACTTACAGCCAACCTGCTAGCAGTACACCACCAATTGATTGTAGCAGGAAAATTTCCCGACCCCAGTTGCTGAACCATAAAAATAAATTCGGTCCCACATAAATTCGCCCATCCACATGCTCAGCGTCTAAATGCTAGCTTGGCTAAATTACTAGCACTGCAACTGCTACCTTTTCAGGTGGTAGACTCTGCCCCCTTTCGTGAATTTGTGGAATGTTCTGTACCTCAGTGGCAGGTTCCAAAACACCACTTCTTTTCACGGAAGGCCATTGCGGCTCTATCGTCATGTGGAAGGTAATGTTTTGGCCTCGTTGGACAGGGCTGTCAGCAGTAAGGTTCATATTACCACTGACTCATGGTCCAGCAGGCATGGACAGGGACGTTACCTGACCTTCACGGCGCACTGGGTAACTGCAGGCAGCTGGGAAGGACACGGTTCAGTGTTGTTGGAGCTTGTTCCGCCACCACGCCTCCATAATGCTAGTGGTGATTCTGCCACAGCTCTCTCCTCCACCCCCTCCTCTTCTTCTTCCTCTATGGCCTCTTCTGCAGATTTGTCCTCTGAACCAGCAGTGCTCCATAAGCTTTCAAGGGGCTACGCAAGCAGTCAGGCTAAAAGATGCCATGTGGTGCTTGAGTTGGTCTGCTTAGGGGACAGGAGCCACGCTGGGTCAGGGATTCTGACAGCTCTGCAGGGGCAGGCTCAGAGGTGGTTGACGCCCCGCCAGCTTCAGCCAGGAATGGTTGTATGCGACAATGGCACCAACCTTCTCTCTGCCCTCCGACAGGGACACTTGACCCATGTTCCATGTTTGGCACATGTCCTGAATTTGGTGGTCCTGCGGTTCTTGACCAGGTACCCAGGCTTACAAGATCTCCTGAGGCAGGCCAGAAAAGTCTGTGGTCATTTATGCCGGTCATACAATGCCAGTGCTCGGCTGGCTGACATTTAAAGGGAAAGCAACCTGTCCACCAACCGCCTCATTTGTGACATGCCCACCAGGTGGAACTCAACATTGGCAATGCTGCAGCGGCTGTACACACAGCAGAGGGCCATCAATGAGTACCTGTGTGAGTATGGCACCACGACAGGGTCAGGGGAGCTTGGCTTCTCTTCGCCAAGCCAGTGGCTAGTGATCAAGGCTGCATGCACTGTCATGTCACCATTTGAGGAGGCCACAAGGATGGTGAGCAGCGACAATGCATGCATCAGTGACACTGTCCCTCTAGTCTTCCTGCTGGAGCACACACTTCCTGGAATCATGGACAGGGCACTTGAGGCAAAACAGCGGGAGGAAGAGGAGGACTTCCTTTACTCTCAAGGCCTCCTTTATCCAGATAGGATTCCTGCGGGCCCGCCAAAAACACAGGAATAAGAGGAGGTTGAGGATTGTCAGCATGGATGTAGAGGATAACACTCAGCAGTAGTTTGCAAGGGATGGTTTTCAGTCCCCAGAAACCCAAGGAGTTGTACGTGGCTGGCAGGGCCTGTTCCTGCGCCCAACAAGAGTAACTGAGGAGTTAGTGTTCTGGCGCCACTAAAACCAAAGGCCCAATTTTTCTGGCCCTGTTTAACAGGGCCATGTAATTACAATTTTTGATATAATATTTAACAGCAGGGCCCATTCCTGCGCCCAACAAGAGTAACTTGAGGGGTTACAGTGTTCTGGTGCCACCAAAACCAAAGGACCAATTTTTCGGCAGAGTATATAGGGCAGGCCATATAGTATATATACTGCTGTTCAGAGTATATAGTGCCTGGGGGACCCCCCCACGCCATTTTCTTTTCATTTTGGTGCAGGGTTCCCCTTAATATCCATACCAGACCTAAAGGGCCTGGTATTGATTTTGAGGGGGACATCCACGCCATTTTTTTTTGTATTTTTGGCGCGAGGTTCCCCTTAATATTCATATCATACCCAAAAGGCCTGGTAATGGGACTGGGGGGGGAATCCACGCCATTTTTTTCAATGATTTTTATCTATATTGCCGGGTTCCGACCATATATTACAGATGCAAGCAGTTTTAAATTAAATTTTTTTCTTTAGAAATGTAATTTTGCTGTGGTACTGTTATAAACAGGGGAAAGATGCGCTACTTTACAGGCAGACTAAGGAGACCCCCGGGGCATGATATTTAAAGGAGTATTTCATTTTTATTGTTTCACTTTAAGCATTATTAAAATCACTACTCCCGAAAAAACAGCCGTTTTTAAAACTTTTTTACAAGAGTAACTTGAGGAGTTACTGTCAGGTCACCTGAGTCCAGGTGTCAGATGCACCCCGTTGGGGTCAGGAGTGCACTGCAAGGTAGTGGACCCTACGACTGTTGCAGATGGAGCTCTAGGTGATTCAGGAGAGCAGGTATTCCGGAGCACCAACACGGATCACACTGGGAGCTAGAGCATGAGATTTCCCAGGTTGCAGAATCTAAAAGCCAGCGGGTGTTCACCAGAGGCCCCTAGTGGTGGGGATGGATTTAGCTACAGTCTGGCTCCAGGTCGCGACCCCCAGGGCCTCCCAGCTTACGCTCACGGTAGTGTACAGGAAGGTAGAGAGGAAGCAGCAGACTGCGATAACAAAGGATAGTCAGGAGATAGCCAAAGGTCGGGGCAACAAGCAGGTAAGGATAGTCAAGGAACACGCCAAGGTCGGGATATGAAGCAGACAGGGACAGTCAAGAACAAGCCAAGATCGGTAACTAGAATCAGACGTAGAACACACAGCAAAGAGCACACGGAAGCCAAACGCACAATATTGATCGGCAGGGCTGACTTTCAGTGCACAGGTTAATATAGTGTTCTCTGATAGGGCCTGGGATGGAGCCATGCTTTGAGGAGAGATTACTTAAGCAAACAGGTGAAGGGTGGCTGGTCTCTCAAGCTGAACACATGGAGAGGTAAGCTGACAAACATTACTGCGGATCCATGACAGTACACCCCCCTCTTATAAGGCCTCCCCCACCTGGACCCAGGCTTAGAGGGAAACCTCAGAGGAAACCTCCTCAACAAACAAGGCGCAAAGGCCTCAGATGCAGTGATCCAAGACCTCTCCTCAGGACCAAACCCTTTCCAATGCACGAGATACAGAAGAATGCCTCTACAGAGCCGAGAATCCAGAATTTGACTAACCTCGTACTCCTGATTATCCTCAGAAACTGGGTCCGTGGTAGAGAGAGGAGAGAACTTATTGAGAACTAAAGGCTTCAGAGGGGCAACATGGAAGGAGTTAGAGATTTTGAGGATTTTAGGAATCTGAAGTTTGAAACAGACCAGATTCAGTTCAGAGGTTATAGTGTACAGACCAATGAATCTTGGGGCAAACAGAGAAGGAACTCGGAGCTTGATGTTACTGGTGGAGAGCCAGACATTGTCCCCTGGCTGTAGAGAAGGCAGTTTACGCCTGCGATGGTCGGCACAGCCTTTAAATTTCTCAGCAGCTGCCCGGAGCGAATCATGAACAACACCCCAAATGGAATTGAAAGACTCCTGAGCCGTAGCCAAAGCTGGAATGTCTGGAGAACAGGTCATGGGAAGAGGGAGAATTCTGCCCACGGGAGTAGAGAGGTCCAATCGTCATGATGGGCAGAGACTAAGGTGCGGAGAAAGACCTCTAACTCCTGATTAACCCTCTCAGTCTGTCCATTGGATTGAGGGAGGTAAGAAGAGGAAAAATCCAAGACAATATTGAGGGATTTGCAAAAAGCTCTCCAGAAACGAGACCTAAATTGAATGTCCCTGTCGGAAACAATATGAGAAGAAACCCCATGGAAGATTTCTCAAACAAAAATGGGAATCAAAGCAGGGGCAGAAGAGAGTCCAGGAGAGGAACAAAATGAGCCATCTTGGAGAACCGATGGATTACTACCCAAATGACCGTATTATTCTCAGACAGTGGGAGATCGGTGATAAAATCCATGGCAATGTGAGACCAGGGCTCCTTAGAATGGGCATGGGCATGAGACCAGTAGGGGCTCGTGTGGAGGAATTAGACTGAGCACAGACATGACAAGCTTTACGTAGTCTTTGACATCTGAGCGAAGATTAGGCCATCAGTAGTGGCGACTGATGAGCCGGAAGGATCAGAGGAACCCAGCATGACCTGCCACCTTGCAATCATGTCCCCAATGGAGGATTTTAGCTCTTAGTTCAGTGGGGACAAGGGTCTTGCCAGGAGGAATTTTTGACTCCAGGGTGGTAGAATGGGCAACAATGCATGAGGTCGGAATGATTGGCTCAGGTTCAGGGGTGGACTCCTCATCCAAAGTGTCTGTAAGTGTTTGTATGTAATCGTGCAATTAAAACGGGAAAAGAAAAGACTCCACCTGGCCTGTCTGGGATTCAGACATTTAGCATTCTATAAGTAATGTAGATTATTATGATCAGTATAAATCGTTAAGGAGTGAGGGGAAACCTCCAAGAGATTATGCCATTTCTCTAACGCCAATTTAAGAGAAGTTCCCGATTACCAATAGCATAATTCCTCTCTGCCTGAGAATTTTTTTGGAGAAGAACGCACATGGTTGACGTCTTTTCTCAAGGATTGAAGAAGCACAGCTCCCACCCCCATTGAAGAAGCGTCAATAAAAATGGATCCCCAGGATTAGGTCTCCTCAAGAGAGTCCAGAGAGACAAAGGCCTGTTTCAGGTCGTGAAATGCAGAGACAGCTTCAGGGGGCCAGTCCTTGGCATTCACACCCTTCTTGGTCAAGGCGATAATAGGCGCAGCAATGGAAGAGTAATTCCTAATGAACTGCCTATAATAATCTGTAAACCCAAGAAAGGGCTGTGTGGCCTTGGGGCTATCAGGAAGAGGTCAGTTGGTAATAGCCAAGACCTTTCCAGGATCCATATGAAGACCCAAACTCGAGACAAAGCATCCCAGAAACAGGACTTTAGAACATTCAAAAGAACATTTCTCCAGCTTATTACAGATTACAGATTATTCTCTCTAAGGCGCTGAAGTACAGTGCAGACACGGTGTCTGTGAACAAGCAGATTTTCCGAAAAGATGAGAATGTCATCCAGATAGATGACAACAAACTGATACAGCAGATCCCTGAAGATTTCATTGACAAAGTTTTGGAACACAGCTGGGGCATTACACAAACCAAAAATCATAACCAAGTATTTGTAATGCTTGTCTCTAGTGTTAAACAAGATTTTCCATTATTCACCTTCCAGTAACCAAATCAAATTGTATGCTCCTCTGAGCTAGAACTTGGTAAAACTGGAGGCACCTTTCAACCTGTCAAATAGCTCAGATAAGGGGTATCGATTTTTGATAGTCACCGCATTTAAACCTCGATAGTCGATGCAGGGTCTCAAGGTACCATCATTTGGAAACGAAAAAGAACCCTGCTCCTGCAGGCAATGAGAAGTTCCGGATGAAACCTCTGTCTAGAGTCTCAGCGACATACTCTGACATGGCCTGGGTCTCTGAGATGGACAGAGGGTAGGTACGACCCCTGGGTGGAGTTGCTCTGGGAACAAGGTCAATAACACAGTCAAGAGACCTGTGAGAAGGAAGCACCTCAGCTGATTTCTTGCAGAACACATCCCGGAAATCGATGTATGCAGCGGGAAGATCATAAGATACAGATGTGGTAGCAACTGGAAGTCTCTCCTTGGGGACCACCTTGAGAAGACAGGATGAGAAACACGAGAAACATGAGGGACCCCAAGCCAGGATCTGCCCAGAAGCCCAATCCACATGTGGAGAGTGGAGTTGTAGCCAAGGAAGGCCCAATACAATGGGGGTTGAGGCCTTGGGTAGAATAAGGAAGGATATCCACTCCTGGTGGAGTATCTCTACAGACATCTTAATAGGGAGAGTCTGGAAGCGGATAGGGCCCCCTGGGAGAACAGTGCCATCAATTGCCAAGACCACCAGTGGCGTAGTGAGGGGCAAAAGAGTAAACTTCTTGGAAAAAGCAGTTCTCCAGTCCATAAAATTGCCAACAGCTCCAGAATCCAGGTATGCAAAGATCGATTGAGGGGAAGCACCTACATGAAGGAACACCAGAAGAAGAAGACGAGAAGGTGATGCTTCTGGGTCCAATACTCCACCTTCCAGATGTATTAGACCCGAGAGGTTCCCGGACGAAGCGAGCAGGAGTCACAAAAATGACCCTTGCCCCCACAATAGAAACACAAGCCCAAGGTTCTGCGCCTAGCAGAGGCGTTGCTAGGGGGGTGCGGTCCGCACCCGGGTGACACCCGCTAGAGGGGTGACACCCTCCCGACGGTGTGGAAAGAACTGGTATTTTTTTTTTTAATCAGCTGACCCGTTTACCCCGCACTCCTCAGCCTGCCGGGTTGAAACAACACACACCTCCAGCGCTGTGGCGGCGCTTGGTATGTCAGTTTGTGAGCGTACTGCGTGTCCTTCTTCCTCCTCCTACTGAGCCAGCCTGTCACATTTCATCTCTCACACTGCGCTGCAGAGTGAGAGATTATGTCACTGTCTACAAACACTACTATCTCCGCCCGGGCAGTGCGGCAGCTGTACGCAGCCCTCCGCTCTTCTCTCCACTGGCACTGAACACTCGATCCGGCTGTATGCCTGGACAGGATGTGCAGGAAACGGCCGAAGGGTAAGGATCCGGGGCAAGGTGAGGAGGGGGGAGTCTCGCCCCTCTCTGTGTCTCACCCCTCTCTCTCATCCCCCTCTCTCCCTCACCCCCACCCTCTCTTTCAACCACCCTCTCTCTCTCATCCCCCTCTCTCCCTCACCCCCACCCTCTCTTTCAACCACCCTCTCTCTCTCATCCCCCTCTCTGTCAACCCCACTTTCCTCTCTCACCCTTCCACTCTCTCTCTGTCACTCCCTACCCCCCTCACTGTCTCCTTCACTCCCCCCTCTCTCTCTCTCTCATCCCCCTCTCTGGCACCCCCCCTCCTCTCTCTCTATCTCTCACCCCCACCCCCCTTACCCCCTCTTTGTCACCCCCGCCCTCCTCTCTTTCTATCTATCACCCCCCTTACCCCCTCTTTGTCACCCCCGCCCTCCTCTCTTTCTATCTATCACCCCCCACCCCCTCTCTCTTTCACCCCTCACTCACCCTCAACCCCTCTCACCCCCTCTCTCACCCCATCTCTCTCTCTCACCCCATCTCTCTCTCTCACCCCTTCTCTCTCACCCCATCTCCCTCTCTCTCACCCCATCTCCCTCTCTCACCCCATTTCTCTCTCACCCCATCTCTCTCTCTCACCCCTTCTCTCTCTCTCTCACCCCATCTCCCTCTCTCACCCCATCTCTCTCTCTCACCCCTTCTCCCTCTCTCACCCCTTCTCTCTCTCTCACCCCATCTCTCTCTCTCACCCCATCTCTCTCTCTCACCCCTTCTCTCTCTCTCACCCCATCTCCCTCTCTCACCCCTTCTCTCTCTCTCACCCCATCTCCCTCTCTCAACCCATCTCCCTCTCTCACCCCTTCTCCCTCTCTCACCCCATCTCTCTCTCTCACCCCTTCTCCCTCTCTCACCCCATCTCTCTCTCTCACCCCATCTCCCTCTCTCACCCCATCTCCCTCTCTCACCCCATCTCTCTCTCTCACCCCTTCTCCCTCTCTCACCCCATCTCTCTCTCTCACCCCATCTTTCTCTCTCACCCCATCTCCCTCTCTCACCCCTTCTCCCTCTCTCACCCCTTCTCCCTCTCTCACCCCATCTCTCTCTCTCACCCATTCTCTCTCTCTCAACTTATCTCCCTCTCTCACCCCTTCTCTCTCTCTCACCCCATCTCCCTCTCTCACCCCATCTCCCTCTCTCACCCCATCTCCCTCTCTCACCCCTTCTCCCTCTCTCACCCCATCTCTCTCTCTCACCCCTTCTCTCTCTCTCACCCCTTCTCTCTCTCTCACCCCTTCTCTCTCTCTCACCCCATCTCCCTCTCTCACCCCATCTCCCTCTCTCACCCCATCTCTCTCTCTCACCCCATCTCTCTCTCTCACCCCTTCTCTCTCTCTCACCCCATCTCCCTCTCTCACCCCTTCTCTCTCTCTCACCCCTTCTCTCTCTCTCACCCCATCTCCCTCTCTCACCCCATCTCCCTCTCTCACCCCATCTCCCTCTCTCACCCCTTCTCCCTCTCTCACCCCATCTCTCTCTCTCTCACCCCTTCTCCCTCTCTCACCCCATCTCTCTCTCTCACCCCATCTCCCTCTCTCACCCCTTCTCCCTCTCTCACCCCATCTCTCTCTCTCACCCCATCTCTCTCTCTCACCCCATCTCTCTCTCTCTCTCTCTCTCTCTCCCAGACCCCTGCCTCTCTCCCCACTTTCTCTATCTCTCTCCTACTTTCCCATCTCAGCTTCTCAGGAAAAAAAAGCATTCTGTCAGTAGATTTTCAATGTGTATAATAAAATTGTGGGGGGTTGGCAACGCTGTTGAGGGGGGGGGGGGGGGTTTGGGCCTTCAGAGTCCAGTGCCTATAGGCTCCTGTGATGTAAATCTGGCCCTGGAGAGAGAGGCGGGTAGGGGGAACAGGGACAAGTAAAGGGAGAGGAAGAAGAGATAGAAAGAACAAGAAAGATTGATAGAGAGAGAGAAAAAGGAGAGATAGAAAGACAAATAGAGAGAGAGAGAGAGAGAGAAAAGGGGAAGAAGGGAGAACATAGAGAAAACAGTAGGGTAAAAATATATTGGGAAGAGGTTATTGTGGGGGGGGGTGACACCATGTTTTCTCGCACCAGGTGACACCAACCCTAGTGACGCCACTGGCGCCTAGCACGTTCTTCGGGGGTTAGCCTGGTCCTACCCAGTTACATAGGTTCCTCAGCAGGCAGAAGATGCTCCACAGGATGAAGGGAGGGGAGCTCAGACTGGCTAGGACCCAGGGAGTGCTGGCGTCTTTTTCTAGGGACCTCTCCTGAAAACGAATATCGATCTGGTTACACAAGGAAATTACATTGTCCAGACCGGCGGGGATGGCTCTTCCCGCTAATTCGTCTTTCACTCGGTCAGAGAGGCCATGTAAAAAGGTTGCAACTAGGGCCTCATTGTTCCAGCTCAATTCAGCTGTGAGTATACGAAACTGAAGAGCACATTGTCCCACTGAAGAAGATTCTTGGCAAAGACGTAAAAGGGCACTGGCCTTTGAAAAAACCTGAGCCGGTTCCTCGAACATGTTTCGAAAGAGCTTCAATAAGTCGGACAGGCGGGAAACCACAGGATCATTCTTCTCCCACAGGAGAGCAGCCCAGGCTAAAGCTTCACAGAAGAGGGGGGAAATAACATAGGCTACCTTTGACCGATCAGAAGGAAGTTTTGAGGTTGGAGTTCAAAATGAATGGTGCATTGGCTGAGGAACCCTCTGCAGGTCTTGGAGTCCCCAGAGATGGAGCTGGCAGTTGTAGTGAATGTGTGGCTGCGACTGCAAACGGAATAGGTACAGCCGCCGATTATAATTGAGGTTCCTGACTTGGGGTTCCCAAGGAGGCCTGAAGCTGCTCGAAGCAGGAAGCCAGATCCTGGAGGAATCGTATCACCTGAGTCTGATTCGAATCTCAAGTCTGCACACTATACCCTGCAATGGATCATCTGGCTGACCAATAGGGATGAGCCGAACACCCCCTGGTTCGGTTCGCAGCAGAACATGCAAACATGCAAAAAATTTGTTCGAACACGCAAACACTGTTAAAGTCTATGGGACACGACTGTAAAAAAACAAAAGTGCTGATTTTAAAGGATTATATGCAAGTTATTGCCATAAAAAGTGTTTGGGGACCCGGGCCTGCCCCAAGGGATTTATATCAATGCAAAAAAAAGTTTTAAAAACTGATATTTTTTCGGGGAGCAGTGATTTTAATAATGCTTAAAGAGAAACAATAAAAATGAAATATTCCTTTAAATATCATGCCTGGGGGTGTCTATAGTATGCCTGTAAAGTGGCGCAGTTTTCCAGTGTTTAGAACAATACCACAGCAAAATTACATTTCTTTTCAATCTTAGTTTATTTCAAAAGTGAGAACACAAAGAATATAACAGAAAAATACCGTTCTTTACAGTGTAACATCTTAGATAGTATACAAAGATTAGCGAAGTGTACCTTAACCATGTATATACAGGAGTGATCATTTTAATATGCATCTTTAGGTGAACTACTGGTATATCATATTGTATATTGAAATCTTTGATATATGAGAAGAATAATATGCGGGTGGGAGCCAATATAAATTGAACCTCGTGGTTTCACGGGTTGGTGTTATCTGAGGGCTCCCTCTCAACGAATAAGAATGCTGTAGGGATCTTATATTCACCTATTATAGATAGTCAAATCATTTAACTATTCCGAGGATATGATCTTTAACTATATGTGTGAGTGATTGGTTCAGTACTTAACGAAGGAGAAACAGAAAAAGTCAGAAATAAGATCGTGAGTAGAAGTAAGGGATGGTACCTGAGGTACTAGGCACTCCAGCATGGCTAATCGACAGGTAAGGGTGGGGTATCTCTGACCCATAAGGAGAATTCATCAGAATAGCGAAACATTGACCGCGAGGCCCAGGTGGCGGAAAACTGCTCCACCTTCCCCACCTCCTGCGCCAACAGATGCTCCAGATCTCTTATCTGGTCCACTTCAACAGCCCATTCTCCCAGGGAAGGCACATCTGTCATTTTCCAATGTCGGGGGATCACTGTTCTAACTGCTGCCAGAAAGTGGCGCAGTACATCTTTTTTAATCGACTTGAGGGGGCCCGGGAGTATAGATAATAGGGCTATCTCTGGTGTGGGCTTGATTGATGTCGCCATCAGCCTGCTGTAAAGATCAAAGACCTTTTGCCATAGTTTCCAGATTGGAGGGCAAGCCCACCAGATGTGAAGCATTGTCCCGCTAGAGGACAGGCATCTCCAACACATGTCTGTCACAGAGGGGTCAAACCGTTTAATATCCGCTGGGCATCTGTACCACCTCGTTAATAATTTAAATCCTTTTTCTTGGTTCTTAGTTGCTAGGGAAATCCTATGCGTTAGAATAAAGCTTTTTTGCCAATCAGTGGGGGAGATGGAGTGTTGTAGCTCCGTTTCCCATTTCTGTGTATATGTTGGAAGGTCAGGGGCGTATTCGTTCAGTAGTAGGGAATACAACAGTGATACTACATGTATTGGCGGGTCCGGTTGTAAAAGCAGCTCGTTGAAGTCTGATGGGTCGGCCAGTATCTCTGAGATGGAGGAGAAAGTACATATGTATGACATTATTTGACCCCTCTGTAACCACGCCGCCGAAGGCCCTAAGTCTGTCCGAAAGGGTGTGTCCGTTCTCAAAGATGGGTCAGTGCGTAAGACCTGTGCTAAATGTCTATGGCTATCCCTACCCCA
This sequence comes from Aquarana catesbeiana, assembly GCF_042186555.1. Classification (NCBI taxonomy): domain Eukaryota; kingdom Metazoa; phylum Chordata; class Amphibia; order Anura; family Ranidae; genus Aquarana; species Aquarana catesbeiana. The sequence goes on from NC_133325.1 coordinate 517,942,816, forward strand.
GGGTCCAAATCTCAACTTATTTGCTTCTGGGGGGAAGGCCGGAGTCCCAAAGAGAGGGGTCATTGGGCCCTGGATTTTAGATAATTTACTCGCTGAGATCATGCGGTCCCAAATCTGGAGGATTTGACGAGTAAGAGCAGTAGAAAGTATGCTGTCCCCACGCCGAGCCGTAGGGGTCCACGGCAGGGCCCAAAGATCAACCTCATTAAGATATTTCTCTATTTGAACCCAAAGTTTGGAGGAAGAGTGGTGGAACCAGTCCACTATACGCACGAGTACCGCTGCCTTATGGTATATAGAGGCATCTGGGACCCCCGCACCCCCCCTGACCTTCGGGAGAATCATTGTGTCATGTTTTATCCTGGGTTGACGCCCCTGCCATATGAATTTAGAAAAGATCTGACGGAGCCTTTTAAAGAACGTGGTGGGGATATGGATAGGAATGGTCTGGAAAAGGTATAGGAATCGAGGGAGAACATCCATCTTCAAGACATTCACCCTACCCAACCAGGAGAGCTGTATAGAGACATATGTGGTCAGATCCGCTTGAGTTCTAGTAAGTAAAGGGGTGAAGTTGCTGGAGAATAGTCGAGATGCAACTGTTGGAATATGGATTCCTAAATAGCGGATAGATGTAGAGCTTGTCTTAAAAGGGAAGGAAGTTGTGAGCTGTTGGAGAGCCGCTGCTGAGAGTGAAATGTTGAGGATTTCTGATTTATTCAGATTAACTTTAAAGTTACTAACCTCTCCATACCTCCGAAACTCCTGCATAATGGAGGGTAGGGAAACTTGCGGTTGGGTTACAAATATGAGTAGGTCATCAGCGAATAGGGCAATTTTAGTGTGTAGTGGGCCTATACTAACCCCATGTATGGCTGGATTGTTTCTAAGGGCAATGGCTAGGTGTTCCATGACAATCACATAAAGAATGGGGAACAAGGGGCATCTCTGCCGTGTTCCATTGTGTGTAGTAAATTTATAAGATAGGGAGCCGTTTAGTCTAATCCTAGCGGAAGGAGATGTGCAGAGGGACATTATTCTGGACATCATATTTTGGCCTAGACCTAGTTGTTGTAATGATAAGCGGAGAAATTGCCAGTCGACACGGTCGAAGGCCTTTTCCGCAACGACTGTGAGAAGGCACAATGGGATATTATGGGCCCGAGCATAATCCGCAATGAGGAGTGTTTTTAGGGTGTTGTCGCGCGCCTCTCTTCCACTCACAAAGCCAACCTGGTCTAGGTGTATTAAACAGGGTAACAATGGTTGCAACCTATTAGCTAATATTTTCGCGTATACCTTTAAATCAACTCCTATTAGCGAAATAGGTCGGTAATTAGCACAAACAGTCAGGTCTTTGTCTAGTTTGGGGATGAGGGTGATATGTGCCTCTAAGGTTTGTGGCGGGAACACTGGTCGTTCAGAGATGGAGTTAAATACTTTTGTTAAGAAGGCAGTAAGAAGGGGAGCAAATTGTTTGTAGAATTTTGGAGTAAAGCCATCAGGACCCGGGCTTTTACCAGATGGGGTAGGGCAACCTCGTCCTCCGAAATCGGGGCCTCAAGGTCCTCTATCGTTTCGCTATCTAGAGTGGGTAGTGCAGTTTGCTCGATGTATAAGGCTTGTGTTTCCGCTGTGGTAAAGGGAGGTTCAATGGAGCTCGCTGCAGGTATATTATATAGGGATTGATAAAAGTCCCGAAACACCCGTCCCATCTCAGAAGGTGATGAGACAGTTTTCCCAGAACTGTCCCTTATATGGGGTATAAAGGTGTTAGGTTGTTTGGTGTGAAGGGTGCGAGCCAGGGATCTACCACATTTATCTCGAAATTTGTATTGATGAAAGGCTAATTTGTTAGCAAAAGTGCGGGCTGATGCCTCATATAACTCTCTAAGCTGAGTGCGAGTGGAAGAAACCTCCGCAAGCACTTCCACCGTCGGGGAGCGTTTATGAGTAGTTTCTAGCGTCCTAAGCTTGTGTACTGCCGTAGCTATCGCAGCTGAGCGTTCTTTTTTCATGCGGGCACCCATTTGAATAAACCTACCCCGTAATACCGCCTTTAATGCTTCCCATTTAATGGGTGGTGAGTGTGTCATCAGATGTGTGGTCTGTGAAAAAGTTTGATATCGTCTCCGCTATCTGTGTATCAAACCCTGGTTCAGTCAAGAGAGAGTCATTTAACCTCCATGTCCATTCTTTTATTGGAGTAGAGGGGATTGCAAGCGTCAGGAATATAGGTGAGTGGTCGGACCAAACCATAGGGTCTATTTCACAATTGGGGGACCAATCTAAGCAGCCGTGTTCGACTAAAAAATAATCTAAACGACTGTATGATTGGTGAACGTTGGAGAAGTGTGTGTAGTTTTGTGAGTCCGGATACAGTATTCGCCATACGTCAATGAGATGCATATTGTAGATGGCACGTTTTAGGGCCCGTATTTTTGGGAAGGATATAGAGGAACGGGATGTCGATGAATCCAAAAGTGGATCCAGGGGAGTATTGAAGTCCCCTCCAAGTATGAGCTTGCCCCCTGTGAAACCCGCCAAAATCTTTAGGTATTGCAAGGCTGATGGGACTTGGTGTGTGTTAGGCAATTATACGTTAGCTATTGTAAATTTAGTCCCCCATAAGGAGATTTTCACAAAGACATACCTGCCCTGGGGATCCGCCACATGATCGAGCAGCTCAATAGGGAGTGTTTTATGAAACGCAATAGATACTCCTTTAGATTTTTGTGTCGGGTTGGTACTGTGAATCCATCTATTAAAATATCTATTGGAGCAGGAAGGGGTGGAGTCAGAATGGAAGTGGGTCTCCTGCAGCAAAAGTATGCTGACCTGTCTTTTGTGCATCTGATATAGAATGTGCCCACGTTTCGACGCTACGTTAAGTCCGTTTACATTATACGAACAAAGTTTCAGGTGGGGGCGCAAAGTCACCGTGTGAGCCATGCTGGAGTGCCAGAAGCTGTAAAGGGGAGAGAATATTAAAATATGGAGGAAAGGTATAGGGAGCAGAAAAGGAAAGAAAAAAGAAAGAAAGAAGAGACAAAGAAAAAGAAAAACAAACAAGGGGGGGGGAAAGAGGGAGAGGAGGAAGAAAAATAGAAGGAGCGTGAGGGTAATGGAAGAAATAAGATATAAATGAAAAGACACCTAAATAGATGTGTCTGGAAAACTAATGTGTTTGCTAACGCAGAACACTGCGTGAAAATTCACGCTTTAGGCACAAATCGTGCCTGTCCTATTGAGAAAAGTCGAGATGAATGGGTCTGAGCCGTGATCCCGACAGCATACCAGGCATGCAAGTAGTATATATGGCACACTTGATATTTGAAACGCGTGTGGGGCATAAGGCAGCTTAACAACAACAAATGATAACAATCAACCAAGTGTGTGCATTGGATTTAAATAGTTAACCCTGAGGTATATATAAAACTATTACATTGTCTCATGTGTATAAAGAAAGTTACTGCGTCAAAACAATAATGTGGGTATATGGAGGGTAGGGAGAGTGGGGGACCCCCCGCGGGGGCAATCCTCTGCTCCATGTGTAGCGCCCCTTAGACCTGTATTCTCTGCAGCAGAGATTGAGTAAAACCGGGTGCCAAACCCCCCCAGAAAGGTATCCCCCACCCCCGCCACACACCCCCCACTGCATATATTATCATGGAAGGGTGAGAGGGATCAATCTGAGACAATGCAAAACATCTATAGAAAAACAACAGAGAAAAAGGAAAAAAAGAAAAACACAAAAACATAGCATTGGTATACATTTGCATTACCTGACGCTCTGCATAGTGAGAGGCGTAAGAGTGACTTCAATCTTGGTCCTCACCCGAACCCCAGCCAAATAATAAATTGGCAAAGAGCAGGGAGAGAGCCAGTGGAGACAAAACAAGCCATCAGTCTCTACCTAGCTGTTGAGTTAATCTTCTGGGGAAGTAGGTCTTCTTATCCCTGGGCCGGAAGAAACTGATCTAGACCTAGGACGTCTGCGGCGCTGTGGAAGTGAACCAAGTCCCACCTGTCCTGATCTATCTTCTGGAGGGTCTAACCAGTTCAGGACTTCTACCGGATCTTGTTCAATAAAGAGGAAAAAGTCGGGCAGTTGGTCTGGATCAGAGAGCATAAACCTTCTGCCGCCCCGTGTCACCTTGATGCTGAAGGGGTGACCCCATGTATAGGTAGCTCCAGCTTGCCGTATAAGATCAAGTATAGGGCGCACCACTCTACGCATATACAGCGTATTGCGAGATAAGTCAGGATACAGGTGAATAGGGGCACCAAAGAAGTCAACATGACCCAAGTTCCATGCTTTTCGCATGATCTCTTCTTTTAAAGTGTAATAGTGGACCCGACATAGAACATCGCGGGGGCGACCGTCTCGGGCCCCCCCTGGCCCTCCTACCCTGTGAACACGATCCAGCTCAATTGGTGATGTTGCCTCTCTTCCCAAAGCTTTATTGAGGATAGTTATGTCCCCAGAATGCGGTGATGCTGGAGGCCTCACAGGGCTCAGGCCTGCCGTATGCCGCAGGTGTCCAGGGCCTGTTTCCTCTGCCTTGTCTGGTGACCCCTCACATTCCAGCCCGCTCCGGATGCAGCGCTCCCGGCCTCAGGCCTGTTGATCGCCCTCTGCGCCGCCGATCGCGGCACTCGAGACCGGGGATTCTGTGTATCTCGTAGGCCGCAAGATGGCGGCCGGCGTCTGTGATGTGAGGCCGGCTGCAGCCTAAAAACAAGGCAATCCGCCGGCCAATCCGCTCAGATGTCCCCAGAAAAGACTCCTCTAGTGCCCAGTGGCTGTTAGGTGTGTTTTGGGGCAGATTCTATTGTTTGTGTGGGCCGGATGGCAGTAGATTGCAGAGGGCTAAGCGGAGCTCCTCTGCAGTGCGTCCATTCACCTCGCCGTTCGGACACGCCCCCAAAATTACATTTCTAAAGGAAAAAAAGGAATTTAAAACTGCTTGCGGCTGTAATGTATTGTCGGGTCCCGGCAATATAGAAGAAAATCATTGAGAAAAACAGCATGGGCCACCCCCCAGCCCATTACCAGTCCCTTTGGGTCTGTTATGGATATTAAGGTGAACCCCGCACCCAAATTAAAAAAAAAATGGTGTGGGGGCCCCCAGGCACTATATACTCTGAACAGAAGTATATATACTATACGGCCTGCCCTATATACTCTGCGTTACGCTTGTTGGGCACAGGAACAGGCCCTGCTATGAAATATTGTATCAACAATTGTAATTACATGCCCGTGTTAAACAGGGGCAGAAAAATTTGGCCTTGGGTGGTGGTGCCACAACACTGTAAGTCCCCACAGATACTCTTGTTGGGCGCAGGAACAAGCCCTGCTCTGAAATATTATATCAAAAATTGTAATGACATGCCCCGGTTAAACAGGGGCAGAAAAATTGGCCATTTGGTGGTGGTGGTGGTGGTGCCACAACAATGTAAGCCCTTACAGATACTCTTGTTGGGTGCAGGAACAGGCCTTGATGTGAAATACTATATCAAAAATTGTAATTACATGCCCCTGTTAAACAGGGACAGAAAAATTGGGCCTTGGGTGGTGGTGGTGCCACAACACTGCAAGCCCTCACAGATACTCTTGTTGGGCACAGGAATGGGCCCTGCGTTGAAATATTATATCAAAATTGTAATTACATGCCCCTGTTAAACAGGGGCAGAAAAATTGGGCCTTGGGTGGTGGTGGTGGTGCCACAACACTGCAAGCCCTCACAGATACTCTTGTTGGGCGCAGGAATGGGCCCTGCATTGAAATATTATATCAAAATTTGTTATTACATGCCCCTGCTAAACAGGAGCAGAAAAATTGGGCCTTTGGTGGTGGTGGTGCCACAACACTGTAATCCCTCACAGTTACGCTTGTTGGGCACAGGAACGGGCCCTGATATAAATTATTATCTTACTAATTGTAATTACATGCCCCTGTTAAAAAGGGGCAGAAAAAATGAACCTTTGGTGGTGGTGGTGCCACAACACTGTGACCCCTCACAGATACTCTTGTTGGGCGCAGGAACGGGCCCTGCTTTGAAAAATTTTGTATCAAAAATTGTAATTACATGCCCCTGTTAAGCAGGGGCAGAAAAATGTGGCCTTTGGTGGTGGTGCTGTGAAATACTATATCAAAAATTGTAATTACATGCCCCTGTTAAACAAGGGCAGAAAAATTGGGCCTTGGGTGGTGGTGGTGGTGCCCTAAACCACAAATATTGTTGGAAGCTAGCATCATCAAGATTGAGGAGGAATAGGATAGTCACTCAGCATAGGCAGTCTTCAAGGGATCCCACATCCATAGAAAAATCAATCAGTTACATCAGCATCAGGTGCTTGATAGCTGCTGATCCAAGACTGATTCATTTTTATGAATGTGAGCCTATCAACGGAGTCTGTGGACAGGCGCACTCTATGATCTGTTACAAACCCTCCAGCAGCACTGAATGTGCGTTCAGAAAGAAGGCTGGATGCAGGATAGGCCAGTAGCTCAATTGCATATTGAGCAAATTCTGGCCAGTGGTCCATCCTCAAGACCCAGTAACCCAGTGGATGTGTCAGGGCGGGCTCAGCCCTTCCTTCTCTGAGCTGGCCGCTCAGCTGTCGGCTAATTGCCAGCTCTTATCTCTCTCCACAGTTACCCAGCTGTTCCTGATCCTGCTCGTCTGACCTGCCTACTTAAAGCTGTCCAGCTCACTTCATCTCTGCCTTTGCCTTGGTCACATCACAAGAAACCATCTCCTGCATTCCTGTTTAAAGACTGGCTTTGCTGATATCCCTTCTGGCTCCTTTGCCTGCTTGCTGTCCCACTACTTGAATCCCTAACTTCTGGCCTGGCTGATTACCCGATCCGGTTACTGAACTCTGGCTATGCTTTGACTATACTTACTGTATTTACCTTTTTATTTTTATTAATAAACAAGTGTGATTTAACTGTACTTCTGTCTCGGTCTGATTCATGGTTTCTGACAGTAGGCGAAGGCCATGAATTCAGGAGATACAGTCAATCAACTTGTTGGTAATAATATTTTTTCCAGATTGGATGAGCAAGATCACCGCATGGATCAGTTTGCCATGGCATTACAAATGGTCCTGAGTCGCACGGCTCACCTGGAATCCCCCACTGTGGCTGCTCCAGTACAACCTGAGTCACAGGCCATCCCTGCTGCTGCGCCAGTCTCTGTGCAGGCACCCGCCTCGGGTATTAACTCCATAAGAGGTATGTCTGGTTCCGCTCCGCTTCACCAGCGATTTGGGGGCGATCCAGTTCAAGGCAGAGGGTTTCTCAATCAGGTTGAGATATACTTTGAGATGCTGCCCCAGGCGTTTCCCACGGACAGAAGCAAAGTAGGTTTTGTGATATCTTTGCATTCTGAGAGGGCCTTGGCCTGGGTTAACCCTCTATGGGAGACGCAAAAACCTGTTGTCTTGAGTTACCCTGAGTTTGTGGCCTCCTTTAAAAGGGTATTTGACGTTCCCGCGTGTTCTACTTCTGCTACCAATTGCCTCATGTCCATCAGAGTACGAAAACTGTTGCCGACTACGCCACTGAATTCCGTACTCTGGCAGCAGAGGTTGCTTGGAACAATGAAGCCCTCGTGACTGCTTTTTCTCATAGTCTCTCGGATTCCATCGAGGATGAGATATACCCTCTGAGCCTGAGATATACCCACTTAGCTGGAAAGCTTGATCTTGTTTGCCATCCTCAATGACTCCAGACTCAGAGAAAGACTTTCTCTTAAGGAGCGCTTGCGGAATCCTCCTGTATGTTTGCCTCCGAGCTTTGCAGTCCCACCCGTGCCTCCCTCACCTCTCATGCCTCCTGGGACCGAGTCGGTCAGTGAAGATGAACGAATGCACTTGGGCTTCACGCGTCTCTCTGCGGATGAGAGAGCCTTTAGGAGGAGGGAGAGATTGTGCCTTTATTGTGGCCAGGCAGGTGACTTTTTGAAGTCTTGTCCTACCCGTCCTGGTAACACCCGAACCTTGAGGTCCTGTCATGGACAGACCGTAGGTGGCGTTGTGTCATGCCCAGTTATCCAGAAGGAAAAGCCCCTGGTTTTGGTCACCCTTTCTTGGGCAAAGTCGTCTATCGTGATACAGGCTCTAATCGACTCTGGGGCTGCAGGCCTGTTCATTGATGCTGCCTTTGTATCAAAGCACTCGATTCCACTGCAGCTGCGTGAAACTCCACTTGCCATTGAGGCTCTTGAAGGGAGACCTCTACAGCCTGCCCATGTGACTCATGAGACGGTTCCGTTGTCCATGGCCGTAGGGGCGCTTCACCATGAGATAATCCAATTCCAAGTTATTTCCTCACCTAAGTTTCCGCTGGTTATTGGTTATCCTTGGTTACAGAGGCACAACCCCTCTTTTGATTGGCTCCGTGCTGTTCTCTCCTGGTCACCACAATGCAGTGAGACATGCTTCCGGAAGGTAGCCAAGATCCTGTGCACCTCTTCACTCTCCTCCCTGCCAGAGGAGTACCGTGATTTTAGCAATGTCTTTGACAAAGGTGAAGCCAGTAGTTTGCCTCCACACCGACCGCATGATTGCGCAATTGTCCTTCAACTTGGTGCCATACCCCCTCGTGGCCAGGTCTACCCTTTGTCGGTCTTGGAGGATAAAGCCATGGAGGAGTATGTTGCCGACGCACTTTCTCGAGGTTTTATCCGCAAATCCTCGTCTCCTGCTGGTGCCGGTTTCTTCTTTGTAAAGAAGAAGAGCAGTGAACTGAGACCTTGTATTGATTATAGGGGTCTCAATCGTTTCACGATTAAGAATGCCTACCCGATTCCATTGGTTACTGAGTTATTTGACCGCCTCAAGGGAGCAACGGTTTTCACAAAGCTTGATTCGAGAGGGGCTTACAATCTTCGTGAGGATTAAGGAGGGCGAAAACTGCGTTTAATACCAGAACAGGCCATTATGAGTACCTTGTAATGCCTTTTGGCCTTTGTAACGCCCCGGCAGTTTTCCAGGAATTTATTAACGATGTCCTCCGAGATTTGTTGCAGTTATGTGTGGTGGTTTATCTCAACGATACCCTCATATTTTCCAAATCTGTGGAGAGCCACCACACAGATGTCTGTCATGTGCTTTAGATACTAAGAGAGAACAATCTCTATTGTAAACTGGAGAAGTGCGAGTTCCATCCTGAACAGGTTAAATTCTTGGGTTATGTCATTTCCACTGCTGGTTTTTCGATGGACCCAGAGAAACTTTCAGCAGTCCTACAGTGGCCTTGACCCGTGGGTTTACGTCCTCTGCAGCGTTTCCTGGGTTTTGCCAACTGTTATCGGACGTTTATTCGTAACTTCTCGTCTCTGGTCAAGCCCCTGACTGATATGACCAGAAAGGACGCTAACCCACAGAGTTGGTCTCCGGAGTCCATTAAGGTCTTTGAGAGTCTCAAGGCTGCCTTTGTTTTTGCTCCTGTGTTGGCACATCCTGATCCTACGTTAACTTTTATCCTTGAGGTTGATGCTTCTGAGACTGGTGTTGGCACCCTTCTGTCTCAACGTCCCACCTCTGAGAGTGCTATACATCCTTGTGGCTACTTTTCCAAGAAATTGTCACCTGCGGAGTGCAATTACGAGATTGGTGACAGAGAGCTGTTGGCGATCATTTTAGCCCTGAAAGAATGGAGACATCTCCTTGAAGGTACCACTGTGGCGGCAGCTGGCCACCCTGGTAAGAATCAACTCGTTTAGTCCATTTCCCAACAATTCTGGTGGCCTAGTCTACGTGCTGATGTAACTCCCTTTGTAGCTACCTGTTCCGTGTGTGCTCAGTGTAAGACTCCACGACACCTTCCAGTGGGCCTCCTATGGAGAGAGGCCCTGGACCCCCCTGTCTATGGATTTCATTGCCCAACTCCCAAGGCAACACTGTTATCCTTATGGTGGTTGACCGGTTCTCTAAGATGTGTCATTGTATTCCACTTAAGAAGTTGCCTACTTCTAAGGAACTGGCTTCTATTTTTGCTCGGGAGATCTTTGGCTTACATGGGCTACCCAAGGTGATTGTCTCGGACATGGTCAGTTTGTCTCCCGGTTCTAGCAAGCCTTTTGTTCACAGTTAGGAATTCAGTTTGCTTTCTCCTCTGCGTATTACCCACAGTCTAATGGGGCCACAGAGCGAGCCAATCAGTCCTTGAGCAATTCCTACGTTGCTATATTTCTGACCATAATAATAATAATAACAACTGGTCAGACCTATTACCATGGGCAGAGTTTGCTCACAACAGTGCCTTGAATTCTGCCTCCCGATTGTCTCCGCTTATGGCGAATTATGGTTTCCAACCTTCCATGTTGCCTGACTCGTTTGTCGAGTATTCCTGCGTTAGAGGAGCATCTCCGTGGTCTTTGTTCCACTTGGGCACAAGTCCAGGAGGCTTTGCGTCATGCTAATGATAGGTACAGACTCCATGCTGACCGCAGACGCCTGCCTGGACCTTCCTACCAGGTTGGGGACAGAGTCTGGCTGTCATGTCGCAACCGCCAACTTCGTGTTCCCTCACTGAAGTTCACACCTTCGCAGGATTAATCCAGTGGGTTACGCGTTGGACCTTCCTCCTAGTATGCGCATCTCAAATGTGTTTCATGTCTCCTTATTGAAATCATTGGTCTGCAACCGATTTACCACCTCGGTGCCACGTCCTCACCCTATACAGGTTGAGAACCATGAGGAGTATGAGGTACAATCCATTGTTGACTCCTGTAGGTTTCGTGGGTGTATACAGTACCTGGTGCATTGAAAGGGGTACGGTCCAGGGGAACATCTCATCCTCGGACGTACATGCCCCTGCCCTCCTCCGTGATTTCCATAGACGTTTTCCCCTCAACCCCGGTGGTCCTCCGAGGGGGAGGGGTTGTTGAGGAGGGGGTACTGTCAGGGCTGGTTAAGCCCTTCCTTCTCTGAGCTGGCCGCTCATCTGTCGGATAATTGTCAGCTCTCATCTCTCTCCACAGTTACCCGGCTGTTCCTGATCCTGCTTGTCTGACCTGCCTACTTAAAACTGTCCAGCTCACTTTATCTCTGCCTTTGCCTTGGTCACACCACAAGAAACCATCTCCTGCGTTCCTGTTTAAAGACTGGCTTTGCTGACATCCCTTCTGGCTCCTTTGCCTGCTTGCTGTTCCACTACTTGGATCCCTTACTTCTGGCCTGGCTGATTACCCAATCCGGTTACTGAACTCTGGCTTTGACTATGCTTACTCTATTTACCTTTTTATTTTGATTAATAAACAAGTGTGATTTAACTGTACTTCTGTCTCAATCTGATTCATGGTTTCTAACAGGATGGTCTGTTGGAAAGGTCTCCAAGTCTGCTCTTGCCCCTAGATATTCCTGCACCATGTAATGCAGACGCTGGCAATGGTTGCTTGAACTGATCAGACCTTGGCGCTGTGGACTGAAAAATTGTCTAAAGGCATCGGTCAGCCGGCCACCTTCTCCACCACTCTTCCTCTGACTGAACAAAGCCACAGCAACACGTTGTCCAGCACCAGGAAATTGTAACCTCCTAAGGTCTGGAAACGCATTGCACAAACCTTTCTTCAAGGCCTCCTGAAGAGGTTTCATCCTCTGCTCCCTCTGCAAAGACAGGATGAGTTCTGCAACCTTACCCTTGTAATGTGGATCAAGAAGGGTTGCCAACCAGTAATGATCCCTCTCCTTGATACCACGAATTCTAGGGTCCTTTCGCAGGCTTTGCAGAATCAGGGAGGCCATGCAGTGTAAGTTTGCAGAGACATTCGGTTCTGAGTCCTCTGGGTCACTAAGGATCTCATGATCTGTAACAACCTCCTCCCAGCCATGTACAACTCCTTGGGTTTCTGGGGACTGAAAACCATCCCTTGAAGACTGCTGCTGAGTCTTATCCTCCACGTCCATGCTGACACAATCCTCATCCTCCTTTTCTTCCTGTGTGTTTGGCGGGCCCACAGGAATACTATCTGGATAAAGGGGGCCTTGAGAGGTAAGGACGTCCTTCTCTTCCTCCCACTGTTCTGCCTCAAGTGCCCTGTCCATTATTCCACAAAGCGTGTGCTCCAACAGGAAGACAAGAGGGACAGTATCACTGATGCATGCATTGTCACTGCTCACCATCCTTGTGGCCTCCTCAAATGGTGACAGGACAGTGCATGCATTCTTTATCAGTAGCCACTGGCGTGGCGAAAAGAAGCCAAGCTCCCCTGACCCTGTCCTGGTGCCATACTCACACAGGTACTCATTGATGGCCCTCTGCTGCATGTACAGCCGCTGCAGCATTGCCAACATTGAGTTCCACATGGTGGGCATGTTACAAATGAGGTGGTTGGTGGGCAGGTTGCATTCCCTTTGAATGTCAGCCAACCAAGCACTGGCATTGTGTGACCGGCGGAAATGACCACAGACTTTTCTGGCCTGCCTCTGGAGATCCTGTAAGCCTGGGTACCTGCTCAAGAACCGCTGCACCACGAACATGGGACATGGGTCAAGTGTCCCTGTTGGAGGGCAGATAGAAGGTTGGTGCCATTGTCACATTTGGGCGGCACAGCAGTGTAGTGGGTAGCACTCTCGCCTAGCAGTAAAAAGGGTCGCTGGTTCGAATCCCAACCATGACACTACCTGCCTGGAGTTTGCATGTTCTCCCTGTGCCTGCGTGGGTTTCCTCCGGGTACTCTGGTTTCCTCCCACACTCCAAAGACATGCTGGTAGATTAATTGGCTTCTGTCCAAAATTGGCCCTAGTATATGAGTGTGAGCTGGGGCCCTTGGATTGTGGACACCTTGAAGGTAGGGACTGATGTGAGTGTGTAATGTATGTGTGGAGCGCTGTGTAAATTGAAGGCACTATATGGGTACCTTAAATAAATAATATATATAATAGAGGAGGATCTTAATGAGACACACTGTACACAATTGTACAATTGTAGATGTAACAAGCAGCCCCTTGCTCGCTCGATTCCACTCTCCTGACACTCCTCTGCAGCTATAGAATCAGATTGCAGATCGCAACATCTGATTGTTCGGTCATCCAATGTTCCGGGATTAGAACTACAGCTATGTGCCATTCTAACCCAGTTGTGATAGCTCAGAACAAACACCAGGCAGGCTGTATGTAAGTTCAACTAGGAATCTCTCTTTATTGCAAAATACAGGCTTTTATACACTAAAAGTGGAGGTGCAGACCTCCTGCTCATATTACTCTAACAATACAGCTGTAACCTAATTAACCTAATTAACATGAGCTAATTAACTAATCCCTTTAGACAGCTTAGATGACTCAGACATGACTTTTAGGCCAGACTGGCCGTCTTGTAGCTCAGAAAATCCAATCAACATTATCACAATCAACATAGACTCTTCTTCACACAATAGCAGAGTTAATTAACACAAACAACAATGGGGATCTAATGACTCTTAGATCCCATACTATAGACTTATTTACAATACACATTTTAGCAGACAACAGACAGACAGGTGCTGGAATTTACATCAGCATCTCCTAACAGTATCTGTCCCAGCATTATGAATCAGCCACTATTCCAATATGGCAAATCCAGTGTCCCCAGAGTCTGTGTGTCCTGGGGGACCAGGACCCGAATCCACAGCAATACCTCCTCAAGGGTCCCCAGGCATACAGCTAACAAAGAGCACCGTTCCCCCAAATTTAAGGGCCCCCAATCGATCGGCAAGAGGCTAGCATACAGTCCCCTCCAAAAGTCTCTCTCCTGGCTAGGTCTGTCACAGTAGACATGCACCCACATTCACTCAGGTTGAACTGGATAGACTGGTGTCTTTATTCAACCTTACTAACTATGTAACTATGTAACCATTCCTGGCTGAAGCTGACGTGGCGTCAACCTCCTCTGAGCCTGCCCCTGCAGAGCTGACAGAATCTCTGCCCCAGTGTGTCTCCTGTCCCCTAAGCAGACCAACTCAAGCACCGCATGGCATCTTTTTGCCTGAGTGCTTGCGTAGGCCCTTGAACGCTTACGGAGCACCTCTGGTTCAGAGGACAAATCTGCAGAAGAGGCCATAGAGGAAAAAGAGAAGAAGGTGGAGGAGTGAGCTGTGGCAGAATCACCATTAGCATTTTGGAGGCGTGGTGGCGGAACAAGCTCCAACAATACTGAACCCTGTCCTGCATTATTCCCAGCTGCCAGCAGAGTTACCCAGTGCGCCGTGAGGGAAAGGTAACGTCCCTGCCCATGCCTGCTAGACCACGAGTCAGCAGTAATATGCACCTTACTGCTGACTGCCCTGTCCAACGAGGCCAAAACATTGTCTTCCACATGCCGGTAGAGAGCCAGAATGGCCTTCTGTGAAAAGAAATGGCAATTTGGAACCTGCCACTGAGGTACAGCACATTCCATAAATTCACAAAAGGGGGCAGAGTCTACCAGTTGAAAAGGCAGCAGTTGCAGTGCTAGCAATTTGGCCAAGCTAGCATTCAGACACTGAGCATGTGGATGGCTGGGACCGAATTTCTTTTTACGGTTAACTGGGGTAGGGAAATTTGCCTGCTAAAATCAGATGGAGGTGTACAGATAGCAGACTGGCTGCAAGTACTTGGGACACCTATTGCTATACCTTCATTCCTCTCAGTGCAGGTTTTTGAGAGGACTGGAGGTATAGTGGGGTTGGAGATCCCAGATGAGGAGCAAGGAGAAGTCCGCCTTTTTCTTTGATGTGAGTCTTTCAAGTGCTGTTGCCAACGAACTGCTTGGGAGGTCGTCATATGTCTGGTCAAGCATGTGGTGCCAAAGCAGCTGCTGTTCTGGCCACACTTGATCCACTTCAGACATAGGTTGCAAACAGCAACGGTGCGATCTGCTGCACACGTGTCAAAAAAGGCCCACACCAAGGAACTTTTCAAAATCAGCGGGGAGTTAGCAGAGCCCTGCACCTGCAGAGCTCTGCGGTGTGATGCAGTAGGGTGGCTGCCCTTAAGCTGCTCCCTAGAGGACATCCTGTCTCGTTGGAGTTGTGCCTCCTCCTCCTTCTCTCTTCAGTCACCCAACTAGAGTCAGTGACCTCATCATCCCCTCCCTCTTCGTCACTGAAGCAAACCTGGCAGTATGCTGCGGCTGGGGGAACATGACTGCCAGTTTCTTGTCCATCTTGGGGACCCCCTCTCTCTAGGCTCACGTTACTCCCTTCCTCAACCTGGGAAACAACATCGGAGCCTTCAAATCGCTGCGCATCCTCCAGCAGCATGTACCCGACACTGTGGTCGAATAGTTTGGGGGACTCCTCCGTGCATAATGGTGGGGCTACGGAAGGAGTGACTGTGGACAAGGAGCCGTGGAATAGGCCGCTTTGGCAGGTGCACTGGAAGGCAAACTACTCTGAGCCTGGGTGACAGAAGATGAGGACGGCTTTGTTATCTACTTCACCAACTCTTCTGCATGTTCTGGCTCAATAACACGACCAGCAGCAGAAAAAAAGGACAAGCGTGCCCCACGGGCCACCCGCAGAGGATGCGCCATGTCCACGACCAGCACTGTTGACTGTAGACACAGAGCCTGCTTGCCCTCTTTTAGTGGCCTGTGAGCGTCTGCCTCTCCTTGGTGGCCTTCCGGACATGATGTTTATTTTTGTTTTGCAACACCACACTACACTGTATTGTGTACTGTGTACACCACCAGAAAAGTAGTAGCAACTGCACTACAGTGGCACTGTATTGTGTACTGTGTACACCACCAGAAGTGTAATAGCAACTGCACTGCGGCTGCACTGTATTGTGTAATGTGTACACCAACAGAAAAGTAGTAGCAACTGCACTATGGCTGCACTGTATTGTGTAATGTGTACACCACCAGAAGTGTAGTAGAAACTGCACTACGGCTGCACTGTGATGTGTACTGTGTACACCACCAGAAGTGTAGTAGCAACTGGAGGAGGGACGTACTGGAAATGGAGCGAGTACAAAGAAGGGCAACAAAGCTAATAAAGGGTCTGGAGGATCTTAGTTATGAGGAAAGGTTGCGAGCACTGAACTTATTCTCTCTGGAGAAGAGACGCTTGAGAGGGGATATGATTTCAATGTACAAATACTGTACTGGTGACCCCACAATAGGGATAAAACTTTTTCGCAGAAGAGAGTTTAATAAGACTCGTGGCCACTCATTACAATTAGAAGAAAAGAGGTTTAACCTTAAACTACGTAGAGGGTTCTTTACTGTAAGAGCGGCAAGGATGTGGAATTCCTTTCCACAGGCGGTGGTCTCAGCGGGGAGCATTGATAGCTTCAAGAAACTATTAGATAATCACCTGAATGACCGCAACATACAGGGATATGTAATGTAATACTGACACATAATCACACACATAGGTTGGACTTGATGGACTTGTGTCTTTTTTCAACCTCACCTACTATGTAACTATGTAACTGCACTAGGGCTGCACTCTGTATTGTGTAATGTGTACACCACCAGAAAAGTAGTAGCAACTGCACTACGGCTGTACTGTATTGTGTAATGTGTACACCACCAGAAAAGTAGTAGCAACTGCACTACGGCTGCACTGGATGCAGAGTATATGTATATATATATATATATATATATATATATATACACACTAAACTGTGTATATATATATATATATATATATATATATATATATATATTAATACACCGCCTGAAGTACCATATTTATCGGCGTATAACGCACTTTTTTCCCCTTATCCCCGCTGTCTGTGAGGGGAAGGAGGGATTGAGCACCGCCGACATACACATAGCCGAGTGTACTGTGTACTCAGCTAGGCTCCGCTTGCAGTCACGCCCAGTGCCGCCATTGGACCTGTGTTATGTCCATCATAGGAGCCGGGCCAAGGGGCGGGACTGCAAGAGGAGCCGAGAGGAGCCAAGTACACAGGACATCCGGCTCTGTGTATCTCGGCGGCAGTAATTTTAAACGAGCAAGGCTGCAATGACTCTGGGCAAGGCTGCAATGACACTGGGCAAGGCTGCAAATGACACTGGGCAAGGCTGCAGAAATACACTGCCAATAACTGAATAACCTGTCTGCTTAATCTAACTCACACTTTCTCTCCGTCCATGCTAACGCTACACAGGGCCTCTGTGTAGGCAGCCTTATATAGTGTGGGGCGTGGATTTAGTCCCCCTGAGCCATGATTGGCCAAAGGCACCCTGCCTTTGGCCAATTATGGCTCTCTTAGCAGAGGGCGCTGGGATTGGCCAAAGCATGCAGGTCAGGTGCATGCTTTGGCCAATCATCATACAGCAATCCACTGCGATCTCAGCGTTCGAATTTCCCGATAATGTTCGTTCTTCAGCGAACGGGCGAACACCCGATGTTTCAGTTAAACTCATGTTCGACCCGAACATCAAGCTCATCCTTACTGATCAAATTGTCAGGTGACCTGAGTCCAGGTGACAGATGCACCCCGTTGGGGTCAGGAGTGCACCGCAAGGTAGTGGACCCTATGGCTGACTGCTGCGGATGGAGCTCTAGGTGATTCAGGAGAGCAGGTATTCTGGATCACCAACACGGATCACACTAGGAGCAAGAGCATGAGATTTCCCAGGGCGCGGAATCTAAGAGCCAGCAGGTGTTCACCAGAGGTCTGTAGTGGTGGGGGTGGATTTAGCTGCATTCTGGCTCCAGGTCGCGACCGCCAGGGCCTCCCAACTCACGCTCACGGTAGAGTACAGGAAGGTAGAGAGGAAGCAGCAGACTGCGACAACAAAGGATAGCCAGGAGATAGCCAAAGGTCGGGGCAACAAGCAGGTAAGGATAATCAAGGAACACACCAAGGTAGGCATATGAAGCAGACAAGGATAGTCAAGAACAAGCCAAGATCGGTAACTAGAATCAAACGTAGAACACACAGCAAAGAGCACACGGAAGCCAAACACACAATATAGATCAGCAGGGCTGACTTGCAGTGTACAGGTTAATATAGTGTTCCCTGATAGGGCCTGGGGTGGAGCCATGCTTTGAGGAGAGATTACTTAAGCAACTAGGTTTCTCCACGGCGGCTGGTCTCTCAAGCTGAACACATGGAGAGGTAAGCTGACAGACAAACATTGCTGTGGATCCATGACAGTTACAGTGTTCTGGCGCCACCAAAACCAAAGGCCCAATTTTTCTGCCCCTGTTTAACAGGGCCATGTAATTCCAATTTTTGATATAATATCTCACAGCAGGGCCCGTTCCTGTGCCCAACAAGAGTAACTGTGAGGGGTTACAGTGTTCTGGCGCCACCAAAACCAAAGGCCCAATTTTTCTACAGCGTATATAGGGCAGGCCGTATAGTGTATATATACTGCTGTTCAGAGTATATAGTGCCTGGGGGAGCCCCACGCCAGTTTTTTTTAAATTTTGGTGCGGGGTTCCCCTTAATATCCATTGCAGACCTCAGGGGCCTGGTATTGATTTTGGAGGGGACATTCATACCATTTTTTTTTGCATTTATGGCGCGGGGTTCCCCTTAATATTCATACCAGACACAAAGGGCCTAGCAATGGACTGGGGGGTGGGGACCCACACAGTTTTTTTCAATGATTTTTATCTATATTGCCGGGATCTGACAATACATTTGACGCAAGCAATTTTAAATGATTTTTTTTCCTTTAGAAATGTCATTTTGCTGTGGTACTGCTATAAACATGGGAAAGATGCGCTACTTTACAGGCAGACTAAGGAGACCCCCAGGCACGATATTTAAAGGAATATTTCATTTTTATTGTTTCAATGTAAGCATTATTAAAATCACTACTCCAGAAAAAATGCCCGTTTTTAAAACTTTTTTTTGCATTGATACATGTCTCCTGGGGCAGGACCCGGGTCCCCAAACACTTTTTATGGTAATAACTTGCATATAAGCCTTTAAAATAGGCACTTTAGATTTTTCACGTTCGCCTCCCATGAACTTTACTGGTGTTCACACAAATCTTTTGCCTGTTCGCATGTTCTGCTGTGAACCGAACCAGGGGGTGTTCGGCTCATCCCTAAAGGAGAGCATTAATCAGAGAAGCAGCCAAGAGGCCCATGGTATCTCTGAAGGAGCTGCAGAGATCCACAGCTCAGGTGGGAGAATCTGTCCACAGGACAACTATTAGTCTTGCACTCCACAAATCTGGCCTTTATGGAAGAGTGGCAAGAAGAAAGCCATTGCTGAAAGAAAGCCATAAGATGTCCCGATTGAAGTTTGCGAGAAGCCATGTGAGGGACACAGCAAACATGTGGAAGAAGGTGCTCTGGTCAGATGAGACCAAAATTTAACTTTTTGGCCTATAATCAAAACGCTATGTGTGGCGGAAAACTAACACTGCACATCACCCTGAACACACCATCCCCACCATGAAACATGGTGGTGGCAGCATCATGTTGTGAGGATGCTTTTTTTCTGCAGGGACAAGAAAGCTGGTCAGAGTTGATGGGAAGATAGATGGAGCCAAATACAGGGCAATCTTAGAAGAAAACCTGTAATGCCGCATACACACGGTCGGATTTTCCGACAGGAAATGTTGGATGTGAGCTTGTTGTCGGAAAGTCCGACCATGTGTATGCTCCGTCGAACATTTGCTGTTGGACTTTCCGCAAACAAATATTTGCTAGCAGTTTCTCAAATTTTCCGCCAACAAAACTTTGTTGTCGGAAAGTCCGATTGTGTGTACACAAGTCCATCGCACAAAAGTTCACGCATGCTCGGAATCAAGCAGAAGGAGCCGCACTGGCTATTGAACGTCCTTTTTCTCAGCTCGTTGTACGTCTTGTACGTCACTGCGTTCCCATGTTCGGAATTGTTGGCCAACATTTGTGTGACCGTGTGTATGTAAGACAAGTTTGAGCCAAGAACCTTTGAACAAAAATCCACGGTTTTGTTGGCGGAAAGTCTGATCGTGTGTATGGGGCATTAGAGTCTGCAAAAGAATTGAGATTGGGGCAGAAGTTTACCTTCCAGCAGGACAACGACCCTAAACATACAGCCAGAGCTACAATGGAGTGGTTTAGATAAAAGCATATTCGTGTGTTAGAATGGCCCAGTCAGAGTTCAGACCTAAATCCAATTAAGAATCTGTGGCAAGACTTGAAAATTGCTGTTCACAGACATTCTCCATCCAATCTGACAGAGCTTGAGCTTTTTTGCAAAGAAGAATGGGCAAAAATGTCACTCTCTATATGTGCAAAGCTTGTGGAGACATCCCAAAAAGACTTGCAGCTGTAACTGCAGCGGAAGGTGGTTCTAGAAAGTATTGACTCAGGGGCTGAATACAAATGCAGCCACACTTTTCAGATATTTATTTGTAAAAAAAATGGAAAACCATTTATCATGTTTCATTGAATTTTCACTTTTCATTTCACTTTATATACAGTATATATCCACTATAACAAGTGGCTTGTTTGTTTATTTGATTTTATATGCATTTTTTTCACCAAACATATTGCATAATCTAGTGCTGTGCTGTTTGAAACAATATACAGCACATTTAATGAATCACATATATTTTTCAAAAATTCATAATGATAATATACATTCACTATAATAAGTGGACTGTTTATTTAATTGATCCACTATATATATATATATATATATTATATAATTTATTGCTGCACTGAAAAAAATATACAGCATATCTAGTTAACTATACCATATATATATATTATACAATTTATTGCTGCATTGAAAAACACACAGCACATTTAGTTAATCATACATACTATTTCAGTTATTATAAAGGCAACATAACATAAGCTACTTTAATTGAATACATAAAACAATAAATGAAAAGATAAATTAAGAAATAGATAATATAAATTAATACAATTCTAGTAATTACAATATTTGGGTATTGACTAGTCTGGTGTCACCAGGCAGGACGGAATATTAAAAAAACATTCACTGTCCATTCATTGAGACTGCTTGAATGATATATCGCAGGTGCCTTGCTTCCCTTCTCCCTTTCGAGGTCCAAGTGCGTGACTCCTTGCAAGTCTCTTTGGATCTGGGGCCTGCCTGGAGGAGGTGGAGAGGATACATGGGGGTTTCAGAATCACTGAATCAATTTTTTTTTAAATAATCCTGGTTATGGAATATATTTCTTCTCTTCCATCTTCTGAAAGGTAAATATATCACAAAACTTATGGAGACATGTTTTTGTATAATATGAAATGTATAATGCTTTCTAAAAGGAATGTTCTTGCTATATCTCCTAGAACAAACCTAGAATCAGAGCTCATATTTTAAAATCATTGTAAACTTTTTTCTAGAATTCTATTTTTTGATACAATTAAAAGATTTTATTAAAAATCAACTCCTCTATAATTAATTTGCTGCTAAAAAAAACACATTGGGGAAACTACTCCATTTTTGTTATTCTTTGAGATGTGCAGCTTTGCTATTTCTCGCAAATGTGTCTTTCTATTTGAACCATTTATCATTTACCGTCCACTTCACAATTATGTGGCACTTTGTGTTGGTCTATCACATAAAATCCCAATAAAATACATTTACGTTTTTGGTTGTAATGTGACAAAATGTGAAAAATTTCTAGGGGTATGAATACTTTTTCAAGGCACTGTATCCATCTAGCAATATAGTCCTTGGAAGCAGAAAGGCCCTTGGTTGGGCCACCGAAAAAAATTAGGAGATGACTGGAGCGGGCATCTACGTATGTACAAAATACTGAGTTGCTCCTCTTTCTCATTCATGGGGGAACTACAAAAGGAGGAAAGAACTACTACCTAGGAACAGTGAAAATCCGAGGATACTTTAGGAAGGCACATTGGATCGGGCCTAAGGAGGATCCTTTCTTCCAAAACCGATAAGTAAGGATCCTTACAGGAAAAAGACTGTCTCCTACCCTTCTGGCCGAAGTTATTGCTAACAAAAATTTAATTTTCAGCATCAAAAAATTTTGGGGAACAAGTGGATAAGGGCTCAAATGGTTTATTTGTCATTTAAAACCAAGGACAATCCCAAGGAGTCACCGCTTCAATACCCTTGGGAATGCATCTCTGCCTTACAAAAATTAATCTCTTAACTAGATGATCCTCTGCTGATCTAAGATCTAGAAAAATAGACAAATCAGTTACCTGCATCTTTAAAGCGCTAGTCGCTAATCCCTTATCACCCCGCCTGCAAAAATCCCAAAACTGTAGGAATGGAAGTTTCTGACCTTGCAAATCTTGCTCTCCAGGAGAAGGTGGTCTTTCACACCTTGGAATAGATCTTACTGGTGTAGAGCTTTCTACTACACATCAAAGTGTCACATTCTCCAAACACCCCTTGTCTCTGAAGATTTTCCTCTCAGCCTCCAAGCCATCAAATGTCAGAGCCAAGGGTTGGGGTGGAGAATTGGACCCTCGAGGAGCAGATCTGGATGGTCCAGAAGTGTCCAAGAAGGGGAGGTCGACAAGGACATTGGGGCTGAAAACAAGCTCATCCTTGGCCAATCTGGGACTATGAGAATTACCTGGCAGAATTCCAACATGATCTTCCTGATCACCTGCAGAAGAATGTATACCGGGGTTAAAGGCATAAGCCAGTTTGAAATTCCACTGTAAAGTTAGAGTCAGTGCATCCTATCCCAGAGCTAGAGATTCACTTTCTAACGCAAAGTAATTCCTGACCTTCCTGGTCTCTCTTTCTGAGGTACCCCATCTGACCGTGATTTTAGCAAAGACCTCTGAATTTAGCTCTCACTCTCCTTACCTTATCAGATTCAAGCTGAGGTAGTCCACTAGAAAGTTGTCTGGGCCCCTGAGGTGAACTACTTTGTGAACCCACATTTGCTTCTGCCTAAACAGGATCTCCTGTGATAGAGCCAACAGCTCTGGAGACCTGGTGCCTCCCTGCTTGTTTACATAAGTGACTGTGGTGACATTGTCTAAGAAAATGAACACGTTCTTGCCCTAAATGGACCCCGATAAGGACTTCAGGGCATATCCTACTGCTAATAGTTCCCTGAAGTTGGAGGAAGCATCAACCAGGTCCGGAACTCAGGCCCCCTGGGCATGAAAGGGTTCTGCATGAGCACCTCAACCCCAGGTACTGGCATCTGTGATTCTGTACGGGTCCCTCTGAGCCCAGAGGCACCCTGCCACTAAGTTCTGTGGGTTGGCCCACCAATTGAGACCCAGTGAATCCTCTGCTGGGAGACTCACCACCCTGTCCAGGGTCTCCTGTTTGTGATCCAAGTAAGCTTGTAAGAAGGCCTGCAGGTTTCTTGAGTGTATCTGAGCCCAGATGACTTCCAGTATGGCTGTTGTTGTCAGATCTAGAATTTGTATGATCTGCCTCAGCGAGGCCTGCCGCTGACTTGTGAGGCTCTGAACCGAGGCGACCAACCTTGGAATTGTTACCTCTGTGAGAAAAATCCTCTGAGAAATAAAGTCTACCCTGTAACCCAGGCACTCTATCGACTGAGCTAGAATTAAGCTGGACTTGTCCAGCTTGATTAACCAGCCCAGTGAACTTAAAGCAGTTGTATGCTCTGACCAAAAAAAAACAACCTGTAAGGCAAAGGCATATTGAGCTAGTACCGCCTCGCACCACCTCCCAGTCACTGCTGAGGGAGCTGACATGTTGCCTCGGTGTTTCTTCCGAGTTCGTGGCTCTGGTGCTCTGAGTGGCCGGAGCCGCGATGATGTCGCTCCACGCATGCGTGGGAGTCCTCTGTTCAAGCAAGGAGCTCTGATTTTCCGGCAGCATCAGCCGGACCTTCAGAGCGCATGTGCCGCTGACGTCAGCTGCTGCATGCAAGGTGAATATCTCCTAAAATGTACATGTTTAGGAGATATTAATTTTACCTACAGGTAAGCCTTATTATGGGCTTACCTGTAGGTAAAAATGTGCAAGAGGAGGATACAACTGCTTTAAAGCGGAGCTCCACCCAGAAATGGAAGTTTTGCTGATCGGATTCTTCCCCCCCTCCGGTGCCACATTTAGCACCTTTCAGGGGGGAGGGGGGATACCTGTCAAATCCAGGTATCTGCTCCCACTTCCAGGGAAAGATTGCCACACTTTGTGCGGTGAACTACCCAATGTCCGACCCCTCCTCCTCCCCCCCCCACCCCCCCCCCGCTGACTTCTGGGAGACACACAGGTCCCAGAAGACAGCAGGGGCCATTTTTTTCCCAGGCTGAACTCCACTTTAACCACTAGCCAACCAGCTCACGCAGATATACTGTGGCAGGTTGGCTGCCAACGTACCTGTACGTCAGTCTGTGCAAGGAGGATAGCGGGCGCGTGCCTGCAGGCTCGATGTCCGCCAGCAACCCGCGAACGCGGTAAGGAGAGGCAGAATGGGGAACTGCCTATGTAAAGAGAGGATTTCCCATTCTGCATAGTGACATGACAGAGATCTACTGTTCCCAGTGATCGGAAACAGTGATCTCTGTCAAGTTCCAGTAAGCCCACCCCTCTACAGTTAGAACACACCTAACCCCTTGATCGCCCCCTAGTGTTAACCCCTTCCCTACCAGTGTCATTTTTACATTGCTCAGTGCTTTTTTTTATAGCACCGAGCAATGTAATAATGTCACTGGTCTCCAGAAAGTGTCATTTGGGGTCAGATTTGTCCGCCACAATGTCACAGTCCCGCTAAAAATCGCAGATCACTGCCATTAGCAGTAAAAACAATAAAAAATAAATAAAAGTTCCTAAATCTATTCCGTAGTTTGTAGACGCGATAACTTTTGTGCAAACCAATCAATATGTGCCTATTGCGATTTATTTTTTTACCAAAAATATGTAGAAGAATATATATCGGCCTAAACTGATGAATAAATTTGTTTTTTTATATTTTTTATTTGGATATGTATTATAGCAGAAAGTTAAAAAAAACATTTTTAAAATTGTCAGTCTTTTTTGTTTATAGCGAAAAAAATAAAAACCGCAGAGGTGATCAAATACCACCAAAAGAAAGCTCTATTTGTGGGTAAAAAATGATGTCAATTTTGTTGGGGTACAGTATCGCAAGACTGCGCAATTGTCAGTTAAAGTGACGCAGTGCTGTAACGCAAAAAATGGCCTGGTCATTAAGGGGGCAAATCCTTCCGGGGCTGAGGTGGTTAAGGTTGTCACCACCAAATCTAGGTCCAAGATTAACTTCTTTGTTGGAAAGAAAATTAATAAATGGTCTAAGTAAGGTCACTATCGCAATGGCCTGAAGACAAAAGGCGGCAATGGGCTCTGGCAGTATTTTCATGAATATCCTGGAGGTTGCAGACAGACCGAAAGGGAGTGCTCGGAACTACCACTGCTGTAATTGCCGCATTACAAACCTCAGGTATTTCTGATGAGAATGGTGAACGGGGGCATATGGATATATGTATCCTGCAGATCCAACCAAAACTGCTTGTACAGGAGGTGTTTAACTTCCTTAAATTGATGATCATCCTGTATTTGCCTGTGCACTTCCTGACCAGAAATACAGGAGCGTAAAACCCCTGAAAATGCTGCTATGATGGAACTGGAACAATGGTTTCCTGAGATGCCAAATGGGAAATCACTAACAAAAGAGCCTTCACTCTCTTTCACTCTAAGACCTGAACAAAATAATGGAGTGGGCTATTACATGGCAAATGAGGTTTAATGTTGAGAAATGTAAAGTAATGCACTTGGGGGCAAAAAACATAAATGCAAACTACTCACGGGGGGGGGGGGGGAGAACCTCTGGGGGAATCAAGGATGGAGAAACATCAGGGGGTCCTAGTGGATGACAGATTGAGCAATAGTATGCAATGTCAAGCTGCAGCTACCAAAGCCGGCAGAATATAAGCATTCATAAAAAAAAGGGATATACTCCAGAGATAAAATGATACTCCTACCACTTTGAACTCTGGTTAGTCCACATCTGGAGTACTCTGTCCAGTTCTGGTCACCAGTCCTCAGAAGGGATGTGCTGGAACTGGAGAGAGTCCAAAGAATGGCAACAAAACTAATAAGGGGACTGGAAAACCACGGTTGCGAGGAACGACTGCAAGCACTAAATTTAGAGAGGAGATATGATAGCGATTTACAAATACCTCAATGGTGATCCGAGGATAGGAAAAAAATGATTCAGTCTCAAGGAGTGTAATGCCCCGTACACACGGTCTGATTTTCCGACGGAAAATGTGTGATAGGACCTTGTTGTCGGAAATTCCGACC
Organism: Aquarana catesbeiana; assembly: GCF_042186555.1. Classification (NCBI taxonomy): domain Eukaryota; kingdom Metazoa; phylum Chordata; class Amphibia; order Anura; family Ranidae; genus Aquarana; species Aquarana catesbeiana. The sequence goes on from NC_133325.1 coordinate 517,968,955, forward strand.
ATGTGTAGGCTCCATCACACATTTTCCATCGGATTTTCCGACACAGAAAGTTTGAGAGCAAGCTATAAAATTTTCCGACAACAAAATCCGTTGTCGGAAATTCCGATCGTGTGTACACAAATCCGACGGACAAAGTGCCACGCATGCTCAGAATAAATAAAGAGATGAAAGCTATTGGCCACTGCCCCGTTTATAGTCCCGACGTACGTGTTTTACGTCACTGTGTTCAGAATGATCGGATTTTCCGACAACTTTGTGTGACCATGTGTATGCAAGACAAGTTTGAGCCAACATCCGTCGGAAAAAATCCTAGGATTTTGTTGTCGGAATGTCCGAACAAAGTCCGACCGTGTGTACAGGGCATAAGAGTCCCTTCACACAGCCAGCGCGGGGGCGATGGCAGTAAAGCGCCGCTGGTTTTAGCGGCGCTTTACCGTCCTTTTTGCAGCGTTTTTCGGGTGCAACGGAGCGCTTTCAACCCCCGCTATTGGCCAAATAAAGGGTTAAAGCACCCGCAAAGCGCTGCTGTCGAGGCGCTTCAGCGGTGCTGCCCATTGTTTTCAATGGGCAGGGGTGCTTTAGGAGCGGTGTATACACCGCTCCTAAAGCACCTCAAAAAAGCTGCTCACAGGACTTTTTTTTTACGTCCTGCCAGCGCAGCGCCCCAGTTTGAAAGCACTCTGGCTTTCACACTGGGTTTGCAGATGAAGCCTCCAGTGTGAAAGGGGTCTAAGAGGACACGGGCCACACAATGAGGTTGGAGAAGCGGTTTAACAAACTGCGCAGGGAGTTTTTCACTGTCAGGGCAATAGAGATGTGGAACTCCCTTCCACAATTGGTGATGGCAGCGGGGAGTATGGATATTTTTAAGAGACTCTTGGATGTGCATCTTAAAGAACACAACATACAGGAATATGGGAAATAATTATAGACATTGACACACGTACACCTACACAGGTTGAACTGGATGGACTATTGCCTTTATTCAACCTTACCTACTATGTTACTATGTAACTCTTTCAGCAGCTTTGTTGCAAAAATAATCCACTGTCCTGGTGTTCCAGGGCCTCCAAAAATGTGATAGGTAGTCAGGAAATTAGATATTAAACCCTGTGGTGATTAAGAACCACCAAAAGAAAACTAGATCTACCTAAAAATAAAATGCTCAAAATTTAATTTGGGCACATTGTTGTATGACTGAGTAACTTTCATTCAAAATGTGATATCGCTGAAATCTTAAAAATGGTCTGGGCAGGAAGGGGTTGAAAGTGTCCAGCATCGAGGTGGTTAAAGTGTAATTCAAGTAAAAACCTGCTCTACCTTTCAAAAAGACAGATGCATATATTTACCTATGCTTAAGTCGCTCCAGTCTGGCCACATGATTGGTTCCCAGCGCTGGCTTCAGTGTACAGGAGGGACAGGCAACAATGGCAACCCCATAGTAAGCATGTGAAGCCACTGCTGGAGAGATCATGTGACCGGGGATTACGAGCATAATCCGTTCTAGGAGAATGCTTGTAATCCAAAGCATTCACCTATCAAAGCGAGTTTCCCCATAGAAGTCAATGGAAACAAAGATAATTTGTTTCTACATTGACTTCTATTGCATGCAATACCGCATGTGGCCAGAGGTGGGGGGCGCCGGAGAGACTCGGAAATATTCGGAGACCGCTCGGATGCATTCGGAAACCCTCGGAAACTGAGTATTTCCGAGCGGCTCTGAGTGTCACCGGCACCCTGCACCTCTGGCCAAATGCGGTACTGCACACCGCAGAGGCTTGAATTCTGCTCATTTTGTGAGACAACACTCGCAAACCGATTCATGATTTTAAAAAATAATAGCTTGTATTGTGAAATGCTCATTAACAATGTTACTTGCAATCCGAGGATCCACTGTAGATAGAATAGGCTTAGAATGGGGACGGGAGAAGATTTAGGCTTAAAGGGGAAGTCCACTCTTTACAGAAAATATGTAAGGTGAACTTATACTGGTCCTCCTCCCCATCCCCCCCCCCCCGGTCTCGCTGTACAAGAGCCCAGCGATCACCCGCTAGGAGACATTGGGTCGCTGCTTCACCGGTCTGGGGATTTTAAATCCTCGTAAAGGTACGTATAGGAGGTATTCTAATTGGTTGGCACCATCACATGGATAGCGCCGACCAATCAGAACCCGCCTAGCCCGTTCTGTCAGCTGGGGAGAAGAGAGAAAGCTGCGGGGATTTCAAATCCCCAGACCAGTGAAGCGACAACCCGATGTCTCCTAGTGGGTGATCGCCAGCTTCAGGTACGGCGGGAACGGGGGGGGGGGCGTAGGGGGTCCAGTGTAAGTACACCTTACAGATTATCTGTAAAGGTGAACTTACACTTTAATTAGGTTTTGACTGAAATTACAGTTCCATTTTTTTTGTCAAAGCTTAACCACTTCATTACCCAGCCATAGTCATATGACGTCTGCAGATGGGATCTCCCACCCTGGGCGGGCGTCATATGACGTCCTCGGGTTAACGCCGCTACTGTGGGCCCCCGGGGGCCCGCAGCACGGCAATCGGGGATCCGGCATGTCCCTCGGGACACAGCTGTTCCCTGATGAGGGTAATGAGTGGATGGCGGAGCGTGGGGAGCAGTGTGACCGGCTGTATCCAATCACAGCCGGTCACTATGCAGAGCAGCATGTGAAGTGGTGTGCACAGCACTCTTGCGCGCCCCCAGGGACGTGCAGCGTGGCGATCGGGGCTGAAGCTTTTCCCTCGAATACAGCTCAGCCCCGATCAGGGTAAAGAGCCAATGAAATCCAAATGTCCAATCACAGCCGGTCACTAAATATAAACAATCGTGTGTGTAACTGCTGTTGCTGGGTTCTCCTCTTCACACACCAATCCAGTGTGAGGAGGAGATCAGCTAACAGTGAGTTACAGATTCACAGTACCATATCTATATACTACTGTGCCCAGATTGTCCACCCTAAATAAAGAGGACCTGTCATCAGGAGTACCTGTCATCAGGAGTACCTGTCATACCTGTCATCCCAATACCTGTCCATCAGAGTACCTGTCATCAGAGTACTTGCCACCAGAGTACCTGCCACCAGAGTACCCACCCCCAGAGTACCCGCCACCTAATCAAAGTACCTGCCACCAGTGTACCGGCCACCAGAGTATCCGCCACCTTACCAGAGTACCTGCCACCAGAGTACCTGCCACCTCATCAGAGTACCTGCCACCAGAGTACCCGCCACCAGAGTACCTGCCACCAGAGTACCCGCCACCTCATCAGAGTACCTGCCACCAGAGTACCTGTCATCCAAGTACCTGCCACCAGAGTACCCGCCACCTCACCACTCGCCACTTCACCAGACTCCCCGCCACCAGAGAACCCACCACCAGAGTAGCCACCACCTCATCAAAGTACCCGCCAGAGTACCCGCCACCTCATCAGAGTACCCGCCACCAGAGTACCTGCCACCAGAGTACCTGCCATACAGCCACTATGTCCAGAAAGTTATACACCCCAGAGGAGTCCTGAGTCTGACCGATAAGAGCAACGGGGAGCTCTCACCGCCCAGTTCTGATTCAGATTCTGGTTCATGATATGAGCCCCCCGAAGGCAGCACATCAGGATCCGAATCAGAGGAGGAAGCAGTCTGTCCAAAAAGAAGATGTTCTGAACACCAGGCAGCTACCAGCAGTGCCAACGGCGCTAGACCCCAGGAGGAGAGGCCCAGTACAAGGCACTGTTTGAACCTGTTGGCACTCTGCCAAAAAATTTCAAATATAGATAAAAATTGTTTGGTTATAAAAATAAGAAACGTAATAACGTACAAAGCTTGCTTGTGATCAGGGGAACCTCTGACCATAGGGAATGCTTATTGAAAAAAAAAAAAAAGACTCAGAGTATCTACAAGAACACAATCAGAATGTTTAGAATGAAAAATAAAGACATAAATCCGCCACTCTTGTCTACCTAAAAAGAGCTTGTAAAGGCAGAAACTACACACAGGAAAATAAGAGGTTAATTATTGAGGGTGTTGTAGGGACTGGTACAGGTTGGGACTGGAAAAAGGTCGGAACTATATCTACTGTAGAACTGGCGGGTACAGCTGCAACCGATTACAAGCTTAACACAGAACAAGGGAGAGATAATATGTGGATTGAATTAAAAACTCACATGCTAGAGATTTTTAAACCAAAATCTTCATTGCTCACCGCCATAGCATGCAAACAAAAGACAGGAGAATCAGTTCTTGAATTTTGGAAAAGATTAAATGATGTGTGGACACAGGAAGCCGGTTTGGGTATTCAGCCAGATATGGATCCATTATTGATGCAGACTTTCCTGAGTAATCTCAAACCCCATTTAGTGGTCCCAGTCAAACAGATGATTACTGAATGGTCAACTAGAGCTGCACGATTCTGGCTAAAATGAGAATCTTTTTGCTTAGAAGATAGATCACAATTCTCTCACGATTCTCGCGACGTAACATCTTTCACATTAAAACCAAAAAAAATGGGCTAACTTTACTGTTTTGTTTTTTTTTTTTATTCATTGAAGTGTATTTTTTCCCAAAAAAATGCATTTGAAAGACTGCTGGGCGAATACAGTGTGACATAAAATATTGAAGCAATTGCCATTTTATTCCCTAGGGTCTCTGCTAAAATATATATATTGTTTGGGGGTTCCAAGTAATTTTCTAGCAAAAAATATTTATTTTAACTTAAGAAAGAAGTGTCAGAAAAAGATTTAGACTTTAAGTGGTTAAACTTCCTGCATTTACACGTTGTTGAAAACTTGGCAGACTGCCCAGATTATTTAGTTACAGAAGTTCTATCCCTTTGATCTAAGAAGGAAGCTTAGTTACAATGTTTCAAGTTAAAAGACCTGGCAGAATGCCCAGATGCTTTCTTTTGACAGCTGAGTGAGCAGATAAAGTCTCTCCACTTGTTTATATGAAAGAATCGGCAACCTCTGCAGGAGAGATTGTCAGGGGAGGTGAATCGAGATCACGATTTTTTTAACGATTTATTGTGCAGCTCTATGGTCAACCCTTTCTAGAACTGACTTTGGCAAAGCACTTTCACAGAAAGATGCAGCAGGTTGTTTTGATATACCAAAGCCATCACCTGTCTCCACACAACATTTCCAAGGAAATATGAAGGGAAACTTTAGAGGAAGAAGTAGAGGGAGGTTTAGAGGCAGAAATGGAAGAGAGATGAGTCGCCCTAGAAACAATGGATGTTTCAACTGCGGTGCCGAGGATCACTGGGTGAGTCAGTGTCCTCACCCCGCCTCTCCTCAGACTCCCGACTCCAGCTCTGCCCCTAACCAGAGACAACAACCACAGGCATCCACCCAATAAGGTCTAACATTTCCAATCAAATGGGGAAATCAACAACAATGATAGGGCCCGGAGGGTAGTGTTCCAACTTTTCCTTTTGTCTCAAATGATTTCACTGACAGTCCAATGGTTGTTATTTCAGTAAATGGGAGACTTCTTCCCTATCTCGTTGATACTGGTGCCAAAAGGAGTGCTATTTGTGAAGATCATTTCAAAGGCAAATGGGAACCAGCAGAACCCTCTTTGGGAATTAATGGGATACCGACAAAAACATATAGGACCCCACCCCTACCAATAGAGGATGATGAAGGTTACACCAGATTCACAGTACCATATCTATATACTACTGTGCCCAGATTGTCCACCCTAAATAAAGAGGACCTGTCATCAGGAGTACCTGTCATCAGGAGTACCTGTCATACCTGTCATCCCAATACCTGTCCATCAGAGTACCTGTCATCAGAGTACTCGCCACCAGAGTACCTGCCACCAGAGTACCAGCCCCCAGAGTACCCGCCACCTCACTAGAGTACCTGCCACCAGAGTACCCGCTACCTCATCAGAATACCTGCCACCAGAGTACCTGCCACCAGAGTACCTGTCATCCTAGTACCTGCCACCAGAGTACCCGCCACCTCACCACCCGCCACTTCACCAGACTCCCCGCCACCAGAGAACCCACCACCAGAGTAGCCGCCACCTCATCAGAGTACCCGCCAGAGTATCCGCCACCTCATCAGAGTACCCGCCACCAGAGTACCTGCCACCAGAGTACCTGCCATACAGCCACTATGTCCAGAAAGTTATACACCCCAGAGGAGTCCTGAGTCTGACCGATAAGAGCAACGGGGAGCACTCACCGCCCAGTTCTGATTCCGATTCTGGTTCATGATATGAGCCCCCCGAAGGCAGCACATCAGGATCCGAATCAGAGGAGGAAGCAGTCCGTCCAAAACGAAGACGTTCTGAACACCAGGCAGCTACCAGCAGTGCCTACGGCGCTAGACCCCAGGAGGAGAGGCCCAGTACAAGTGCACGCCAAATAATTAGGGCCCAAACCCAGCTTCCAGATGCCTTGGCAAACCCATTGTGGCTGCCTTCTAGCACAGGGTCAGCCACGATCCCCCCTTTCACAGCACAGCCAGGTGTGCGGTTAACACTGCAGGTTTTTCCCAAATTGTTTTTTTAAACTGATTTTTCCCTGACGAATTAGTTCAAGGTGTCATGGGCCAAACCGATCTTTTTGCCCAACAATTCATTGAAAACAACCCCAGCTCAAGCTATGGCCGCCCTTTTGAATGAAGACCCCTAACAGTGGAGGAGCTTAAATTGTTTTTAGGTCTAACGTTCAACATGGAGCTTACAAAAAAAATGAAGTGCATAAATATTGGTCGACCAACCTTATCCACCACATGCCAATTTTTTCATCGGTCATGTCCAGATCTCGATATGAAATTATAATGCGGTTCCTGCATTTCAGTGATTGAAAGGTTATGCTAGGCATCCATCTTGCTTTCTGTCAGCCATCTTAAATAATATGTACAGTTAGAATACCTCTTTAAGCTTCAGAAATATCTGTCTAAACATGAGAGTCTTGTAAAATGAATTGTCTCACCCTTTGTTATCTTGTTCTCACATTCCTTTGTATCTAGCAGCTGAGAAACAAAGAACAATCAGTATTTGTTTTAACTAGTTGGAACTGCATATGAAATTTAACATCTACTGTGCATGTTTCTTTTTAGTATTCTGTGTTAACTGTAATTTGCTATAAAGACCCTGGGATGCAAATCAAATGCAGCCATTTCCCAAGACATAATACCGTGTGCGTCTCGTTTGTAATTTGGGACTTGGCTCTGGATATATCTGAAATGCATAATATATCGATCCAAAGTCTGAGAGGTTAAAAGGGACCCCCCCCCCCTAGACACAGGATTAACTCTTTCAGAACTGGGGGCTCAGTCCGGGATTGGAAGTCTACCCTTAACGGATTAACCCTTCGGTAAGTTAATCTTATTCTTATTGCAAGTGAAATTGACTTGCCAGGGGTCGGTGTAGCTTCCACCCCATAGAGATTGCTGCTGGGTTATAGAACCTCTCATAAGTATAGATAAAAGTTGACCGGTCATATAAATCGTGTTTTGGGGACACTTGAAAAGGTTTTAGTGACCTTTGAAAAGGTTTTGATGACCTTAAGAGAATTTATAGAGTACTCTAGAGTTTTTTTCTGTTTGGTACAGAACAAGAGACTGACGATCGATGTATTGTGTAAACTGTGTATGATTGTATAACTGCTTTAACTGCTTTTAACTGCTTTAAACGTATCACGCTGGATGCATTGCGCTGAGTGTATATGTGTGCTATTTTGTTTCAAGAACCACAGGGCATATTTGGTGGGTAATGTCCCCGGGGGTCATATGAAGCAAGACAGCAGGTCCGTGAGCAAGGTTGTATATTTATTGTATGTCCAAAAACTTTTGAATTTGTTCCAAATTTACTCTGTTAAGGAAAATAAATTGGCGTAGTTTGCAAGATACTCTGAGGCTAACTTTTGATCGAAACATGCTATTTGAATAATTCTTTTTTGCTACTGACATCTCTTGTGCATGGGAAGTCGGGTGCAAAATTTGGATATTTGGCTTTTTGCCAACAGGGTTCAAGTGCTAATATTTCCCTAACCATAATAGATAGTGGGGAATTTTTTGCGGCATTAGTACTACCCCAATTGAAGGCACTGTTTGAACCTGTTGGCACTCTGTTTATATGCAGGAGAGATCGTCAGGGGACGTGAATCGAGATCACGATTTTTTAACGATTAATTGTGCAGCTCTATGGTCAACCCTTTCTAGAACTGACTTTAGCAAAGCACTTTCACAGAAAGATGCAGCAGGTTGTTTTGATATACCAAAGCCATCACCTGTCTCCACACAACATTTCCAAGGAAATATGAAGGGAAACTTTAGAGGCAGAAGTAGAGGGAGGTTTAGAGGCAGAAATGGAAGAGGGATGAGTCGCCCTAGAAACAATGGATGTTTCAACTGCGGTGCCGAGGATCACTGGGTGAGTCAGTGTCCTCACCCCGCCTCTCCTCAGACTCCCGACTCCTGCTCTGCCCCTAACCAGAGACAACAACCACAGGCATCCACCCAATAAGGTCTAATATTTCCAATCAAATGGGGAAATCAACAACAATGATAGGGCCCGGAGGGTAGTGTTCCAACTTTTCCTTTTGTCTCAAATGATTTCACTGACAGTCCAATGGTTGTTATTTCAGTAAATGGGAGACTTCTTCCCTATCTCGTTGATACTGGTGCCAATAGGAGTACTATTTGTGAAGATCATTTCAAAGGCAAATGGGAACCAGCAGAACCCTCTTTGGGAATTAATGGGATACTGACAAAAACATATAGGACCCCACCCCTACCAATAGAGGATGATGAAGGTTACACCATATGTACACACTCTTTTAGGATAATACCAAGGTGCCCTGTAAATTTGATGGGAAGAGACTTGTTTGGGCCACTAGGAATCACAATTAGAACCAACTCAGAAGGAGGTCTAGCCATTTCCTCAGATAAAATCACTATAATAGCATGTAAACCAGGTTTATTAATGCTGTCACAACAAAGTAGTGAAGAAGATTTTGAGGATATAGACCCCCAGGTCTGGTCTACATCAGATCTGGATGTAGGACTTATTTCATGCACACCATACAAAGCCACTCTCAAAGAAGGTGCATTTCCTATCTATCACAAACAATATCCACTGTCTAAGGAAAAGATGGATGGCATAGTGCCAATGGTGAAAAGGTTTCTGCAGGATGGGATCCTGGAAGAGATTATTTCTCAATACAACACACCTGTTAACCCTGTAAAGAAGCCGGATGGCTCCTTCAGGTTTGTACAGGACTTGAGGGCCATAAATGACCTCATATTCCCAATAGCACCCATTGTACCTGATGTTCCATCACTCCTGTCCTCCATTCCAGCAACAGCAAAATGTTTTACTGTGATTGATTTAAAGAATGCTTTTTTCTCCGTCCTGTAGACGAGGAGACACGGCCACTCTTTGCTTTTACTGTGTCGATTGACCAACACAATCCCCAGTTTACCTGGTGTAGAATGCCCCAGGGTTACATAGACTCACCTGTGGTCTATTCTATATTGCTCCAAGCCACCCTCAGGCCTTGGACTGCCCCTCATGGTTCTGTACTGTTGCAAAATGTTGATGATCTTTTGATTTGTAGTTCTTCAGAGGAGGACTGCCGAGCTGATAGCCTATCCTTATTGAAATGGTTACATTTATGTGGTCACAAAGTGTCTAAGAAAAAGTTACAATGGTGTAAATAGGAGGTTGAGTACCTAGGGTTTGTGCTGTCTCCGGTAGTTAGGAAAGTCAGTCACAAAACAGCTGCTGCTCTTGTGGGTCTGCCCCGCCCACTTACCAAGAAAGACATGCTTACTTTTGTTGGAATAATTGGTTATTGCCGCCAATGGATACCTGACTGTTCTTTCTACGACAATATATTGAGACAGGCAACCCTCTCTGAAATGTCTGATATTGTAAAATGGTCTGATGAAATGTTAAATGCTTTTGCCATGTTGAAATGTGCAATGGTTACCAGCCCGAGCCTCGGCCTCCCTGAATTTGGCAAAATGTTTCACTTGTTTGCCAGGGAAAATTGCAGAACCATGGCGGGAGTACTGGCCCAGGAACATGGTGGGAGACTACGCCCTGTAGCTTTTTTCTCAAAGGTGGTTCCAGTACAGGTGCAAGGCATGCCCGCGTGTCTCAGAGTGCTGGTTTCTTGTGCAATGGTTTGGTTGTAGAGATGGCAACACCTTTTACCTTGGGTCATGACACTACCTTACATGCTACATACCACTACCACCACACTCCTCAAAACTTTACATACTCAGCATACGTCAGCACAAAGATTGAGTGGGTATGAAGTCATCCTCCTGTTCAATCCAAACCTGAAAATAAAAAGTTCAAACATAAACTCTGGCCCAGCTCCAATTTTGAATGCCTTATTAGGTCTTAAAGGAGAACAGGATGACTTACCACCACCTCATGACTGTACACAATCAATACATCAGGACACTTCACCTAGAGCAGATATGCTTTCAGTGCCAATCCCTACTGCACAAACAGTTTTGTTGATGGCTCTTGCAGCAAACCAAGTGATAATGTCTATCATGCGGGATATGCTGTGGTCCAACTGCCGGATACTGTCCTCGAGGCCAATCCAATACCCTATCAGTCTGCACAAGCTGCTGAATTGATAGCATTAACCCGTGCATGCCAGCTATTTGCAGGAAAAGAGGTAAACATTTACACCGATTCCAGATATGCTCATGGTGTGGTCTGGGACCATGGTGTAATATGGCTTAGCAGAGGATATGTAGCAGCAGATGGAAAGAGCATCTCACATTCTGACTTAGTCACAGCATTACTAGATGCAATTCAGTTGCCTTCAAAACTGGCTATCATGCACTGTAAGGCACATACAGGCCAAATGACTGATATAGCAAAGGGGAATGCACTAGCTGACAGAATTGCCAAAGAAGCTGCACCTACACAAAAGGCAAACATTCAAATGCCCATGCTAACACCTCAGCCAAGTTCTCTGTAAGAGGCACATTGGCTCACGGATCTGCGAGCTTTTGCCACCCCTGATATTGCGCAATGGAACTGTGATGGAATGGTGCAAAAGGATCCTAAAACAGGATTAATCTGCCAAGAGGGAAGACCGTGTATTCCTGTTGCTAGCGCCCCCCTGTTCATTTCGCAATACCATGGACTGGGTCGCAAGGGCTGGCAGGCCACATGTGAACTCCTAGATGCAGATTTTTTCATTGCAGGACAACTTAATCTAGTCAAAGCTTTTGTACGGAGATGTGTCACTTGCATTAGGAACAATCCAAGATGGGGATGTCCATTACAAATAAATTCAGAAAATGGCCCAGATTTCACAGCTAAAATCTGCCAAGATCTTGTAAAAGTACTAAAAATATACTGGAAATGTCACCTCCCCTACCATCCACAGAGTTCAGGGATTGTAGAAAGAATGAATAGAACAATTAAAGACAGGATAAGGAAAGCTACGGGTAGGAATTTTGGCAAATGGAGAAAAGTTCTCCCAGCTGTACTAGCTGAAATCAGAATGACCCCTCACAGTGTGACGGGTTATTCCCCCTCTGAGGTACTCATGGGTAGGCCATTCCCCACACCGTGGGCTAATCATCCTTTGATGGTGGAGGAAGGTGATTTGGAACAGATACAGGAGGAATATGTAAAAAACTGATTGAAACTCTTGATATTGTTGAAAGAAGAGTTGCTCGCCCCTCTCCTTCTTCTTTACAGGTACCAACCCACCCGTTCCAGGTCGGTGATCAAGTTGTGGTCCAGAGGCTTCAGAAAGGTCGAAAGCCACAAGAGGTTCCATTTGGACTATTGACCAAAGTGGTAGCCATCACCAGGGCCACCATCCTTACCGAGGAAAGCCCTACCTGGATACATGCCAGCAGGATAAAGAAGGTTGATCTAAGCCCAGGAATTGAAGAAAGACTGAAACTGAAGCGAAGCAGGTGTTTTAGGTCCTCAAAAGACAAGCATAGGAATAAAGGACAGTGATGTCGCTCATTTCTACTTCTGATCTTTGTCCCAGTGTGGATAATAACTAACTGTATCTATCATCCTGATGACTTAGGAGTCTTGAAACTCATATGTGGTAAAAGCAAAGTACACACCAACCATACTGACTTTCACCCCAGAGCTTACAGTAAAAGAGATGTCTCTAATGAATTGATCAAAGAAACGGTGTCAAAAATGTTACTGTTAAAATTTAAATATGCTTATGCTAGAAAGTCAGGATATTAAAAATGCTGGGTTTGTAGTAAGTTACACCCAGAAACAGCTCAGATCCCACTTTTAGCTGTCCCTCTAAACCTCAAGTCATTATTGAAAAATACTCTAGTCTTAAGTATTAAGAATGTCTCAGAAGGATACCGCAATCAGAGTATTATGTTTTACACTTTTGGGAATGACACATGAACCCGAGTGGTGTGTTCAGTTAGGCAACACATCCAAAGGACTAGGTATGTGTTCCAAGTCAGTATTCAACATATTCCCATCCACACTAGTAATTTTACACATACAGGTCAGATGTGTAGTTACAAAAATCAATCCCTTAACAACACCATTAGTAAACTTACTACATACAGGAATACAACCTCTGGGATACTTGTGGATAAACTTGTTGGTGCTGCGCTTGAGGCTGGAGCTGAGCCCCAACGTAGTTCTCTAAGAAGTTTTTCATTGGGAAACAATACATACATATGCTGTGGTAAAATTTGTTACCCATGGATCCCCGCAGGAGTGAAAGGATGGTGTTATTTAGCACAGTTAGTACCAGTCATGTCAGCCCTAGGCCAGACTCAGGAGCATCACATACAAGTTACTTCAAGTCCAGTACATAGGTAATTATGGATGGAACCCCTTTTCTAGTTTGGGTTTAGGTAGAATGTTTTCATGGTTAAAGGACATAGTGATTATGATTATCGTAGTATTATGGTTAGGATTGATAGGCTACCTGATTTTCAAGCTTATCTTGCTTTGTATTAGCAAATGCACTATACCAGACCAACCTTCTCACGCATATTCACAATATCTACAGCTTTATGTAAATGAATACAACAAACGTAGAAAGAACCATAGATTTCAGGAGGCTGCAGATCTGTAGAAAGTCATATTCATGACTTAAGAGGGGGTTGAAAGGTTATGCTAGGCATCCATCTTGCTTTCTGTCAGCCATCTTAAATAATATGTACAGTTAGAATACCTCTTTAAGCTTCACAAATATCTGTCTAAACATGAGAGTCTTGTAAAATGAATTGTCTTACGCTTTGTTATCTTGTTCTCACATTCCTTTGTATCTAGCAGCTGAGAAACAAAGAACAATGAGTATTTGTTTTAACTAGTTGGAACTGCATATGAAATCTAACATCTACTGCGCATGTTTCTTTTTATTATTCTGTGCAAACTGTAATTTGCTATAAAGACCCTGGGATGCAAATCAAATACAGCCATTTCCCAAGACATAATACCGTGTGCGTCTCGTTTGTAATTTGGGACTTGGCTCCGGATATATCTGAAATGCATAATACATCGATCTGAGGTCTGAGAGGTTAAATGGGACCCCCCCCTAGACACAGGATTAAACCTTTTAGTGATAACTCACAGTGCCCCCCCCCCCCACGAAATCACCCAAACTTTGATAAACTATATAAAATTTGCCCCCTAATTGATTTTTTCTGCAAGAGGTTTGCCGAACTTTATATCCCTGAACATCTCTGTGGACGAATCCCTGGTCCATTTCACAGGCTGGCTGGGAATCAAGCAATATATACCCAGTAAGAGGGCGAGGTACGGATTAAAGCTCAAGCTCTGTGAAAGCTCCACCTGATATGTACACTCATTCCGCATGTACGAAGGCAAAGACTCCCAGCTCCAGCCCCCTGAGTGTCCATCGTACATGGGAATAAGCGGAAAAATTGTTTGGGAGTTGGCATTCCCACTCCTCCAAAAGGGGTATCACAATTACATGGACAACTACTACACCAGTTTGCCCCTTCTACGCCACCTATACCTGAAAAATACTCTGTCCTACAGCAAGGAAAAACAGAAAGGGCTTCCCACAGAGTCTAGTCACCACAACGCTACAAAGGTGGGAATCGACAAGCTTGAGGAACGAGGAATTGTTGGCTGTGAGGTGGAGGGATAGGAAATATATGTACATCATGTCCACCATTCATGTTGACACCTCGGTGGATCTTCACAGAAGACGCAGTCCCGTTCGAAAGCCTTCCTGTATCATTGAGTACAATAAATTCATGGGGGGTGGATTTAAATGATCAAATGTTGCGGCCCTATTTATCTTTTTTTGTACCTCTTCTGGTACAAAAAAGTCGCAATTTACTTTTTTCATATGGCCCTTTTAAATTCTTTCGTCATCTGTCACAAATCGACGGAAACGCCCAACACCTTGATAAAGTTTATTGAAGACATTGTCACTGCCCTGATCTATCAACAAGTATCCCCCCCAGAAAGCATTCACTCCGATTGTGTCAGGAGACTACATGAGCACCATTTTCCGGACCATATTCCACCAACAGGATCTGGAGGACGACGTTAAAAAAAATGTCGGGTGTGCACTAAAAGAGGAGTTAGGAAAGACACCAGTTTCCATTGTCCCCAATGTCCCTCCCAACCTGGTCTTTGCATCAGAGAATGCTTCAGACACTATCACACTCTTGTAAACTATTAGCCCATATTTCTAATAGACTGCCATTTCCCCGTTTTCAATTTCTGTCCTTAATATTTCCCTGGTGCCTCAACCAACCATATTATTGTCTTCCATGGCCTGTTTCTTGACCAAGCCTCTGCCTGCCATCTGCATTGTTTATCCGCCATGTTTCTGCCTTCCACGTGAATTGACCCTGGACTGTATCGACTATGCCTCTGCCTACCATCTATTTCTGCCTTTTAACCGCACTGGCCTCGGCCTGTTGACCATGTTTTTACCTGCCCCTTGGACTGATCTTTCACCCTTCTACACAGGGATCTCACATATGTGAGGGGCTCCAGAATAGTGTTCTGAGTTGAGAAAAACAGTTTTTGGTTTTCTGTGTTCCCAGAACAGGGTCTGGTTGCCCGGAGGCTTCAAAGCGATTTGGGTGGGAGAAGCCTCTACCCCTGTGCCCATTTTTTCCTGACCGATGCCCTAAGCTTGATGGTCCTGCCTGCTCCCTGGACAAATACTCTGGCTGTGCTGACCATATCTCTGCCTGCTGCATGTACTAACTATGGACAATATTCCTGCCTGCTGCATGGACGATCCTTTTGCTGCTGCTAACCACATCCCTGCCTGCTATCTAGACCAATGCTTTGGCTTTGCTGACATCTCTACCTGTACTGACTATTCCTGCCTGCTGCCTGTTTGCTGTCCACGTTCCTGCCTGCTGCCTGGACCAATGCTCTCCTCTGTGGACCACTGCACTACTAAAACCGCAGGTAATCTTTTCTTTACCCTTTGCTCAGCAGAATGTATTTTGGTTTGCAATTGGTATGTACAGTACATGCTATGTGTTAGAAATATGAAGGGCCTTCAACAAAGTGATAGGTTGGCAGGAATTTATGTGTGTAATTTATGCTCCTAGAACACCTGACAGTGCTACTTGGACGTTGGGCCTCTGAATGTGGCCAGGCTATGTAAAAGTCTCACACATGTGGTATCGCCGTACTCAGGAGTAGCAGAATGTATTTTTGGGGTGTCGTTTTTGCTATGTACTGTTGTAACATGTTTACCGATTTATGTGGGACATTATTATATGTATGTACACATACAGCACAATATTAACCAGGCCTAGAATTCAGTTGACAATGGTCGATTTGTCCAAGTCAACTCAATTTTAATATAACAGCTGATGTCCCTTTGATATGTTTATCTTATGCAAGTCTGCCTAGGGGTGTGAGGTATGGGCTGTCAACCTAATTGAACATTTCAAAGGTACATTGTTTAAAGGACCATAGAAGAAGTATTTATTGATGGTAATTAGACTTGAGGGGGTTCGATTTGTCTAGAATTGCCTAGAATTCAGTTAACAATGTCCAAGCCAACTCAATTTTAATATAACAGCTGATGTCCCTTTGAAATGTTCAATTAGGTTGACAGCCCATACCTCACACACCTAGGTAGACTTGCATAAGATAAACATATCAAAGGGACATCAGCTGTTATATTAAAATTGAGCTGGCTTGGACAAATCGACCATTGTTAACTGAATTCTAGGCCTGGTTAATATTGTGCTGTATGTGTACATACATATAATAATGTCCCACATAAATCGGTAAACATATTAAAACATGTACATGCTGTGTGTTGGAAATATCTTATAAATGGACAACTTTGTGTAAAAAAAATGCGTTTTCATTTTTTTTTTCACATTTTCCAAAAACTTCTGGAAAAAATGAACTGTTCAGAAGACTCATTATTCCTCATAGATAATATGTTGGGGTGTTAGCTTTCCAAAATGGGGTCATTTTGTGGGCGTTTCCATTGTCTTGGTGCTCCAAGGTCTTCAAAACTGTAATAGGTGGTTGATAAATGAGATGTGTAATTTATGCTTGTAGAACGCCTGAAGGTGGTACTTCAATGTTGGGCCTCTGTATGTGGCCAGGCTGTTTAAAAGTCTCACACATGTGGTATCGCCATACTCAGGAGGAGTAGCAGAATGTATTTTAGGGTGTCATTCCAAGTATGCATGTGCTGTGTGAGAGAAATAACTTTATTATGACAATTTTGTGTAAAAAAAAAAAAAATAATTTAAATGTTCCCAAGAATTGTGGGAAACAAATACAGCTTCAAAAAACTCACCATGCCTCTTACTAAATACCTTGGAATGTCTGCTTTCCAAAAAAGGGGTAATTTTGGAGGTATTTGTACTTTCCTGGCTTGTTAGGGTCTCAAAAAATTAGATAGGCCTTCAGTACATCAGGTGTGATCAGTTTTCAATGATTTGCACCATAACTTTCACAGAGACCAAATAATATACACTAATTTGGGTTATTTTTACTAAACATATGTAGCAGTGTACATTTTGGCCCAAATTTATGAAGAAAAATTACTTATTTGCAAAATTTTACAATAGAAACTAAAAGAAGTGGGTTTATTTCAAAAAATTCTCTCTTTTTTCGCTTATATTGCAAAAAATGAAAAGCCCAGCAGTGATTAAATGCCGCCAAAAGAAATCTATATTTGTGAGAAAAAAAAATGACAAAAAATTTGTTTGGGTACAGTGTAGCATGACTGAGTAATTGTCATTCAAAGTGTGGGAGCGCTGAAAGCTAAAAATTGGTCTGGGAAGGAAGGGTGTATAAAAGCCCTTTATTGAAGTGGTTAAAGTGGAGCTCCATCCAAAAGGGGAAGCTCTGCTTATCTACCTCCTCCGGTACATTTTTTTTGGGGGGGGGGGTCCCTGGTTTTGACAGGCACCCTTTCACACTTCCGGCTGAGTTTTCCTGGGGCCACCCTCCTCCTTCCCCTGCAGCCGGCCCAATTAGAGAGCGCAGTGTGCTTTGTGCATGTGCAGTAGGGAACCAGCTGTGAAGCCGCACATCCTTACTGCTGGTTTCCCTTGAGATGGCATACGATGCATTAAGGTGAAAAAACACAAGGGTTTACAACCCCTTTCATTTCCCCTCTGCCCAAAGCACACCCCCCCCCCCCCCCCCCCATGTTGAGGGCATGAGGCCTGGTATGGTTCGGGGGGGCTCTCTTATCCCCTCCCTTCACTGACCTGCCAGGCCGAATGCACGGATAAGGGTTTGGTATGGATTTTGGAGGGTACCCCACACCACTTTAAAAAAAAAAAAAAATTGGCATAGGGGTTCCCCTCCATATCTATACCAGACTCAAAGGACCTGGTATAGATTGGGGGCGGGGGGGCCACGCTGTTTTTTTTTTCCCTAAATTTTTTTTTTTTTTAGGCTACCTGGCTCGCTCCTTAGCAACCAGCTATATACAATTTGTTTAACCACTTCAATACAAGGCATTTTCACCCCCTTCCTGCCCAGGCCAATTTTCAGCGCTGTCGCACTTTGAATGACAATTGTACCCAAATGAAATTTTCCCCACAAATAGAGCTTTCTTTTGGTGGTATTTGATCACCTCTGCGGTTTTTATTTCTTGCGCTATAAACAAAAGAAGCGTTTTTTAAAAAAACAAAATATTTTTTCCTTTTTGCTATAATAAATATCAATTTTTTTTTTTTTTTAAAACAATTTTTTTCCTCAGTTTAGGCCAATATATATTCTTCTACATATTTTTGGTAAAAAAAAAATTGCAATAAGTGTAGATTGATTGGTTTGCACAAAAGTTATAGCGTCTACAAAATAGGGGATAGATTTATGGCATTTTTATTATTACTATTTTTTTTTTTACTAGTAATGACGGCAATCTGCGATTTTTATCGTGACTGTGACATTGTGGTGGACATATACTGATTACTGTATAAATGTCACTGACAGGGAAGGAGTTAACACTAGGGGGCGATCAAGGGGTTAGATGTGTTACCTAGGGAGTGATTCTTACTGTAGGGGGAGGGGACTCAAAAGGGGAGGAGACCCATCAGTGTTCCTCTGTACTGGGAACACATGATCGGTCTCCTCTCCCCTGACAGGACTTGAATCTGTGTGTTTACACACATAGATCCAGGTCCCGGCTCAGTTACCGGCAATCGCGGGTGCCTGGCAGACATCGCGGTCGCCAGACACGCACATCGGCTTCCAAGAGACGTGGCAGGTGTGCGCCCCCTAGATAGCTGGGAAGCCGAGGACGTCATATGATGCCTGCCCAGGATGGAAGATCCCTCCTGTGGACGTCATTTGACTATGGGCGGGGAAGGAAGCGGTTAAAGAGAAAAAAAAATGCACGTAAACTGCGTGAAAAATGCAGTTTAAAAATGCAAAACGCATCATGCACAGATATTAACCTAGATTAATGCCGGCCATACATGGGTCAAAGTCCGAAAGAATTTGCTTTTGAAAATCTTTTTTATGAATTTTCGTTCGAGTTTCGCTCCATTAGTGGGCTGCAGCAACGCCCGATTTTCATGTGGCCATTGAATTTGAGTGATCAGGCATGTTGGAATTTTTTTTTGAACAACTAACCATTTTCTAATCAATGATGGGAGAATCGTGTGAGAAATATAATCGAAAAAGAAATGTGCATGAGCACAAGAAAAGTTTATTCACGATAAGAAAATATTCCCGGTGTTCTGTCAAATTAGCTAACTTGGCAGAAACTCCAACCACAACACTTCAGGTTAAACCATCAGTAATTGGAGATTTTGACTAATTTTCTGTAGCAACATGATGTGAAATTGAAGGCTCGGTTGATCAAATCTCGAAATCCATGGTGGCACCATCGGATCACAAAATGCACGGAATCTCAAATTTCCTAAGGAAATTTGACCCATGTATGGCTTGCATAAGATAGGATTGTAACTGTAAATTATGGGTCGTATCTCCATTTCCATCTTGACATCTCATAATCTATATTCATGCACAAAGTAGCTCAGTGATGCAGATCAATGCAAAATGATTGATTATAATCCATCTTGAATGACTGACTCAGTATGAATCTGACCGAAATAATGTCTAAATCGATGGAAAGGTAAGCGATTGAGTGGATTACAAAAAAAAAAAAAAACACAACCTAGGTGGTCCTATTAGACCGAGGTCACACTTGCGCATAGAAAAAAAAAAAAATCACACGTACTGAAGCTTTGACGCGCTCTCACTGATGAGAACTAACCCTTATATTCTTCCACACAAGGCAAAAAACGCTAAGCGTTCCAGTGTGTGAAGTGAACTCTGTACGATCCCCCAGCAGGAATAACAAAGTCAGAAGACACGTGGCCCTGGGATAATACGCATGCTATGGCTGACTGAAGCCAGCCCACATATATACGTACACTGTGACTGGGCACTCCAGGCCCCGCCCCCTCCTCGCACCGCCTGGAACTTTATGTCCGTGTATCAGTCAGCTCTCATGAAATGACTCGCTTGTCCGGGTACATTTGGGACCCGCACCAACACCTCCCTATACCGTACGGCTAGCCACCCGTTTCACCGCCACTTCTGTCCTGACGTCACAATGCAGAGCGAAGTCGAGCCCTTTTAACACGGCGACCAATGAGAAGCGAATACCGCGGCCGAGCCCCCGTAGCCGCCACCAATCAGCGTGCGGATCTGGTGATCGAGCCTCCCCCAGTCATGTGAGTGCTGAATGCCAGCATGGTAGACATGAGCTGCGGCAGCGCCATGCGGGCCCGGGGGTAGCACGGGGGACGGCGCTGTCCGACAGGTGAGAACCCGGAAATGGGGCCGCTGTGGGGAGAGTTTGTCCGGCTGGGTGTGACAACGTTCTCGGCTCGGGCTGGAAGTCCGTACTTTTTTGGGGAGATGGAAGTTGACGTGTTGACATTTTCCACAGCGCGTGCTAGTATGTGGCCACACCCACTCCTCAGTCCGTACATGTGTGTGTAGATAGGAGGCTCAGTGTGACCTGAGGGTGACATCTACTTATGGGACACTCATAGGGAACCAAGTGGACTCGGTAGGCCGTAGGAATGTGCTGGGCTGACTTTACACCAGGCTGGAGTCTTCTCCTTCCCAGTCTCCGGGGGAACTGAGGTGGGCGTGTCCTGACAGAACTAAAGGAGAACTCCAGCCACAACCTTTCTAAGGGCACATGAAACACTGTGGGTGTGATTTACTAATACTGGAGAGTGGAAGCCAATCAGCTTGTTAGATTAAAGGAGAAGCCGTACTTCTGTGAATCACAGGAATGCACTTCGTTCTGCACTCCTGTGACCTGTTTTCAGCTAATGTCACACAGCTGCTTCTGGCTGGGGAAAAATCGAGAACATATAGTCGGGATCATATATTTAGTCAGGTTGAAAAAAAAGACACAAGTCAATCATTTTCAACCCCAAAAAAAATGGGGTCCGACCCAGGAGGCGGGACCGGTGTTCTGTGGAATAGTGCACATCATCAGATAATGCCTCCGACGATCTGCACTACGTAACATCACTCCAGCTGATCTGCCGATAGGGTTGCCACCTCATCCCTTTAAACCCGAACACATATTAATTACACAGGTTCTGTGGCTGATTAAGGTAGTAATTAAACTCACATGATGCCTTATTATTATTTAAGGTACTTATATAGCACCATCAATTTACATATTCATTCACATCGGTCCCTACCCTCAAGGAGCTTACAATCTAAGGTCCCTAACTCACATTCATTTACTAGGTCCAATTAAAGAAAAAAATAAAAGTAGCAGCTACAAATACTGCAGCTGCTGACTTTTAAAATAAGGACACGTACCTGTCCCAGGGTCCAGTGACGTCGGCACCCAAGACCGAATCGTCCCTTGGTCCTCGGGTGCTGCCGCCGCCGCCATTCTCTGTAGGGGAATCAGGAAGTGAAGCGCTGTGGCTTCACTTCCTGGTTCCCTACTGCGCATGCGCGAGTCACGCTGCGCTTCCTAACTGGTCCCCGCTGTCTCTGGGACCCGTGTGTGTCCCAGCAGACAGCACGGTGGGGACGTAGACTCCCGTGGGAGTCTATGCTGAAAGTGGGTGCAAATACCTGTCTTAGACAGGTATCTGCACCCCCCTCCCCCCTAAAAGGTGCCAAATGTGACACCTGAGGGGGGGGAGGGTTCAGAAAAGCGGAGGTTCAATTTTTGTGTGAACCTCCACTTTAAGACAGAGGCCAATTAACCTACCAGCAACCTACCACAAATGAAACCCACGCAGGCACAAGGAGAACATGCAAACTCCAGGCAGGTAGTGTCA
Organism: Aquarana catesbeiana; assembly: GCF_042186555.1. Lineage (NCBI taxonomy): Eukaryota > Metazoa > Chordata > Amphibia > Anura > Ranidae > Aquarana > Aquarana catesbeiana. The sequence goes on from NC_133325.1 coordinate 517,990,714, forward strand.
TGGTTGGGATTTGAACCAGCGACCCTTTTTACTGCACAGATCATCGGAGGCATTATCCGACGATCAGCAAAGCGTAGGGGCAGAATCTGATTGTCAGATTCTGCCTCGCTCTCTCTGCGCATATTGACCTGATGCTCAGTATCAGATGGAAGGAAGTCCTGGAAAGGTAGAGCTAGAGAGTCTTCAATGGATGGCAGACCTCCCTAAAATTCATCCAGGGGGAAGCAGCAGCAGGTGTCAGCCCATTGTGCTGGAAACACACACTGTACAATCTCCGATCTGGGGGGACATGACATGCAGCTGAAATAACACTGATTCTGCCTCCACACTTTGCTAATGCCTCAGACGATATGTGCGGTGTTGACGTCACGCTAGCTGATTGGGAGATCAGCTGGAGTGACGTTACGTACTGCGCATGTGCAGATCATCTGATGTATTATCCGACAATCTGCACTATATGACAGAACACTGGCACTTGGCTCAGCCTCTCAGCGAGCCACTCCTGCCCCCTTCACAGCCCAGCGTTCCAGGGAGCAGGGGGGATAGAACAGAAAGCTGAAGACTGACAGGCACACGTCTCTTTGCTCAGAGCAGCGGAGAGAACTGAGCAATCGGCGGATCGATGCTGTATTCACCTAGATAAGTATAATGTAAAAAAAAAGCCATACTTCTCTTTCAAGCTTTGAAAAAAATAAAACCTGGAAGCTAATTGGTTTCTATGCAGAGCTGCACCAGATTTTGCACACTCCAGTTTTAGTAAATCAGCTCCTGTGTGTAACTGCATTCAGGCTCCACTTACAGTTTGAGATTTGGAATTGTGGGCAGAATGGCAATCAATGCACAACAACTTTCGAAATGTGATGCTATTCCTTTGTGCAACACAGCAAATCGCGCCATTTGAAGCTCGTTGCCCAAAAAGGAGCAGGAGCTTCTTTTCAAGAGACAAAACACACATAGGAAAGCCTGTTCAAGTAAATGGGCTGGCCTTATGTGCGCGGAATTGTGTGAGTATCCTGCTACGTGAACGGGGCCTCGGAGAAGTTATGGCAATAGGTTTTTTTGGCCATACTTTTCACATGGCTCACAGGACTGCACTTAGTTCTGCTCTCCTGTGACCCAGATTCAGCTAAAGTCTGATGTTGGCTGGTCCAAGCTCTGGAAGAATCCCGATCATATTGTCAGGATCCATCTGGATGCCTGATTGGTAGCTGTCTCGGCCTCTCATTGCGCCGCTGAAAGCCTGAGCCAGCCGCTTTTGCCTCTGCACAGACCAGCACTCCAGTGAGCGTTGGAGGGGTAGAGCAGAGAGCCAGGTGATGGACCATCATTGCTTTCTACTCAGTGAAGACAAAGAACTGAGCAATCAGTGGTCATGTGATTGTTCAGTTCTCTGTCTTTGAGCCAGCAGAGGACAGCTGCAGCATTGGATCAAACCTGCAGCCATATTTTTTTTTAATCTCTTTTCAGCATATAGCTTTGTATGCATCTAAATGCAGCATGATAGGAATCAGTGGGGCTCTACACACAGCTGCATCTGCCAACGAAAATTAGCAGCGCATTTAGCAGCATACAATAAAACGTAGTACACAGCTACGTTCAGAGCCACACACCTCTGCAGATTTTCGGGTTGTATGTGCGTAAAGTCATAGGAAGAGTTGTACACATCTAAGTATAAGTACTGTAGGCATGTTGTGTTTTCTAGCTCTGCCTACAAGAACCTGTGCAGAAAATACATATGCCCGTGTGAATGAGCCCTTGGTACTCATTCACACAGGTAGAAAAAACACTGAGTTTGGATGTGCACAGCATATAGTTTTGTGTCCATCTAAACGCAGCACTATAGTAATCAATGAGCCTATACGCAGCTGCATCTACACGTATACATGTGTGTAGTCATTCATTGGAATGATAGAAGAATTGTACGTATCTAAATGTGATAATTACATTTACATGTAATCCAAAGCACTCTTCTATCAAAGCGAATTTCCCCATAAGAAATAATGGAAATTCAGATGAACCGTCCCACAACCATTTATTCATAGGTCTTTAAGTTTATAGTCCATATAAAAAGATGATAACAATGTGATAGGTTGTATAACCACAAAATGTCCATTCACAAATGGCAGCCTCCACAAGGGGATTAGAAGCAAAATCCAGCAAGAGTTACAGAGTATAAGGCCCCATTCACACTAGCGCGTTTTTTGATGCATTTTGCATTTTGCAGAAATGCACGGGAATTTTTTAACATGGGTTCCTATGGAACATGTTCACATCAATGCTTTTTTGTATCTCAGCGTTTTTGGAAAGGGTCGGGGACTTTTTCTCATGCAAAATGCAGCGTTTTGCATGTAATGGTTTTCAATGGACAAGCATCAAAAACGCAAGTGCACCTTTTTTGCAGCGTTTTTGATGCGTTTTTGGTGCGTTTTTGCCTTTTTTTTTTTTTTTTTATTTTTTTTTTTTTTTTGTAATTTTTTTGTAAGACTGTAAAAAAAAATGAAAAAAAAACAAAAAAAAAAAAAACGCAAAACGCAAATCGCGGCAAAAACGCCGATAAAACGCGGCAAAAACGCGGCTCAAAAACGCGGCAAGCATGAAAAAAAAACCTCCAAAAACGCTCAAAAGCAACATGCATAGGTGTGAATCGAGCCTTAAAGAGAAGAGAGATGCCTCTAAGTGTAGCAATATGGTAACATTTAATGAAGGTACAACATTTAGCAACTCGCATGGTTGATGAATAAAACAGGCACATATAAGTATGCAGACATCCGGGGTAAAGCTGTCCACATAGACCATCCTCCTCACCGCTGGTTCTCACCACTGTCTGCAATCATGACCAGGAAGACCACCCTGCAGTAGAGCGATCTGAAGGCGAGGCATGAAGTACTCGTGGAGCGCAGTGTGGAAGGGATGACATCGATGGTGGTGCGGAGGATGGTCTATGTGGACAGCTTTGTCCGGCTGAGCAAGTGAGCCCTGTGGTCGGTGTACAGAGGTGAAGCCACACAGGACCAGGAGTATGGTGCTAATCACTATATTAATACCAGGTATACAGTGATTGTCAGCTTCCCCAACACTGCATTAGGTATGAGATAAGCATACTTATGTGCGCCAAGATGGACCAATGTAACTATGGAATAAAGATCTTTCCTGGAGTTCAGTTTTAACAGTTGGTAAAATGTGAAAGGCTTAGATTAGAACCTCCTTTTCCTTGAGCTGTCATGGCAGCATACATGTGATTAATTCCTCTTCCCTGTTAACCAAAGGACCAGAAATCACTACAGGTTGAGGATTCTTGTCTTTTTCTTTTTAAAAGCTAAAAGAATAAATGCACTTTGACAAAGTGCATTTATCCTATTTGCCCCTTTTAAGCTGACCTAACCGATCCCACTCTCCCCTCCACAGATGCAAATTTACCGACATCTAATAGCGTTGGTGTTTGTTTACATCCAGCGGTGAAAGTCACCTGTACAGTACAGCCTCATAGACTTCTCTGGCTAATGGTAGGTCATTTTCCAGCTGGCAGATGACCCCCAAAAGTCTTTGGGGCTGTAGTGCATATGTACGGCCAGGGTAGGGAAGCTTTTAGCTGGTTGTTGGCAAACATCGGAGGCCACAACTCTCAAATCTCAGTAGATATGCATCTGTAGATGGGAGGGTGGGATCAGCTAGGTCTGAAAGGGCCCTGTTCAAAGACAGTGTGGTGACCTGCGTAATTTAATTTTCCTATACTGGTACCTCAATATGGCAGCATACTGTATTCTAATCTTGCTACACGTGTATTTTAGTTATGAGAATGAGGGTGCTTGCCTGGGGCCAATTCACACTTGTGCTTTGTGGGAGTACACTTTGCTGCAATGCACCTGCTTTATGTGTTGTGCATTGTGGAGCCATTTATTGCGAATGATCTGTTGTGATGTGCTGGCATCTCATTCATAATAAATGGGCTGCTTAAACAAAACACATAATAATGCACAAAGTAACACACAATAACAGAACGCAACAGATTTTTAAAGTGTGTATTATCCCTAAGTGTTTTATTTATCCTAATCCCTGGTAGAGGACAGAGCTACTACATCATGTATACTGCCGGATTCAGGCATCAGGAAATAATTATAAGTCCTTATACTGTATGCATATTTGTTGTGGGCCAGTAGCTCCAAGTTTTGAAACAAGAGGATCAGCAATGACAGTCATACAACTACCATTTTTTTTCAAGGAGAGTGCAATAATGGGAGCTTCCATGTTTTTATACGACAGGTTGTTAGTTTAATAACATTAGACAGTGATCTTGTCATTAGGTATTAAGTTATCCATGCTGGAAAAGAAGCAACCAAGAACTTACCTTTCCCATTGCCCATGACACCAGAATGCAGCTCTATTCACCAGAAGTCTCCATCCTTGATAGGGGCTGCCTGCGTCCTAGCAACAAAGGACGCTAGATGTCTGGGGCCACCTGTGTCCTAGTAACCAGTGGTCCAAACACACTATTTCCAATGCACACATTCCTGCAAAATGGTGGTGAATGTAGATGAGGGTTGCAGTAACCACCGGCTGGAAACTAAAGACATTCAAAGCAATAGTACGTCACCATCACTCCACGAATATCTAGAATGGGTCCAAAGCTTTGTTCAGCAATCACATCATAATAACCGACACAATGTTTCGGAGCCCCGCAGGACCCCTTCATCAGGCATGTGAATACAAAGTATATACTATATATTCAAAAAAAAGGAAAAAACTAGCACCGCTGATACCTACTTTTCCTTATCTCAGCACTATGGTGTTTTAAGTTTCAACCGCAGGCACAATGTAAAAATATTACAGCATTTATTTAACATATCATGTGTATATCAGCAGCCGCTTAAACAAACAAAACAATTCCACTCATAAGATAAAAACATAAGTGGAACAATAAGGGTAGCAAGTGGTGATGAGAAAGAATCCAATTGCGGCAAAATTGAACTGTGTTTGGGTATGTGATTTAGAATGAATGGCACCCAAATGCATGGTACGCATTTTGCAGTGATTGCCACATGATTTGGAATCACGGGCAGAATTGCGGTGATCCCGCCCGCCATTCCTAATCGCCAAGTGTGATTGAGGCCTTAGAAGTATGTTTTTTTTTTGGATTCATACTACCTGGGCTGTGGAGGGGGTGGGAGCGGCTGGCTCAAGCTCTTAGCGGCTCGCTGAGAGGCTGAGTTGAGTGTCAGTCCAGGGATCTAGGTGGATCCGGACTCCATGGTCGTGATGACGCAGAGCCTGGACCAACTCCAGAATGAACTGCACTCCCGTGATCCACAGCAGAAGTACAGCCAAAGCTCGTTTAGCTGTACTTCTCCTTTAATTCCAGAACTGTAGCCTCTGCCTGTCTCTTCAGCAATCAACACTTCCAAGAGTGCCAAGTTCTCTAAGCCTTGAGTCACTGCTGGGTCCTGTAGTGATGTGGGGGTCAATAGGAAGGAACCACATTGTGCTGCAGGGGACGTAGGTATCCAAAACTGGACTTCGTAAAGGAAGGAAATAGAGGGAAAGTAGGGCCATCTCTTCTACCGATAAAATATAATAATGGAACACTACATAGCGTATTTCTGTTTTAAAAGCTTGGAATCCCTTTAGTAAACTTATTGCACTCACATTAAAATAATATATGAACGCCTATATACAAAGCCAATAGCATGCAGTGTCTCTCTTTCTCAGCAGCTGCACTCGGGTCCCTTTTTTTTTTTTTTTCTACATAGGCGGTTACGCTGTGTAATCCTCCCACTGTTTTCACACTGCTAACTCCACACTATCCCACATGTTGACTGGCTCTGCCCTAACGCGTTCCGTCTGGGTGACAACTTCTTCCAAGGATGAGGCAGCCTATGTGTGTGTTGCTATTTGTATGTGCCCATACAAAGACTATTGCCTTAAAGGACTTTGGCATTAGTCCTTAATACTTCTGCTAGATGACAATTAATCTTTAAATCTCTATATACCATCTAAATAAAACACTGGGCATAAAAAAAATTATGAAAAAAAAAAAAAAAAACACATCAGGGATTACCCCGATATGACAGAAAGCAGACCTTTAGGCAGTAATTAAAAAACTAAAGTGATATGTCACAATTTTATCCACAATAAAAACTAGTCCATGAATTTGCTTCTTAAAAAAATCAAATGATCCATGGTGACATCAATAATAAAGTGTTGGTGAAACCCACTGATGAATATTAAATAATGAACACATATGAATTCAGTATAAAAATAATTAAATCAATTTATTCCCCAAAAATATATATACTAGAGTAGACCATTAACCTCTAATGTATAAATAGTAGCCACTTCCCTAAATATTTTACGCTATGGGAAAACTTCGTTTTTAGTGAATGCAGTGCAGGATCAGAACTTAAATGAGCTGCAGCTTATTCATATGCAATGGTGTGTGTTGGATGCAGTAAAAATCCTCCATCATTTTCTACAGCATTTCTGTTAGGCTACTTTCACACTGGGGTGGAAAAAGGGTTAAAACCGCCCGCAAAGCGGCGCTCTGCCAGTGGGTTTGCGTCGCTGCCCCATCGTTTTAAATGGGAGGGGGCGCTTTAGGAGCGGTGAATACACGCTGCAAATATGTGGCTTGCAGGACTTTTTTGACCGTCCTACAAGCGCACCGCTCCAGTGTGAAAACCCGGGCTTTCACACTGGAGACACAGGGGAGGCGCTATTTTTAGTGCTGTAGCGCCTGTAAAAGTGCCTCAGTGTGAAAGTAGCCTTAAGGTTTCTTGTGCAGCCATGTTTCTATTTAAATATAACTAGGTGAAATGTTATGCTTGTTCCTTAAATAATGTAAACAACACATAGTGACAGTCAACAATGGGGTGGAAAATTTCTCTCTTGCTATTTACATAGCAACTGTTAAAGTGGAGTTCCACACTTTTTAGTTTATTAAAAGTCAGCAGCTACAAAAAGTGTAGCTGCTGACATTTATTAAACAGACTCTCACCTGTCCCACGGTCCAGCGATGCGGCTCCTCGTCCCTCTCCCCCTACTCTCCGCCGGCGTCGTCCTAGCCACTGTGCACCCGGCCGTGACAGCTTTCGGCTTCACAACCGGGCGCGCACTGCTCATGCGCGAGTGGCGCTGCGCTCTGCTAGTGGCCAGGCAATCTTCTGGGACCTGTCACGTGTCCCAAAAGATTGTTGGCAGGGAGGGGCCGCCTAGGGGGAGAGGAGGAGTTGCCTAGGTGGCCAAGAGCAGGAAGAAGGAAGTGGGACAGGAAGTCCTTCTCTAAACTAAGTACCCACCCCACCCCCCCTCCACTTTTGGGTGGAACTCCGCTTTAAACAAGTAAAGTGAACATTTATGGGAGAGATTACATTTTATTCATCCATGTATCTTACCTATAAATGCTGCTTGAAATGTTTGACATTTGTATTTAGGATGAGGTGACTGCTAGGAGATTTTCAGCAATATCTTTTTCATCAAGGCTACAAGGGCTGTTTAAATAAATCCACAAGGCTACTGACCAGCACTTTCATTAAAAGAGCACTAATGTCAACACAGTTGTATGGTTTCATTTCCATAGATGCCATTGGCATTGCGGAGGAATGCAGCAGAAGCTGTAAACAAAGACGTGGCATAGGACAGTTGAATGTTGTCTTATTGACATAAGTGAGGAGGTTATAGTATACAGTAAATGAGCTCAATAGGACCAGGGACTATGGGTTAATGCAATTTTAGTACTTGCTCTTCACAACTCAAAGATTACACTATTGAAAAGACAGTCTGAAAAAGATTAAACTATCGAGAATGTAATTGTGTGAATCTGTAGCTGATAAAGGGTAGGTGTTGTTAGAAAATTGTGTGTTTTTTTGTTCTTCTTTTGAGAGGGGAGATAAGTTGACCGTTTTTATTAGTTCATCATAATGGCATAAACTTTGCAAAGTATGAAACTGGCTTTAAAGATCTAGTTTTCCACAAACTCCTTTATATTTAATGAGTTTCAATTTTCTAATTTCTTAGCCCCCCCCCCCAAGAAGGTTTTTGGTAACTCGTTGGCAAATGGGAACAAATAAGTCTTAGCAGCTAAGCATTACTATTGCATGAGCATTACAGAATAGACCCATGTGTCCTGTTTGAGTTCAGATGATGAAGTGTGCAATACAAGCATGAAGCAAGACACATGCATGGGTTTATGCCATACATTGTAACACTTGTTCCGCATGTACCTGACAAAGGGAGGGGAACACTTCCAAATCATTGGAAATAAACAAAGCTTCCTGTGCATTATTTTCAAACCCCACAGCTTCAGTCAAAATGAATGAAGCAATTTCTGAATCTTTTTTCATCCCAGTTCTATATTCAGAACTCAGTTTAATATAGTAGTCTCTTGAATTTTAAGATACATTTTTCAAAGTTGGTAGCAATGAGCAGAGCTATTACAGATAGTTTACAGGAACAGGTTAGAGAAAAAGTTCTCTTTTAAATGAACTAACATCCCCGCGAACCTCTAGCTAGAATTATCAGTAGACCTTAAGCCCTGGGGCAAAGAAGCATTTAGTTGGTTGGGCTGCAACATAATGATAAAAATGAATGTTTTTCTGCAATTGTATCCCCTTTAAAATACTCCCACTAAAACTCCCCGGGGCACTTCAAAAAGGTTTACGTACCCAATCCCTAAAGTAAATGAGGGTTCTTCAAAAAGTTTCCGCACAGCGGCTAAATTGGATTGCCTAACCTGTAAAAAACTTTGTCTGGTGTACTCAAAAAGATAGAAAGCTATGGACGAGACCTGAAAAATCTTTCCTTCTTAGGCCAGCCATAGATGGTTCAATTCTCGGATGGTTGAGCAGGAACTGACCAATATTCGAGCCGTGTATGGGCAGGCTGAATGTACCAAGTTGATCAACTTAGGTACAATCAGCCTGCCGGATTTTACATGTGATTATTGCTGGCGGCTGGTATAGCCACTAGCAATAATTACTGTCTTCTCATGGCGGGGATGGTTTCCCCTGCCTGGAGAATACAATGGCTTAGCAGGAAGAGTTCCCCTGTCAACACTGTCTCTGTTGATGGGGGAATAGAGCAAATTTCTTTCCTGCAACCCATGGTACCCACTCCGTATATGGCCTGCAGTACCCCTCCTCACGAATAGCATTTAGATTTATGTCTGCTTACACTACCAACCTGGATTTCATAGGACATTTCCAACTTTACTTCCGTTGTCGTAAATTCCAATCGTGTGTACAGAATTCCGACGCACAATGTTCCACGCATGCTCGGAATCAAGCAGAAGAGCCGCACTGGCTATTGAAGTTCCTTTTTCTTGGCTCGTCATACGCGTTGTACATCACCATGTTCTTGACGTTCGGCATTTCCGACAAGATTTGTGTGACCGTATGTATGCAAGACAAGTTTGAGCTAACATCCGTTGAAAAAAATCCATGGATTTTGTTGTCGGAATGTCCGATCGTGTGTACGGGGCATAGGAATCCTTCTTACATTCTCCTAGCTGTCCCAATAATAGAACAGAATTGTATCATGCAGTATATTCAATACTGTAAGGAGAGAGCTATGTATGATAAACAGCTGTGTTGCTGACATGAATGAGTTTAAATCTGTGAGACAGAAAAACAACTTGTGCCAAAATTAGTAGCTTGTAGAAATGCATCCACCCTAACTTTCAGAGCCTACAGCAGGGATAGGAAATTGAGCGTGCCGATTTTATAACCAAAAAAGTCATCTTCACACTCTCAGTCATGAAAAGGATTTTTTATAAAGTAAATGCTGTGAACTACTTGAGTAGTAGTGGCAAATTAACACCCTGCACTCTCACGCCTTTAGATCAGCCCCAATTCCTGCAACTGCAAACTTCAGATCAGCCCCAATTCATGCACCTTCACACCTCAGATCACTGTCCCTCTCTGCTCATCTGTCCCACCACTGTACCCCCTGCACTTCTGCCCCACTACTGTACCTCCTGCACTTCTGCCCCACCACTGTAACCCCCTGCACATCTGCCCCACCACTGTAACCCCCTGCACATCTGCCCCACCACTGTAACCCCCTGCACATCTGCCCCACCACTGTAACCCCCTGCACATCTGCCCCACCACTGTAACCCCCTGCACATCTGTCCCACCACTGTAACCCCCTGCTCATCTGTCTCACCAATGTACCTCCTTTCTCCTCTGCCCCACCTCTGTACCCCCTGTACATCTGCCCCACCTCTGTACCCCCCGCTCTTCTGCCCAACCACTGTAACCCCCTGCTCATCTGTCCCACCAATGCACCTCCTTTCAGATCTGCCCCACTGCTTTACCCCCCTGCTATTCTGTCCCACCGCTGAACCCCTTTCTCATCTGCCCCAACACTGAACTTCCCCTGCTCATCTTTCCCACCACTGTAATCCCCTTGTCATCTGGCCCAACACTGAACCCTCCCCCCCTGTTCATCTGCCCCATCACTGTACCCCCCTGCTTTCTGTCTCACTGCTGAACCCCCTTCTCATTCCTCCCACCACTGTACCCCCTGCACATCTGCCCCACCACTGTCCCCCCTTTCTCTTCCGTCCCACCACTGTAACCCCCCTGCTCATCTGCCCAATCAATGTACCCCTTTTCTCATCTGCCCCACCACTGTACGTCCCTGTAAATATGCTCCACCGCCGTATCCCCATGCTCTTCTGTCTCACTGCTGAATCACCTTCTCATCTGTCCTAACACTGAACCCATCTGCTCATCTGCCCCATCACTGTAACCCACTTTCTCATCTGCCCCACTAATGTACCTCCTGCACATCTGTCTCACCTCTTTACCCCCTGCTCTTCTGCCACACCTCTGTTCCCCCTGCTCTCCTGCCCTACCACTGTAACCCTCTGCTCATCTGTCCCACCAATACACCTCCTTTCACATCTGCCCCACTGCTCCACCCCCTGCTTTTCTGTCCCACCACTGAACCCCCTTCTCACCTGCCCCAATGCTGAACCCCCTTCTCATCTGGCCCCCCCCCCCCGGCTCATCTGTCCCATCACTGTAGCCCCGATCTTCTGTCCCACTGCTGAACCCCTTATCTCTTCCACCACGGTACCTCCCTGCACATCTGCCCCACCGCTGTACCCTCCTGCTCTTCTGCCCCACCGCTGTACCCTCCTGCTCTTCTGCCCAACCTCTGAACCCCTCCTGCTCATTTTCCCCACCACTGAACCCTCCTGCTCATCTGCTCCACCGATGTACCCTCTTCTTATCTATGATACACGGAGTGGTGAAAGGAAGCAGAGATGACACATCTACCTGTCCTGGCACACTCTTCCTGCTGATCCACCTCTTGCATCCAGCCCATGTGCTTGTATGTGATGTATGTGATGTCACATACAAGCATCTGGAATGGATGCGCAATGATGAGCACAGGTCAGGGGCATTTTCTGAAAGCAGTGGGCCAGTGTGCAGGATCATAAGTTGGGCCCCCGCAGCTGAGAAAAAGTGCAGCGCTTTGCACCACAGCAAAAGTTGGGTGTGATTTTCATTGAGTTGAATACTGGCTGTGGCTTAAAGGGACAGAGTGCAGGGGTTCAGTAGTAAGTGACGCAGAATATTGTCAACAAAGTTCCCAGAAGCTCAACAGTAATTCCACAAACTGTCACCGGATTGTGGTTTTCTCAATCAGTGAAATCCCCTCTTTCTGAGATTGGTAGTGGCAACCAAGCAAGTCATCTTCCCCCAGATGGTGGGCGGGGCTAGCAGGACTGTGATTGGCTTTAGCAGTGGCCAATGACAGTCCTACTTACCCCCCCCCCCCCACCCCAGCAGAACTGCACCCAATCTCTTCCCCATCACAAAAGTTGATGATCGCAGCTAGAGAACCAAACAATGTTTCCCATCTTTTACAATGTGTGGGGACTCAGTGCAGGTGCGGCGTAGGGAACTCTGAAATTGGAATGCATTAGTGTCTCCCTGAAACTTCCCTGCGCTGCTCTGCTGATGGGGAGGGAGTCGAGTGCCTGCAAAAGAGGCTTTGCGTGCCGTGGGGTTGCCTACCCCTGGCCTACAGGATTTAAATAACTATAAATGCGTGGCATATAGTGTAAAGATATTGCTACTTTTCACATTGCCATTAAAGTAACATTGAACTGAGGACACAATTTCTCCCTAGGATTGACAAATGCACGCAATGAATTGTTGGCCTTAAAACCTCTGCAATAATTTTACAATGATGGCACATAAAGCCTGAATAAAAATGTTAATTATACTAGTTGTCAATCACTTTTCATGCCTATCTATATTCGCAACGTGTTCTAAAAAGTGAATGTTTCCTTGATTGTGTTCAACTCAGGCATGTATTTAGTGATTGCAATCAGATTAACCTCAATAGAGGTTATCTAGACGAAAAGAGATTTGACCTCCACATGCAGAAAGGCTCCTCCACTGTAAGGCCGGCCATAGACAGAGACATAGACAAGAAAATCACTAGATTCCCTTATCGACACCGACTGGGAATCCCTCCGGTGAAGCCATTGTGTTCTCCCAGCGCTAGCAATAATCGCATGCAAAATCTGACAGGCTGGTTTACCCAAGTTGATTGATCGATTAATTTGGATACATTCAGCCTGCCCATAAATGGTGCAAATCTTGGCCGGTTCCTACTGGACCGGCCAAGATTCAAATCCTCTATTTCCAGCTTAAGAGCTGTGAAAATGTGCAAAAGGCTTTCTGAAGAAAGAGTTCTGACCAGCACAGAGGATTATTTAAGAATAAAGAGCTGGATCTATTCCTTAATGCACAAAATATAACTGAAAATTAACATTTATACATAAAAACACCAGAGATTGCTGATTCAGGGGATCAGGAAGGATTTTTATTTATTTTATTTTTATGAACCACATAAACATTGGGTGAACAGCAGATAAATCGCATGTATGATACCTCCCAGGACATTTGTTTATCTTCTGGTTCATACTGAAACTAATAAAGATGCATTTCACAGATAGCCAATTTATTTTATTTTTTTGCAGTGCAATAAGCATGCAAATAGTAACGGCACAAAAAATTAAGCAAATGTATATCCTTAAAATGATGCGCTTGTCCGAATTCCATAAAGGCCATCCTAGCAAGGCGACGTCTCTTTCGGAGAGAGACCTGGGACTGATGTTGGGTGAACAATGGGAGGCTGTAGTAACCTGCCCTCTAAGGCCTCTTTCACAAGGGCTTTCCGATCATGTCCGCCTGTCAAATTTTTAGGCAGACCTGATCGGATGCTCCATGCACCTTTTATGGAGCGGCGGATGTCAGCTGACACCCGCTACTATCCGATCCTGTCCATGAAATGCAGATGGATGGTGACCCTATTTTACATCCATCTGGCGGATCGGATGAAAACGAACAGGCGTTCCCTTTTCATCCGTTTAGTCCCTTTTCATGCTCAGCAGGGATTAATGGATCGATCCCAGGCTAAGCAAAGCGGAGTCCGCTTAGCGGAAAGGCCGTGTGAAAGATCCCTTTATGTGACTCAGAAACAATCTAACTAACTTTTTATTCTTCTACGCTCTCGGTATACTCCCCTAAGGCTCTATAAGATGGGGTACAGCACAAAGTCACATTGTCATAGATGCAAAAGGGATCACAGGGACTTAATTTACTGCAGACAGGTTGTAGACACATTGAATATGGTATTTGGGGCACAAATCCCATTGGACCCTAAATGCTGCCTCCTGAATGTTTTAGAGCAATATGCAATTAGCAGACCTCCAGCTGTTGCAGAACTACAAGTCCCATGAGGCACAGCAAGACTCTGACAGCCACAAACATGACACCCAGAGGCAGAGGCATGATGGGACTTGTAGTTTTGCAACAGCTGGAAGTCTGCTAATTGCATATCCCTGTTTTAGAGGATGTCATTGAGGACGAGTATGCTAGGATAGCAGTGGGAGGGCCCTTTTACTTGCCCGTAGGTCACTTCTAGAAATGTGCAAGTCTCCAGATCCCCCTACACATAAGTTCTGGGTGGTGTCTGTGGCTTAGATCCTAGAATGTCCCGGCAAGTTTGAAAAGCTGTGGAGATTAAGGCTAGATACCCATGGCCTTAGCCCAGGGGAGCTGATATACCAGAGAGCGTTTGCGTCTGTCCGAACAGACCATAAAGATCTGAGGATTTGATTTGGATGATTATATGAGATTTTGTTGCACTTTGGGGTGATGGAGTTATATCTGCATTGTGCTAGTATAGCTTTTGATATGCATTGCACATATATTTGATATTGCCTATGTAACTACTGCCGTTGGTTGTGTACGTGTCTGTAATGTTATTTGTTTACTACAATAAACATCTATCCATAAGTGCAATCAAACATTTTTCTTTCACTTTGTGTTTATTGGAAAACAAATTAAGGCATTACAGTGCGATCAAACATTTAAAGCTGCACTCCAGGCATATAAGGAATTACAAAGTTAATATGCAAATTTGTGAACTGTGTTGCCTGTCAAAGGAATGTAAAGGCCCATATACACAATGAAAATATTGAACGAGTAACCATCCGTTTTTTTTTCTGCCTCACAAAAATACACAATGCCTTCTTTTTTGGAAAAATTACACTTGAAAGTCAGGAGAAAATTGATAAAGAGCAATATATGCTTATGGATCAGCATTGTCAATAACTGAAATGCAGGAAGCTTTTAAATTATTACAAGGGAAAGGGGGAGTTTACACGTTCTCACGTATAGTTGGAATGTTCTTAACATAACAGTCCTTGTTCTATTTGTAATAAAAAATACAATTTTAAAAGGTAAGTTTAGTTTATTTACTGAATAAGCTGTACTTTTATTTCAGTCATAATACTTTTATATACACTGCCTTTCACATTCCCAGTGTAACACAACGACTGTTAATTTATAAAACTAATTACACTGAATTTTTTTCCAAATGTTTAGAAAATTTCCATATTTTCCAGATTTTTATTTTTTTTTTTTTACATCTCTAGACTCATTCCTGTGGTCTCCTATAAAGCATGTGGACAGTACTTTAAAAAAAATAGCCCACATATTGGCATAGTGTGCATGTCTCTTAAGCCTCGTACACATAATCGAATTTTTGGACGACCATTCGTCTATTTTTTGTTGCATGCTAGTGTCATGTCGAAAGAGAAGAGGCTACTCACCATACGAAAATTCTCATATGACAGAATACAACTTCAGAAAAGACGTAATGTGTTGACTAGTTTTGTATGTATTCTTTAGTTTTTGAGCATGCGTAGTCATGCTCTTATGATTTTTTTTTTTTTTTTCACTAATTAAACGAAAATCGACGTTGAGTTCACGTACGACAAAAATTTTATAGTCTGCACATCCAGCTTTTGTCGGACGAAACACCGGAATCGGCTGTCGAAAGCACTATACGAACGATCTGAAAATCGGCAGATCGTTCGGACAAAGTTTTACTTTTGATTTTTGTATCGTGTGTATGGGCCTTAAGGCTATAGATGGAATAAAATTCTTCTGGCTCAGCAGGGACCAGCCGAATTTAGATCCATATATGGCTATCCTCGTTTGTCATAAGGCGATCATTAGATCAACTTGTGTCAAACAAGAATGTTGGAAAACTTGTGTTCCTTTATCAACCTCACTTGTGTGGATGGAGGAATCTATTCAGTTTTGGCCACCTTAACACTAGTCTAGTACAGATGACTGCTGGTGAGTTTTATATCAAGAAACATTGCAGGTATTGCCTATAAAGTCTCATGAGATTTTTTTTTTTTTTTCAAACAGATAGTATGATAAAGTGAAAGAAATTCAAATATAAAAATTTTCCTCAGTGTACACAAACACAATATGATTTCCACATTTTCCATAAAATAAAAGCCTTAAATTTGTTGAGTTAATAAAATATCAGTTATATCTAGGGTCAAATTCGAGTGCAACAGCAAAAAACTTTGATACGCAGAATTATAAGTATGTGACGCAGTAACCCCTTCCTGCCGACTGTACACAAATATTCAGGCTCACAGAAGTGGGTCTTCATCAATGGGGCCGCATATATGCGTATCTCTTTTGTACTGGGAGCATGCTGCATGCTCGGAGCCCTCCCAGCACAGAGACTAGTCTCTCACAAAGAGGATCGGGACTCGGGACTAATCACCTGACTGGCTCCCACAGCGATCAGTCACTGTGAGTCCGTCCCTGTGTTTACTTCCTCTTCTGAATAAAGGGAAAGATAAATTGCAGTTGATTTTCTAAGACCCCTTTCACACTGGGGCGCTTTTCAGGCGTTTTAGCGCTAAAAATAGCACTTGAATAGCACCTCTCAAGCCACCCCAGTGTGAAAACTGAGTGCTTTCACACTGGGGTGATGCGCTTGCGGGACAGTAAAAAAAGTCCTGCAAGCATCTTTGGGGCGGTGCAGGAGCGATGTATACACCTCTCCCAAAACGCTCTGTCCATTGAAATGAATGGGCAGTGCTGTGGAAGCGTCTGCAAAGCGATTCGGTAGCACCACAACACGGGCACTTTTAACCCTTTCTTCAGCCGCTAGTGGGGGTTAAAAGCGCCCCGCTGGTGGCCGAAAAGTGCCGCTATAGCAGCGGTAAAGCGCTGCTAAAACTAGCGGCGCGTTACCGCTAACGCACCCCCGCCCCAGTGTGAAAATAGCCTTATAGTGGAGAGTGCAAAATCTGGTGCATAAAAACCAATTGGCTTCTTTTATCTTTTGTCAAAGCTTAAAGCGTTTGTTAACCCCCCTAAAAAAACAACAGACCCTGTTCCCTTAAAGCATGTTATACAGCACAGTGCTTGTGCTGTGTAATTTGGCCCCCTGTATACCCTAAAAAACCTGGCTGATCCTGCCTGGCTATACCCTCTCCTCTGCAAACTGATCACGATAACCATCGCTTCTGAGCCCTGACCCCCTGGTCACTTTGCGTGATTCCGTCATCCGCAGCCTGCTCTCTGCAGCTCTCCTGTGTTAGTCTCTTTTGTCCTCCCCCCTCCCCTCCCTGCTTGTACCAGCGCCAGCCCGCCCTGCTCCTGCTGCTCTCATATTTGCTATTAAATTGTATTATCCCCTCTGTTCCATTATGACATGTCCCTGTGCCTGTGTAATGTAAAAAATCCACCGATCTGTACCTTTATAAGTTCCGCGTGCATAGCTGATTGTCGGTGCGCTCTCTCTCTCTCTCCCCCTCCTCCCCAGCTGACGTCAGCAGGAGGGCTTGGCCCCACCCACTGCAGCTGTGAGCCGAAGAGAGGAGAGGAATCAGCTGAGCGCCCGGAGCAGTACAGATTGGTGGATTTTTTATATTGTACAGGGACACATGTTGTTATGGTACAGAGGGGATAAGACAATTTAGTAAAAATGGGTTAACCACTTTAATTGAACAAGCTGGAGTTATAACCTGATTGGCTACCATGCACAGCTGTAGCGGAAGGATTTACCCCTTAATCACCAGACCATTTATTGCGGTACTGCATCACTTTAACTGACAACTGCGCAGTCGTGTGACGTTGTACCCAAACAAAATTTATGTCCTTTTTTTCCCACAAATAGAGCTTTCTTTTGGTGGTATTTGATCACCTCTGTTTTTATGTTTTGCGCTATAAACAAAAAAAGACCAACGATTTTGAAAAAAAAAAAAAAACAATATTTTTTACTTTCTGCTGTAATACATATCCAAAAAAAAAATAATTTATTCATCAGTTTAGGCCAATATGTATTCTACATATTTTTGCTAAAAAAAATCGCAATAAGCATATATTGATTGGTTTGCGCAAAAGTTATAGTGTTTTCTTTTTATCAGTGCGCTAGGTGAACTATAAACAAACTACCCATCTATGGCCAGTTTAATTCTAACACAAAAAACGGATTACCCCTTCACACAAGCAAAGTGAATGAAGGAATCCTCACTGCTGTGTTACTTTATTCAGACAGGGTGGACTCCTCCACATGGGGAGTACACTGATCGGTGCTGATCAAATTAAAATTTTCCAAAAAGTCAGTCCAAGAGAAGTTGTTTATTAGATTGACTTCACTGGAAAGGGAATAGCCATAGATGATTCAAAATTCAGCTGGTCTCTGCTGAACTGACTGAATTTGGTCCATCTGTGGCAAGTTTAGTACTTGGAGAGGGAAGGGGGCACAAACACCAAAGTGCAGCTGCACTAAATTATTCTTGAAGACAATACCACAAAAGAAAATTATATATACGGTTAGGTCCGTATATATTTGGACTAAGGCACAATTTCAGTTTTTTTCAGGTATTTACCAAAACATATTCAAGCTATAGTTATAAGTGCAAATATAATACTGTGCTGTGCCCTAGAATAAAGCAGCTAAACACAGCAAATGGACAATTGCAATATTGGTAATAAGGTAAAAAGTGCAGCGCTGAGACTTGAGTAAACAAAGATGATTGAGTAAATCTCACAATGGTTAATACAAATAATGTGGAGCTCTAATGAGATAAATACTCAGTGATTTTGTATGAATAAATCAAAAAGAAAACAAATTATTTAACCACTTCCCACCCGCCCTATAGCGGATTGACGTCCGGGAAGTGGTTCAGTTATCCTGACTGGGCGTCATATGACGTCCAGCAGGATAACATGCCGGCGCGCGCCCGCATCGCGGCGATCGGTGGAGCGGTGTGTCAGCCTGACACACCGCTCCACCGATCTTGGTAAAGAGCCTCTGGCGGAGGGTCTTTACCACGTGATCAGCCGTGTCCAATCACAGCTGATCACGATGTCAATAGGAAGAGCCGTTGACCAGCTTTTCCTCACTCGCGTCTGACAGATGCGAGTAGAGGAGAGCCGATTGGCGGTTCTCCTGACAGGGGGGGTCTGCGCTGATTGTTTATCAGCGCAGCCCCCCCTCAGATCACCACACTGGACCACCAGGGATCTCCACTAGGACCACCAGGGAAGGGGCACCATGTGGATGGCCAGGTATGTACCCCATGGCCATCCACATGTGCCCAATCTGTGCCAATCAGTGCCCACAAATGGGCACTGATTGGCACCAACATGTTTCAGGTCTGCCCAGCAATGCCACCAATCAGTTTATTCAGTGCCACCTGTCAGTGCCCATCGGTGCCACCTGTCAGTGCCCATCAGTGCCCACCTATCAGTGCCACCCATAAGTACCAATCAATGCCACCTATGAGTGCCCATCAGTGCCGCCTATGAGTGCCCATCGGTGCCACCTATGAGTGCCCATCAGTGCCACATACCAGTGCCACCTATCAGTGCCGCCTATCAGTGCCCGTCAGTGCCACCTCATCGGTGCCCGTCAGTGCCGTCGTATCAGTGCCTGTCAGTGCAGCCATATCAGTGCCCGTCATTGAGGAAGAAAACGTACTTATTTACAAAAAATTTTAACAGAAACAAAGAAAAACTTGCTTTTTTTCAAAATTTTCGGTCTTTTTTTATTTGTTGTGCAAAAAATAAAAACCGCAGAGGTGATCAAATACCACCAAAAGAAAGCTCTATTTGTGGGAACAAAATAATAAAAAATTTGTTTGGGTACAGTGTTGTATGACCGCGCAATTGTCATTCAAATTGCAACAGCGCTGAAAGCTGAAAATTGGCCTGGGCAGGAAGGTGTCTAAGTGCCTGGTATTGAAGTGGTTAAATAAACATTGAGTCCATAGGTGAAGTAGAAAATGTGGTGAATCTGCATGACCCTTTACAGGGACATTCGCCAAGTGTTCATAACATCATTAAGACATCCAAAAATGGTGACTATATAATAAAACAATATGTGAATGTAGTCCACCACTGATAGGATGAAGGCTTACCAGATGGTTTGAATTCGAAAGGACATGCGTCCTATGAGTCAAACAGGCTTGTATTGGCAAATTCCAAAATTGGAAGACATCAGATCTGGAGACCTTTGACACGGAAGCCAGGTCCTCACACAGTCATTGGGGTAGTGGTCGCCATAGAAGGTGTTTCCATACAAACAAATGGATGGTTTCTCCCATATGTTCACATATATATATATACATTATATATATATATATATATATATATATATATATATATATAATGTGTATGTATGTGTGTGTGTATATATATATATATATAAAGGAGAACAAAAGAAGGCCACATAGCGTAGTTCCATATAAAAATTTGAAATGTAATGAGGTTAAAAAAACTCACATTTGAGAAGAGTAAACAGCACTTAAGAAATGTGTATTGCGGCAGTGGAGCCTGTCCCGCTCCACTGCGGCCATACACATATGTTAAGCGCCGTTTACTCTTCTCAAATGTGAGTTTTTTTAACCTCATTAAATTTCAAATTTTTATACGGAATTACGCTATGTGGCCCTCTTTTGTTCTCCTTTCCGTCATGTATATATGAACATATGGGAGAAACCATCCATTTTTCTGTATGAAAACACCTTCTGTGGCAAACACTACCCCAATGACTGTGTGCGGACCTGGCTTCCGTGTCAAAGGTTTCCAGATCTGATGTCTCCAATTTTGGCATTTGCCAATACAAGCCTGTTTGACTCATAGGACGTATGTCCTTTTGAGTTCAAACCATCTGGTAAGCCTTCATCCTATCGGTTATTGTTTTATTATGTATTCACCTTTTTCTTTTTGATTTTTTCATACAAAATCACTGAGTATTTATCTCATTAGAGCTCCACATTATTTGTATTAACCATTGTGAGATTTACACAAGCTATAGTTATATAATGGATATGGGCTGAAAGTGCACACTCTCAGGTTTAATTTGAGGGTATTTACATCCAAATCGGAGGAAGGATTTAGGAATTACAGCTCGTAAGAAAAGCCACCCCCCTTTTTCAAGAGACCAAAAGTAATTGGATAATTGAATCAAAAGCTGTTTCATGGCCACGGGAACTCCTTCGTTATTTCTTCATCAATTAAGCATGTAAAAGGTCTGGAGTTGATTCTAAGTGTGGTATTTGCATTTGGAATCTATTGCTGTGAACCAACATCATGCGTTCAAAGGCGATGTCCATGCAAGTGAAACAAGCCATTGTATTGCTTGAAAAATGAAACAAATCCATCAAAGATAGCAGCAACATTAGGAGTGGCGAAATCAGCAGTTTGGTGCATTCTAAAGAAAGAAGAACGCACTGGTGAGCTCAGCAACATAAAAAGGCCTGGACGTCCACGAAAGACAACAGTGGTGGATGATCGCAGGATCCTCTCTATGGTAAAGAACAACCCATTCACAACATCCAGACAAGTGAAGGAGACTCCAGGAGGTGGGCGTATCATTGTCAAAGTCTAAAATCAAGAGAAGACTTCACAAGAACAAACACAGAGGGTTTAACACAAGGTGCAAACCATTCATAAGCCTGAAGAATAGAAAAGCCAGATTAGACTGCCAAAAAACATCTAAAAAAGCCAAACCAGTTCTGGAAAAGCATTCTTTGGACGGATGAAACTTAGATTAATCTGTACCAGAATGATGGGAAGAAAAAAGTGTGGAGAAGGCTTGGAACAGCTCATGATCCAAAGCACACAACGCGATCTGTAAAACATGGTGGAGGCAGTGTGATGGCATGAACATGCATGGCTTAGAGTGGCACTGGGTCATTGGTGTTTATTGCTGATGTGACAGAAGACAGAAGCAGCTGGATGAATTCTGCAGTGTTTAAAGGTATACTGTCTGCCCAGATTCAGCCAAATGCAGCAAAGTTGATTGGACGGCACTTCTTAGTACAGATGGACAATGATCCAAAACACACTGCAAAAGCAACCCATGAGCTTTTGAAAGAAAAGAAGTGGAATATTCTGCAATGGCTGAGTCAATCACCTGCTCTCATCCCAATTGAGCATGTATTTCACTTGCTGAAGGCAAAACTAAGGGCAGAAATACCCACAAACGAATAACAACCAAAGACAGCTGAAGTTAGAGCCTGGCATAGCATCAGAAAGGAGGAAACCCAGTCTTTGGTAATGTCCATGGGTTCAAGACTTCAGGCAGTCATTGCCAGTAAAGGATTCTTAACAAAATTATTAGAAATTAACATTTCATTTATGATTAAATAAATTTGCCCAATTACATTTGAGCCCCTGAAAATGGGGGGGACTGTGTATAAAAATGGTGGCCGTTCCTAAAATTAGTACTTGATATTTATGTTCAACCCCTTGCATTAAAGCTGAATGTCTGCACTTCAAATTCATTTTTGTTGTTTCGTTTTAATTTCATTCTGGTGGCATACAGAGACAAAAGTACGAACATTGTGCCTGTGTCCAAATATATATGGACCTAAGGCTCGATTCACACCTATGCATGTTGCTTTTGGGCGTTTTTGGAGGTTTTTTTTTCATGCTTGCCACGTTTTTGAGCAGCGTTTTTGCTGCGTTTTTGCCGCGATTTGCGTTTTTGCGTTTTTTTTTTTTTTTTTTTTTACAGTTTTTTTTTACAGTCTAAAAAAAAATTAAAAAAAAAAAAAAAAGGCAAAAACGCATCAAAAACGCTGCAAAAACGGTGCACTTGCGTTTTTGATGCTTGTCCACTGAATTCTATTACATGCAAAACGCTGCATTTTGCATGAAAAAAAGTCCCTGACCCTTTCCAAAAATGCAGAGAAACAAAAAGGCATTGATGTGAACATGTTCCATAGGAACCCATGTTAAAAAATTCCCGTGCATTTCTGCAAAATGCAAAATGCATCAAAAAACGCGCTAGTGTGAATGGAGCCTAACTGTCTATCTATCTATCTATCTATCTATCTATCTATCTATATGTATTAGAGCTGCACGATTCTGGCCAGAATGAGAATCACAATTGTTTTGCTTAGAATAAAAAGATCACAATTCTCACGACTTAAAATATTTCACGTTATACAAAAAAATTGGGCTAACTTTACTGGTTAGTTTTGTTTTTTTTTTTTTTTTTTAATTTATTAAAGTAATTTTTTCCCAAAAAATTGCATTTGAAAGACCGCTACGCAAATACAGTGTGACATAAAATATTGTGGGAACCACCATTTTATTCTCTAGGGTCTCTACTAAAAAAATATATACAATGTTTGGGGGTTCTAAGTAATTTTCTAGAAAAAAAAATTATTTTAACTTGAAACCAACAAATGTCAGAAAAAGGTTTAGCGTTTAAGTGGTTAAACTTTCCTCACTTACACATAAAGTGTATTCCATTGACAAATTGTTACAATATTAAGACTTAGTTCGACTTATAAAGAATGTTATGATTCTTGGTAGACTGCCCAGATTTTTTTCTTCCTTTCTTTTGACGGCTGTGGCTTCAGAAGAGCAGAGAGAATTCTTTACATAGCAAGAATCGTTAAACACAGGATCGCAAAAGGGGAATGAATCGCGATAACTATGCTTGACGATTAATCGTGCAGCTCTAATTAATAAATATATATATATATATTCTCATAATGGTATTTTACATAATGAAAAAGTTATTGCTGAATCAATAGGACCACAGCTGAAATGTGGTAATTGACTGAGAGCAGAAGTGGTTAATCAAATTTGTGTACACAAGGGACACTCTTTTAATGAAATCAGTGTTCTGTCACATGAGTTAATAAGACTATTTATTTAGTATTCAGTCACAGAATCAGATCCCGAGGTTCCAGGATGTCTGGCAAGTAAACTTGTCAAACAATACACTCAGGTTCACACAAACAAGGCAACTGAATTTAGATATTCATATTGAAGTTAAGGTTTATTTATTTTTTTACATAGCAAGAGAACAGAATATGGGTTTTTTTAGGGTTCCAAAATACAACAAAAATACTAAAATATATCAAAATTTTATTTAGAGACAACTAAAAATCAACAAGTTGTCCTCCTAAATAGCCATACATGAAACAGATGCAGCTGATTCTAATCTCTACATGTTTCGCCAAATGGTGGCTTCCTCAGGAGAACTTTTATTAGGCACTGCATATATGGTCACCATAAATTTAAAATGACATAATTTAGACACAACACGTAAAAGATAATAATATTCATAATAACATATGTTAATATCAAAATTATTATTTACCGATATCTCGAAATGTGTAAACACATTTCGAAATATCGGCAAAAAATTATAGGCAGAAAATTAGTTTGATATAAAGTAAGTAATATTTATAATAAACACATGTTTATATCAAACTAATTTTTTGCCTATAGTTTTTTGCCGATATTTCGAAATGTGTTTACACATTTCGAGATATTGGCAAATAATAATTTTGATATTGACATGTGTTATTATAAATATTATTATCTTTTACGTGTTGTGTCTAAATTATGTCATTTTCAATTTATAGTGACCATATATGCAGTGCCTGATAAAAGTTCTCCTGAGGAAGCCACCGTTTGGTGAAACATATAGAAATTTGAACAGATGCAGGTGATTCTATGTATTGTATGGTTATTTATGATGACAACTTGTTGATTTTTAGTTGTATCTAAATAAAATTTTGATATTTTATATTTTTGTTGTGTTTTGGCACCCTCAAAATCCCATATTCTGTTCTCTTGCTATATGTCTATCAATTCACGGATGAGGTGCTGATAACTCAGACATTCAGCACTTTTTTCTTTTTCTGTATATATTTTTTTGTTTGTTTCTATACCTAAAGCTAAAGACATACAAAATAAAGAGTTATTCGATTGTGTGTGTGTGTGTGTGTGTGTGTGTGTATATATATATATATATATATATATTATGCAAAGAAATATGTGTGTAAACATAAGTATGAAGATAAAAAGTGTGAAGATAATTAATAATATAATAATTAACACCAATTTGTTAAATGCGATCAACAACTACACATAAAGCAGAGTATAATATTTTCAATTTGCAGTGATGCCCAGAAAAGTAATAATACTAATAAGCAGCAATAACTCAGGTTGTTGCACACTTGCACAGCATCAAGGGAAAAAGCTGTTCTTCAACCTGGTGGTCCTAATGCCCTAATGTTGCGTATCCTCTGACATAAAGGGAGGGGGACAAACAGCCTACCATGGAAGAATTCCTTATGCTGGTTCAGTGAGGACAGCCGAATTTCGATCCATCTATTGCCATTCCTGCTCAAGAGAAATTGATCTAATCATCAGCTTCTCTTGAACCGGAATGTTGGAAAATTGTCATTCGATTGGTATATTATAACCGCAGAGGAGTTCTCCTTCTCAGCATACAATAGCACCCCACTTGTGTGGATGAAAAAATCCATTTGTTCTTTTTTGATTAGCTTGCTGGCTGATCAAAAATGAATGATCTATCTATTTGAGGGCCACCTTCCTACATCTGCTGTTGTAAGTATTATTGATGGTGGGCAGATTGCTGCCCATAATCCATCTGCTGCAGTGCTGCAGTGTAACAATTATAATGCATGGAGTAAGGATGATCTCCACCACACACCTAAAAAAAAAAAAAAAAGTTGAGGACGAAAGTACCAAAGCCACTACACATCAGTCTCCTCAAAAAGTAAAGGCGCCTTCACAATGCTGGCTATACGAATATATGCTATATATGTATAACTTGTAATGATATACACTATATTGCCAAAAGTATTGGGACTCCTGCCTTTACACGCACATGAACTTTAATGGCATCCCAGTCTTAGTCCATAGGGTTCAATATTGCGTTGGCCCACCCTTTGCAGCTATAACAGCTTCAACTCTTCTGGGAAGGCTATCCACAAGGTTTAGGAGTGTGTCTATGGGAATGTTTGACCATTCTTCCAGAAGCACATTTGTGAGGTCAGGCACTGATGTTGGACGAGAAGGCCTGGCTCGCAGTCTCTGCTCTAATCCTAAAGGTGTTCTATCGGTTTGAGGTCAGGACTGTGCAGGCCAGTCTAGTTCCTTCACCCCACACTCGCTCATGCATGTCTTGCTTTGTGCACTGGTGTGCAGTCATGTTGGAACAGGAAAGGGCCATCCCCAAACTGTTCCCACAAAGTTGGAAGCATAAAATTGTCCAAAATGTCTTGGTATGCTGATGCCTTAAGAGTTACCTTACTGGAACTAAGGGGCCAAGCCCAACCCCTGAAAAACAGCCCCACGCCATAATCCCCCCTCCACCAAATGATTTGGACCAGTGCACAAAGCAAGGTGCATAAAGACATGGATGAGTGCATTTGGGGTGGAGGACATTGACTAGCCTGCACAGAGTCCTGACCTCAACCCGATAGAACAACTTTGGGATAAATTAGAGCGAAGTTGAACCTGTTATAGCTGCAAAGGGTTGCCCAACTCAATATTGAACCCTACAAACTAAGACTGGGATGCCATTAAAGTTCATGTGCGTGTAAAGGCAGGTATCCCAATACTTTTGGCAATATAGTGTGTGTGTGTGTGTGTGTGTGTGTGTGTGTGTGTGTGTGTGTGTTTTTTATATATATATATATATACAGTATCTCAGAAAAGTGAGTACACCCCTCACATTTTTGTAAATATTTTATTATATCTTTTCATGTGACAACACTGAAGAAATGACACTTTGCTATAATGTAAAGTAGTGAGTGTACAGCTTGTATAACAGTGTAAATTTGCTGTCCCCTCAAAATAACTCAACACCCCGCCTTAATGTCTAAACCACTGGCAACAAAAATGAGTACACCCCAAAGTGAAAATGTCCGAATTGGGCCCAAAGTGTCAATATTTTGTGTGGCCACCATTATTTTCCAGCACTGCTTTAACCCTCTTGGGCATGGAGTTCACTAGAGCTTCACAGGTTGCCCCTGGAGTCCTCTTCCACTCCTCCAATGACGACATCACGGAGCTGGTGGATGTTAGAGACCTTGCGCTCCTCCACCTTCTTTTTGAGGATGCCTTACAGATGCTCAATAGAATTTAGGTCTGGAGACATGCTTGGCCAGTCCATCACCTTTACCCTCAGCTTCTTTAGCAAGGCAGTGGTTGCCTTGGAGGTGTGTTTGGGATCATTATCATGTTGGGATACTGCCCTGTGGCCCAGTCTCCGAAGGGAGGGGATCATGCTCTGCTTCAGTATGTCACAGTACATGTTGGCATTCATGGTTCCCCAATGAACTGTAGCTCCCCAGTGCTGGCAGCACTCATGCAGCCACAGACCATGACACTCCCACCACCAAGCTTGACTGTAGGCAAGACACACTTGTCTTTGTACTCCTCACCTGTTGCTGTCACATGCGCTTGACACATCTGAACCAAATACATTTATCTTGGTCTCATCAGACCACAGGACATGGTTCCAGTAATACATGTCCTTAGTCTGCTTGCCTTCAGCAAACTGTTTGCGGTCTTTTTTGTGCATCATCTTTAGAAGAGGCTTCCTTCTGGAACGACAGCCACACAGATCAATTTGATGCGGTATGCAGTGTATGGTCTGAGCACTGACAGGTTGACCCCCACCCCTTCAACCTCTGCAGCAATGCTGGCAGCACTCATACGTCTATTTCCCAAAGACAACCTCTGCATATGACGCTGAGTATGTGCGCTCAACTTCTCTGGTCGACCGTGGCAGGGCATGTTCTGAGTGGAACCTGTCCTGTTTAACCGCTGTATGATTTTGGCCACCGTGCTGCAGCTCAGTTTCAGGGTCTTTGCAATCTTCTTATAGCCTAGGCCAGTAATGGCGAACCTTGGCACCCCAGATGTTTTGGAACTACGTTTCCCATGATGCTCAAGCACTCTGCAGTGTAGTGGAGCATAATGGGAAATGTAGTTCCAAAACATGTGGGGTGCCAAGGGTCGCCATCACTGGCCTAGGCCATCTTTATGTAGATCAACAATTCTTTTTTTAAGATCCTCAGAGAGTTCTTTGCCACAAGACTTCCAATGACCAGTATGAGAGTGTGAGAGCGATAACACCAACTTTAACACACCTGCTCCCCATTCACACCTGAGTCACATGAAACCAGGGAGGGAAAATGGCTAATTGGGCCCAATTTGGACATTTTCACTTAGGGGTGTACTCACTTTTGTTGCCAGCGGTTTAGACATTAATGGCTGTGTATTGAGTTGTTTTGAGGGGACAGCAAATTTACACTGTTAGGCCCCTTTCACACGGGGCGGATCAGTGTTGATCCGACCCGTGAACATCCGCTGCTCAGCGGGGATCGCTCCGTTTTTCCCAGCTGAGCCGGCGGATGACAGGGCGGGACCTGTCAGATCTCCGCTCTCCCCTATGATGGATCGGATGAACACGGACCGTCTGTCCGTGTTCATCTGATCCGCTCTGCAGACGGATAGAAAAATAGGATTTTCTTCCGTCTGCAGAATCGGACAATAGCGGGGCCGGATGATATCGGGTGTCAGCGGATGTTCATCCGCTGACACCCGCTATCCCATAGGGATGCATGTATGTCCATATTTCATCCGAAAACGGATGGATGAAATACGGACATACGGTCCGCACGTGTGAAAGGAGCCTTATACAAGCTGTACCCTTACTACTTTACATTGTAGCAAAGTGTCATTTCTTCAGTGTTGTCACTTGAAAAGATATAATAAAATATTTACAAAAATGTGAGGGGTGTACTCACTTTTGTGAGATACTGTCAGATTTGCCTATTACAAAAAGGATCTACTACTTCCTGATCTACAGTCATACACAATGACTGAGATTTTCTGTTCTCAAAATGCAAGTCTATAGGGTTGACTTACTAAATCAAACAGGTTGTTGATATTGCAGAGGTGTTTTCACTTTGCAAAGGAATTTTCCATAAGCTGAATGAGGTGAAGCTCTGCTGAGTTCCATCATCAAATTATATGCAAGCAAAAATACATTTCATTTTCCTCCTACATGATTGGGTATTCTTTGCAAAGTGAATTATCACTGTATTTAGTAAACTAAGGCCGTGATTTGAACCGTTAATGTATAGGCTGAATGTACCAAATTGATCAATCGATCAACCCGAGTACAACCAGCCTGACGGATTCTCTTGAGATTATCGCTAGTGGCTGCTATAGCCGCTAGCGATAATCACTGCCTTCTTCCGGAGGGAATGACTTCCCCTCGACGAGAGAAGACAATTTCTGATTCCCCTGTCAGCACTGTTGCAGGAAAGAAATTTGCACTGTATATGGCCTGCCTAAGGCTAGCAATACATTATACAATTTTCTTGTACAATTTTCCTTTAGATTTACCAAAACCGTATATGAGGTCAGACCTTAACACTTTCATATTGTATGCAATCAGGCAGGCCCTTTCACAACATAGTTGAACGTAAATTTAATCACTTAAAGACCGGAAGGATTTACCCCCTTAATGAGCAGGCCATTTTTTGCGATACAGCACTGTGTCGCTTTAACAGACAATTGCGCGGTCGTGCAACGTTGTACCCAAACAAAATGTACGTCTTTTTTTTCCCACAAATAGAGCTTTCTTTTGGTGGTATTTGATAACCTCTGCAGTTTTTATTTTTTGCGCTATAAACAAAAAAGAGTGACAATTTTGAAAAAAAAGCAATATTTTTTACTTTTTGCTATAATAAATATCCCCCCCCCCCAAAAATTATAAAAAAACTAATTTCTTCCTCAGTTTAGGCCAATATGTATTCTTCTACATATTTTTGGTAAAAAAAAAATCACAGCAAGCGTATATTGATTGGTTTGCGCAAAAGTTCTAGCATCTACAAAATAGGGAATAGATTTTTTACTAGTAATTAGCGGTGATCAGCGATTTTTTTTTTGCGAGATTGCGGTGGACAGATCGGACGCCTTTTATGAGACCAGTGACATTTATACAGTGATCAGTCCTATAATAATGCACTTATTACTGTATAAATGACACTGGCAGGGAAGGGGTTAACACTAGTGGTGATCAAGTGGTTAAATGTGTTCCCTGGGAGGTATTTCTAACTGGGGGGGGTGGACTGACTGGAGGAGGAGAGAGATCGCTGTTTCTAATCACTAGGAACAGACGATCTCTCCCCTGACAGAACGAGGATCTGTTTATTTACATTGACATATCCCCGTTTTGGCTCTCTGTGGAGCGAGGCTGCATGATGGCCAGAGCTCATACGATGGGGGTGGATTTCTCAAAGGGACGGATGTGATATTGAGAAGCATGTAAACTACACGTCTTTGCAGTTTTACAATGATGGGCAGAGCTGATAAGGGTGGGTAGTTCAATGTTGATGGGTGGGTTACAAAGATCCGCCCCTTTGAGAAATACACCCCCATCGTATGAGCTCTGGCCATCTTCTGTATGCATCCACCCCTACACCCGCCCCCTGCAGAGTTGCACGAACATCAGGAGCGTGCGGGAGCGTGTGGCATAATGTAGTGTTAATTGCGCAGGCGCCATGTACAGTTCATGAACAGCTGTTCATGTTCGGAGACTTTGGGCATCTCTTTTGTCCTCCATACTGCGCAAGCGCTGCACCAGCGCAGTACAGGGGGGGAGCACTATCCGACAGGGGACCTTTCTCGGCAGAACACCGGCACCTGCATCCAGAGCAGATGGACAGATCGGCTTGGGGTGCCGACATTGCGGGCTCCCTGGACAGGTAAGTGTCCTTATAAAAAAAAGTCAACAGCTACAGTGTTTTTTTTTTCTCCCAGATTGGAACTCCTCTATAAGAGGAAATACCCTTGCAAATTGAAAATTCCCTTGCAAAGTGAACAATTTTTTTGCTTTGTAACTCAACCCCTGTAAGTCAACTGACAACATATCATTGTCTATGTGGCTTATTACTTATCTCAACAGTCATTAAGATAAAGTCAGGGTAATCGCAATTAGCACCCTTTTATAGCTAATCAACAAATCATTATTTGTAATAGGATAACAGAAAACCGGAAGAGCAAGCCTGTAAGATTAAAAATAAAGCCTGACTTTACACTTAGAACTGCATTACTGTATTATAAAAATATGCTCACTAAAAATACAGTATACTTCCCTCCTGCTGTACCCTTTGACTTCCAATGCCATCACCTTGTGGTCTTGTATTTCAATTGTGCTTCTGTGTTGTCACTGTCATAAGAGCTTCAAATGGAGTCTACAAGTAGCCATTTCAGCACACATTACACAGGCATGGCTCTCTGTTGTCTTCATCAGGCATCCTGCCATAGAAAAAATCATGGTTGTCAATTATTTTTAAATAAACCCCAACAATGAACTTTTCTTATTTGTTCAGCTTTGATCTGTAAAGCAGTAGTAAACTCTGCATTTTTACCTGCAGGCAATATAATAAAGCATACATGTAGGTAAAATGAATATCTCCTGCACCGTTTAGGAGACATTCTAGCGAGGATCAGCTGGTGATGTCATCAGCGCTTGCACTCTGAAGGAATGGTATACTGTGCCGTTCCTTCAGAGTCATGTGCTGTGGCCGAGCCTCCCAATCACATGCGCAGGAGTGATGTCATTGCGGCCATTCTAGTGACCACAGCCCGTGGACCCAGAAGACCAGGTGAAGATGAAAGCCTCCGCAGAGGTGACAGCATGGCGCTGGAGGGACTCAATTCAAGATAAGTCTTTCATAATGTGCTAGTATGCAGTGCAGGAAGAAACTTTTTTTTGTTAAGAGTTTACTACCACTTTAAATGAAGATATTTTTTGTTTTATCTGTACAAAAAAGTACCAGTAAAAACCTGTTGAATATGTCAAATTCAGAGCTGTCCTTTGCAAACTGTGTTATTTCAGGAGCCCTCACAATTCTTATCTTGCATTACAGATCAATTAGTCCTTCGTGGAGATTATGAGAATGGGTGGAATTTAGTCATTTAATAACAGACAACTAGGCAGGGCCGACAACAAATCTTGCAATTTTAGTCATCAAATAGCACGTGGTGTAACGCTACAAGAAGAAATTAGAAGCTGAATGTATTTCTGTGCTTGCAAGGTTGATAGGATTAAAATATGGGGAAACTTGCATGTATTGCAAAGATGTGCTGCACATGTTTTGTTTTTTTTTTAATTGGCCAGTTATACACTTTAAAACTAAAAATGTAAATTGATTGTTTTTGCCAGAAGGCATATTTGGTTACAACTTTGTAATGACCCTGCATTCTACAATCCGGTGGGGGATTATTTGTCGAGTTTTATCTTTAGTAAATGTTAGATGTTTTCTTTAATGCTACTCATTAGGTATTCTGATTCATTCTTGTCTCTTTACAGATCATTGAAGTGGTATTTGAGGCCAATTCCATTTTTTTTTTATAAGCGCCTCTACCTGATCATATCTAGAGGTACAGAGATCCTAAAAAGAAAAAAAAATGGTTTCCTTAAATTGCAGTGAACCTCTTTCTGCCTCTGATCTTCTTTCAAGTTCTGCTTCCCCTAGTGAACACAACATGGCAGTACCTCATTCTGGTGAGGTATCATTGCTCACCCATCTTGAAAATAAAGCCAGCCCCTCTCCATCCTTGGGAGAACAGTTTAATAATGCAGCTGTCTTCATAGAAGAGAATGGTGAAGATGGAGGTGGCCTTAAGGAAGTTGAAGAAATTCTTTTGTCCCAGTTGGTGAAAGCGGTAGAGGATTCAAAGGAAACCGCTTCACTGGCACAATTAAAGCTTCCAGACTTTTGTGCTCAAATTTCTGGGGACTTCTCTCCTACACTTGAGGAAATTGAGGAGTTTTTAAAAGAAAACATGGATCTAATTAGAGAAGAACTGGCTGAGAAGCAGCCCATTCCTGGCACGTGGCTGCAGGGCTGCATGACAAATGAGCATGTGACACAAACTACTGGCCCAGCTCAGCCAACCGAGGATGTTCCAACTCCAGAGATACCAGATGCTTCAGCAAGTTCACCTTCTGCAACAGGCAGTATTCCTGTTATACTTCAGATACAGCCTATGTCAATGCCTGGTGCTGCCTCGTTGACACAGAGCCCTACAGGTGATGTACGCCTTACACAGCTTGTAATCAGCGTACAAGGCCAAAGCCTGTCATTGGCCCCAATCCCAGGGCCTACTTCACCTGGGGACCAAAAGTATGTTAGAATTGCCCCCTTGCCAGTGGCAGTCCGACCCTTGACTATAGGAGGAGTATTTGTGAGTGAAGGACAGCAGAAGATACAAAAGGGAACACCAGCTGTGATCAGAGTTCATAAATGTAGTCACCCTGGCTGTAACAAAATGTATACCAAAAGTTCACACCTTAAGGCGCACTTTCGGCGGCACACAGGGGAGAAGCCTTATGTTTGCACTTGGCCAGAGTGTGGTTGGAGGTAAGGGCATCATTCTTGCTTATTTTAGATTTTCATGTAAAACCGTATATGCTGTTTTTTGCAAAAACATTGGTATTCACTACAGTGCTATATATGCATTGCTGGAAGTCGGGCTTAATAAAAATTATGTTAACCACTTGCCGACCAGCCACCACAGTTGTACTGCGGCAGAATGGCACGGCTGGGCGAAATGACGTTATGTACCGTAGCTTCGCCCTGTGGCCACTAGGGGGCGCGCGCCACCCCCGAGCCGATGCGAGTACCTGGTGGTCGCGATCGCCGCTGACACACGGAGAACTGGGATCTGTGTGTGTAAACACACAGTTTCCGGTTCTCTGAGGGGAGAACAGACAGATCGTCTGTTCATACAGAGTATGAACAGCGATCTGTCATCTCCCCTGCACAGTTTCCTCCCCCCTTCAGCTGGCACACACACTAGGGAACACATTAACCCCTTGATTGCCCCATAGTGTTAACCCCTTCACTGCCAGTGACATTTTTACAGTAGTCAATGCATTTAACATAACGGTGCACATAAAGGTCCCAAAAATGTGTCAAAATTGTCCGACGTGTCCGCCATAATGTTGCAGTCCCGATAAAAATTGCAGATCGCCACCATTACTAGTAAAAAAAAAACCAATAATAAAAAATTCCATAAAACTATCCCCTATTTTGTAGACGCTATAACTTTTGCGCAAACCAATCAATATACGCTTATTGCGATTTTTTTTTTTTTTTACCAAAAATATGTAGAAGAAAACATATCGGCCTAAACTGAGGAAAAAAATAGTTTTTCTATATATTTTTGGGGGATATTTATTATTGCAAAAAGTAAAAAAATAATGCGTTTTTTTTTCAAAATTGTCGCTCTTTTTTTGTTTATAGCGCAAAGAATAAAAACTGCAGAGGTGATCAAATACCACCAAAAGAAAGCTCTATTTGTGGGAAAAAAAGGACGTCAATTTTGTTTGGGTGCAACGTCCGCGCAATTGTCAGTTAAAGGAACGCAGTGCTGAATCGGAAAAAGTGCTCTGGTCAGGAAGGGGGTAAAATCAAATCTTCCGGGGCTGAAGCGGTTAAAGAGAATGAATTTGCAAGGTTTACAGTATGCTTAGAATATATAGAAATTGCAAAAAGTGGGATTGATTTATATATTTGTTTAAATCGGGCTTGAGGGCCGAATGAAGATATTTTAAGAGGACAAAAAAAATGAAAAGTCAACAGCTACAAATACTATATGCTATAATGAGCTACAAAAAGCCTTTGGGTCCCCAGCGCCGGCACGTTTACTAAGGGAAGCTGGCTGTGACTCCTTGCGGCTTCACAGCTGACTTCACACTGTGTATGAGCAAGCTGCCTGGCGCTTTGTGAATGGTCCCGCAGCCTTCTGGGATCTGTGACGTGTTGTTGGCTTACTATGGGCTAAGTCGAACACCCCCTCGTGGAGTTCAGCTATCACTACACTCGTCGCGCTCTGACAAGAGAGACGCTGTTTGCTTATACACAGCATCTCTGCCCGCCCCTCCCATATGCTGTTAATTCGCTGAAGGCTTTGGGGTCAGTTCACTAAGAGTTAAATACCGCATGAAATTTTTGAGTTAAAATAACTTGTGGTATTTCACAAAAAAAAGCACATTAAATACCGCACGCGTTAAATTTTTTATTTTGCAGTAACGTGTTTTTATACGTTAGGCCCCTTTCATATGGGGTGGATTCTATTCAGAACAGCAGGAGATCAGCTCACAGATTACCTGCTGATCGAAGCAGAGCAGGCGGATGATGACACATCCGTGTTCGCTCAGTTTCTGCAGAGCAGACACAGTAAGAGCCTGCTCTGCTGTATGGCGGCCGGGAGTAAACAGACTCCACTGTTCATTTACAACCGACTACCCTCCGAACCGATCTGCCTAAACAAAAGAGGATGGGTCTCCTTCCATTTTTTTTTTTTTTTTTTTTTTTTTTTTTTTTTAGCAGACCGGATCAGACCCAGAGGTAGGCAAATGTAAGTGGATACAAGTCTGTTTACACCTACATGTCCATAGGAATGCATGGACCTTCCGATCAGATCCGCTTGCATGAAAGGGGCCCTATTTTAAAGCAGTTGGGACTGCCAGCTGCAGCATGGAGTGGATCCATACATCCTTATCCAAGCATGCAGTCTGGCAGGCCAGGCAAGGGGGATGATGAGCGTGCTCCCCAAAGTCATACCAAGCTTCGTGCCCTCAACATTAGGAGGTGGGGGGGCTGGCAAAGCACCTTGTCCCCATTGAGATGAGGACAAGAGCCTCTTCCCTGGCCCGGTGGTTGTGGGAGGTGACTTTTTGGAATCTTGAAGCCCCTTTAACAAGGGGGCCCCCAGACTCTGGCCCTTCCATGTGAATGAGTGTGGGGTACACAGTAGAGCTGCACGATTCTGGCTAAAATGAGAATCACGATTTTTTTGCTTAGAAGATAGATCACGATTCTCTTAACGATTTTCGCGTCGTAACATCATCTTTCACATTAAGTAAAAAAATTGGGCTAACTTTACTGTTTCATTTTTTTTTTTATTCATTGAAGTGTATTTTTCCAAAAAAATTGCGTTTGAAAGACCACTGTGCAAATACAGTGTGACATAAATAATTTTTTTGTTGCAGCTGCAGTTAAGTGTTTACATAGTTTTGTTTGCTCTTTAGCGCGGGTTTTTTTCTTGACATAAAATATTGCAACAATCGCCATTTTATTCCCTAGGGCCTCTGCTAAAAAAAATATGTATAATGCTTGGGGGTTCCAAGTAATTTTCTAGCAAAAAAATCTGATTTTAACTGTAAGAAACAAGTGTCAGAAAAAGGTTTAGACTTTAAGTAGTTAAACTTCCTGCATATCCACACAGAAGTTTTATCCCTTTGAACTAAGACAGAAGAGTTACAATGTTGTTAAAAACTTGGCAGACTGCCAGAGTGAGCAGAGAACTCTCTATACTTGTTACATGAACGAATAGGGAAACACTGCAATACAGATCTTCAGAGAGAGTGAATCGAGATCGCAATCTTTTAACGATTAATTGTGCAGCTCTAGTACACAGTACCGCCTACTCATTCACCATAAAAATGACTAGTGTAAATAAAAACAGTTTTTGACAGGTCCTTTATTAAGAAAAAAATTTCCCCAAATCAGTGAATATTTTTTATTCTGAGTGAAAGTTATAGATTCTACAAACTATGGTATATAAACTTGAAAATTGATCAGTCCTGATTTACTGACTGCCTATCTCATTTCTTAAGGCTCTAAAATGCCAGGACAGTAGAAGTTTTGAAGTTGTAATTTTTTTGTCACAATTTTTTGGCAAAATTAAAAAATTAAATATTTTTTCACAAAGTTGTAATTTTAAGAAGTTACAGTATTTCTCACATACAGCATAGGCATTCTTATAATTACACCCCAAAACACATTCTGTTATACCTCCAGAGTATGGAAATACTATACATGTGAGACTTTTTCACAGCGCAGATGCATAGAATGGCCCAAAATCCAAAGAGCACCAATCCTTGAACACCAGGACAGGGGAAACACCCACAAAATGATCACATTTTGGAAGGCAAACACCTCAATGTATTTTCTAAGAGGTGTGGTGTGTCTTTTGAAGACTTCATTTATTTTGCCCAAATTTTTTTTTTTAGAAAATGCAAAAAAAAAAAAATGAATTTTTTACACACAGTTATCAATTTAACAAGGTATTTCACACACACTGGATGGGCATACTTAGACTTACAACCTAAAATACATTCTGCTACTTCTCCTGAGTATGACGATACCTCATGTGTGATACATTTTGGATTGATTGTATACTGGACAGTATGTATCATCTTGTGTATCACACAAATCAACCAACCGTATCAAAACCAATGTACTATAATGGTCACCTCCTGTACAAGTGGTCAGAGAATATAGCTTGGTGTAGCATCATCTTTAGCAGTTCCTATAAGCCAAGCAGGCCTAGCCTACTGCTACGTGACTGCCCCTATGAATACCATGTTCACTGGCCAGGAAGTACAGGAGGCTAAAGAAAGGTGCAGTTGTTTGCTGGGGGGGGGGGGGGGGGGGTTGGCTCTGATTGATGTCTCAAAGGAAAATAGTCAGTTGGACATGCAGATGGGTCATTTCAGGTGAAGGCAGAGACATGGTCAGAAGACAGGCAAAGGATTGGTCCAGGCAGAAACTTTGTCAATAAACAGGCCAGGGTTAGTACAGGCAGAGGTAACACTGCACTGGTGTGGCGGTGATCCTGAACACTGTTGCTGGCTGCACTGGTCTGTTGACAGTGGGACTTGAGTAGCAGAGATCAGGAACACTGTTGATAGCTTACACTGGTCTGGAGAAAGTGAAACTGGGGACTAGTGTGGCAGCAATCGCCAACACTGCTGCTGACTTACACTGGGACTGGTGTGGTGACAATCAGGAACACTGTTGCTAGCATACACTGGTCTGGTGACACTTGGACTGGTGTGGAAGTGATCAGGAACACTTTAACTGGTGTGGGGGTGATTAGGGACACTGTGAGTGGATGACAGTGATTAGTGACACTGAGTGGTATGGCAGTGATTAGAAACATTGACTGGCAGCACAGGTCTGGTGACATTGTACAGCTAAGGTGAGTCAGTGGCTGTTGGCAGTGACATGCAATGACATACATACAGAGCCAGCCATTGTACGTGATTGCCGCCACAGCAGTAGGATGTCATCATAGTGACACTGCACTGTTTTGGTGACAGATTAAAGTAGAACTATAGGCAAAACTTTTTTTTACATTTTGGATAGAGCAAGGGAGGGTTATAACCCCTGTAGGATTTTTTTTCGCCATCTGTGGAGATTTCCCTTCACTTCCTGTCCCATAGCCAAATAGGAAGTAAAAGGAAATTCCTATAAATTCCTTGGGGACCCCCAGGTCCCCATAACTAGTGTCCCCATCGGAATATTTCCCCTCTATTACTTTTTTGGGGACAACCCACAATTTAGGATTTCCTTTAACTTTCACTGTCAATGATAATTGTAAATGGGACAAATAGAGAGGGTGAATCTCCTAATGGGGGCACAGACAGCAATACAAATTAACAAGCATTCTAATCCAAGTCCACTCTATCCAAAACTAAAAAAAAAAATTGCCTTTAGTTATACTTTAATTTTTTCCGTTTTTTTTTTGCACACTGTAGTGCTCTGGGGGATGATTGGGATTTTTTTTTTTCACTGTGAATGCCTATTAGTGATGATCACTGTATAAGCAATCATTTTTACTGTGTTTTGCATCCATTCATGATGCTGTTGTTCACTATTGTGATTGCTGGGATGAGCCACAGATATCACATGGTACAGGGCCACTGTGATTGGTCACAGTGTTTACATGGTACAAGGCCAATCACAGAGATCACAGCAGTAAGTAATGCCATCATGAATTAAAGCCATTGTTTACTATTGAACAATTGATCGCTGTGATTGGTTACGGCCATCACATGGTACCAGGGCCAATCACAGTGACCCAGTACCCTTAGTCCAGTAAACACATCGGTCACAGATCGCAGCACTGCACACCCAGAGGGTGTGCACGAGTCACTCTTCTGGGAGGAAAAAAAAAATGGGTATGTCCTCCCAGAATGACACTGCTCCTGTTCAGCTGTTTATGTGCAGTGGTTGGTCAGGAGGTGGTTAATGGGTGTGTTCAGTAAAGGC
The DNA here is from genome assembly GCF_042186555.1 of Aquarana catesbeiana. Classification (NCBI taxonomy): domain Eukaryota; kingdom Metazoa; phylum Chordata; class Amphibia; order Anura; family Ranidae; genus Aquarana; species Aquarana catesbeiana. The sequence continues at coordinate 518,029,490 of NC_133325.1, forward strand.
ACAAGAAATTAGAATTGTGTGTTATCAGCCTAAGTACATTGTTTTTGTATATTGTTGTGACTTAGATCTGGATCAGATCACATATGGCACATTACTGTAAAAAAAAAAAAAAGCTCATTTGACGGTGTTCACACACTTTCTTGCCACTGTATGAAGCTTTAAAGGAGTGTAATAAGTTTATCTGAGGAAACATTCTGAACTGGATCACCCGGTCTAGTACAGATGACATGCATATATTGTTGAATTCGAGTTAGTTTTCAAATTCTAGTTAGGATGTTGCCAGTACTTCTCTGGTACTGGTTCGGCTAATCTCCACTGAAGCAATCACTTGTATTAACAACAGGAATGCCGCACACTTAGACGCAAAATAATCTTGCTTTTTTAAAATAGCCAGCAGGAATAAGTTCTCTGGTTAAAGTCTAATGCCTCTAATGCCCCGTACACACGGTCGGATTTTCCGATGGAAAATGTCTGATCGGAGCGTGTTGTCGGAAATTCCGACCGTGTGTGGGCTCCATCGGACATTTTCCATCGGATTTTCCGACACACAAAGTTGGAGAGCAGGAGATAAAATTTTCCGACAACAAAATCCGCTGTCGGAAATTCCGATTGTGTGTACACAAATCCGACGGACAAAGTGCCACGCATGCTCAGAATAAATAAAGAGATGAAAGCTATTGGCCACTGCCCCGTTTATAGTCCCGACGTACGTGTTTTATGTCACCGCGTTTAGAACGATCGGATTTTCCGACAACTTTGTGTGACCGTGTGTATGCAAGACAAATTTGAGCCAACATCCGTCGGAAAAAATCCTAGGATTTTGTTGTCGGAATGTCCGAACAAAGTCCAACCGTGTGTACGGGGCATTAGTTTTGTTTTCTGTATGGTTTCTGTTAGACATGCCTACATTTGTTGTGGAGTCACTCAATAGTCTACACCAGTGGGGCCACAGGATGTGATCAGAGGAAGAGGTTACTGCTGACAAAAAGCAGGAGGTGCCCTTCTGCAATTGAGAGCTAAAAAAGGTGGGTGGGTGGGCAGGGGTTGGGTGTGCTTGCTGGGAGCAAAAACCTGAATGGGCTCAAGAAGCCTCCAGTGTTTCTGAAAAATAATGGGAAACCTCTCAGGTCGAACCTTGAAAATTACAGTCCAGAAAGTATTTTACATTTATTCTAAATGGCCATTTTTCCTGAGGCATATCCTTTTTTTGGTTTTCCTTATATTTATGGCGACCGAGTGTTCTAATGCCAAATGGAGAAAAGTGTTCCCTTTTACAAGGATCTTACATATAGCTAGTGGGACCTTACTCCACTTAGGGTATGCCAAATAGTTGATGAACATACAAGATGCATCTCAAATTATTTTGACAACTGAAGTACACCTAGTATGCTTAAAAGAGGAGTGTTTAAAGTGTACACCATTGAGATAATTATTTATTTTGGAGGATGTTGGTTTTGACTACCATTTGATCACCCCTGTTGCACTTTCCACAGGTTCTCTCGCTCTGATGAACTTTCAAGACACAAGAGGTCCCACTCTGGTGTAAAGCCATATCAATGTACAGTGTGTGAGAAGAAGTTTGCCCGCAGTGACCATCTGTCTAAACACATGAAGATACACCGTGGCCAGCGAGTTGGTGGTTGCCGGACACCACGAACCAGCACTTAATATAGTTTTTTCTTTAGTAATCTTCCACTAGCTGGCCAGCCTGAAATACTTGTTGCTTCACCTATAACATGTCCTCAGTCCTTAGATATAACCTGCAAAACACTTACTGTACATAGCCACTATAATCAAATCAAGACGGGGGGCTGTGTAATGTTATAGAACACTGTATTGCAGGCTTTGCTGACAATAATCATACAAACCAGGATACTGTATTTAACTTGGTTACATTTTTAAGTACCAAGTCTCTGGTCTATCTGTGTGGAGCAGAATCCCTGTGAATGTTGCCCTACCTCTGGTTTATGGACAGTTACTTATCCTGTGGGCTGTGATTTGGTCACTTCTTTGGAATATCATACTATGTACTTCTGTTTATTTGTAAATACGTGTAAAGCCTTGTTTAATTATGTTTGGATGTGTTAATATACATGTGTACCCTTATCTCTACTGTATGCATTTTAATATGTCCACATTTTTGTGGGTATTGTTACAGCTTCTGTCAAGTCTCTAAAGAAATAAAAACAACAGCTTCCTGTAGAAGATACGTTTGTATACTCTACTACTTCTCTAGTACCTTGTGTATCACACCTCTCCTCCAAAGCTGATGTCACCATCAGTGTTTTCTTTTCTCCCTTGGCCCCTTTCCACTGCAGTGATGCTGAGGTCAGTAGACACAGGCCTCCAATATTCCTTGAAATGTCTGTTGCTGAAGACACTGATAGATTGGTTGCAGCATGCGAATGGAGGGAGGAAAAACTGGCCTGGAGAGGTGAATATAGTACTTCTTATGTCTTACAGGGAGCTGCTGATTTTTTCTGGACAAGGTCTCTTTAAATGCATAAGAAAAAGAGAAAAATGTATATACATAGGCAGGTGTACTTATACAAATTTGCATGAAGACCATGACTGCCTACTTTCCCTGTTTGCAAGAGTGTGTGTGTGTATGTGTGTATGTGTATATAAAAGAATACACCTTATCAAACCATTTCCTATAATGGAAGCTGCCTTTGCAGGAGGAATGTAGAAGCCATGCCGTAGTCCATGATGGCAAAGTGCAATTCCACATTACACTAAATTATTAGCACAGTATAATTGTGGGTGCTACCTGTAACACTGTTAGGGTTCATATTGACCGGTGTTTTAGTCCTCATTCCATTTGAACAAGGAGCATATGCAGCTGCATGAAAGGAAGCAAGGTTTGACAAGAAAGGACTGCGTTTGACCTGCTTGGCCGGCAAGCAGGTCAAACGCAGACTGCATTCAAGAACACGCAGCACAAAGGTCAAATACAGCCCCTGAACTGTAATTTGTGCGAAGGAACATCAGCATTGAACAGTCAATGATGTCTGGTCTGATGTGCCACCACAGTGGTAGATTAAGGGTAGACATCTACTAGTCAACCTTTTGGCTGATGGCCGTGTAGCTCTGCGAGATACAGAACCCATTTGCACTCAACTGGTCAGCTGTTGTAAGAGCCAAAGGTATGTATTCTGGCTTTTGAGTGCAGATTTATATATAACTCACAAACACTGATACACTGACTGCTGTGTGCATATTTTATCTAGAATACACACATACATATATGTAATTTTTTTGTAAAACAATTACTGAAAGCTGTTACAGTCAAAATATTTGCAAGCTGTGACGAGGAAGCGCTTAAATGCTAAAGAATGCAAAGTATGCTAGTCAAAAGCAACAAATCCAATATTTTTTCTTAATTTCAGTGTAGTTTACTGAAAGTTGGCTGGTTTGGGTTACTGCCCTTTTTGCAAGATACAATTCTATCATATAGTGAATACAGCGTGATTGCCCAAATGTTCAGTTTTTTTTAATCTGAAGTAGCTGTATTGCACAATGCCCCCCATTGCATAAAAACATCCTGTTGCCCATTGCTTTGGAACTATAGTTACTGACAAGGGTTGGGCGACAAGGCCATTTATTCCAATTCCAGCCACCATCACCTCATTTGGAGGATCTCATATCACTTAGCACAGCTGCAGTATAACATTAGCAGCTTGCTGTTTGATTTTGCTCATTGCCTGCAGTATATGCATAGTACTTTTTAACAGAAAGGTGGTATAGGGGTGAGCTCCTTCTCCACTCACAACTATTTAGCAATCTTATTTTTTATCCAGTAGACTAAACACTAATGTAGCTTTCACAAGAACAATAAAAAACTGACAGAGCAGTACAGAGATGTACTTTGGGGAATCTTATGAAATAACAATATTGTATGTACTGTATTCCATTTTTTTTTTTTTTTATTATTATTGTTATGTTCTGTTTCATTAGGTGTCTATACAAGCTGTTTTTATAGCAGCGCAACTAACTTTAGACATTTGGCCTAAAATTATGGGCAATCCAATCATAAGGCTTTTTTACATTTTTCTGGCAGTGATCAATTTTGGAACTGAGCTATGTTTAGTTTGTGCAAAATTATGACTACACCTATTGTGACTTTTCAGACTGAACAAGTTACTGAGAATTTACATTTAGACAGATCTCATTATCTTGTGCATGTATGTTCCAAGGTGACACATCTGAATACACAGTTTAAGTTTAAATGGTTAGATCAACTGTATATCAATGGGAGTTTAACAAAAACAGATAATTTAAAGGGCATGGATGTAAAGCCTAGTTACCTGTTTGGGTCATAGCACTTACCTAGTATACTTGGGTTGGGGTGGAGTTCTCTTACAAAAAAAGTATTTTTCTCATTTGGCTTTTACTTAATACTTAATAAGGGGTTAAAATTCTGGTAAATTAGCTCTGAGTACCAAAAGCAGTGGTTAGGAGAGTATGTAAGGATGTATGAATGAAACAATCCTTTTTTTTTTTTCAATAGTAAATTTGCTTATTTTGTGTTTATGATACAAATCTATTACTGTCTTCCTTCTGAACTGATTTACAGATAACTTTCATAAATCAGAAATGACCAATGTGCTGAGTCTGCTTAGTTGTGATAAATATAGACCAGCTAGTGTCACTGGGCAGTAGCCATACTACAGCATATGTTTACTGCTAAAAATGGATACCGTATGGACAGATTGTGTGGCAATTAAAATTAATATTCAATATTACCTATTTATTGTTCATAGGGATACATTTGATCGTTAAGGGGAACTTGTTTGATAATAAATTATAATCCTATTGTAGAATTAAATTGACTCAGTTTACCCCTTGTATTTGCTTTGTTTGTAATCTCTGCATGTAATGAGGATGTTTTGAATGAAAAAAAAAAAACACACAACCAAGGCTGTCTGTTGAGAACTTTTACCATCTCAATTAGGACACACTTTTTTCCTTTTTTATTTATTAAAAGAATCACAGTGAACAAATAGTTTTGCATTTATTTTTTATCGTTTTTAAGGAATCCTAAATCCCTCTAAAAGTTTTTTTTTTTTTAGGATAGTGGTACACATGATTTTTGACAGCTTTGACCATGTCAAATGTGACACACTTTTTTAAATCATTGTGATCACAATGAAATGATAGTTTGTATACATTTTTGCAGTTAGTGTGCACTCATAAATCCCACAAATCTCTCTGAAAGGCCCTTTACAATAGTGGCACACAAGATTTTATAAAAATAGTAAATTTTCCTTATAAAGAATGCCCAAAATATATTTTTGATGTGCTTAGTTTTTTACATTGACATTTATTTTGAATAGAAATGTGAGTTTCAATGTTGGGTTTGTGTTTTTTTTTTTTTTCTATAGAATTTTTACATACTTTTTTTTATTGTTGTAGTTTAAAATCAGAGAACACAGTGCTGTGTGAAATACAAGTAGGCCTTTATTTAATAAGACTGCAAGCAACACTTTCCCTGCATAAAGCTTCTGAAAAGGTCTTTTTTCTGCTTTGGGTAATCACATATAATAAATCTTTATGTAATGTTGTTACATAAAGGCTTGTGGTTAACCACTGAAGATAGAAATATGGAAGCTGCAATTGCTGATTAATATCCGATGAGCGGGTCAGGTGCACTCATCATAATCCTGTCTCTTCTGCCCTCTGAGACACTGAAACTCTCTGGAACAAGCATGATAAAAGCGATGTCTAAAAGTGTGTCCTCCCATTTTACCTGTTTGTACTGTGTTAGAGATCCCCTAGGTAGTAAAGTCAGGATCCGTATGCTAGCCCAGATTTATGTCTTCATATGTTTCTTTTAAAGTACTCCTTTAATCAAAACTGCTAACATTACTTAACAAATGTAATTTTAAACGAATAACTCTTATTTTTGAAAAAAACACTCAGTAGTCCATATGGGTTTATTGTTTATGTAACAATAATGTAAAATGTTATGTAAAAAAAAAAAGCACTTTGATCATTTCTGCCCATCATAGCTTAGCTGTCAGTGGCTCTTCCCCACGTTATTAAAAAAGGGTAATGATAGGAACAAAATAATTCTGGGAGTGTGGTTTAGGATTTCAACTAATTGGCATAGCCCTACTAGTTTTAGAAATGGAGAAAATTGCTATTTAGAGAGCTATCTGGCTCTGCCCTTAGAAACCATAGAACATATTCCTTTCTCATCTGCTGAGGGACACAGGAATCATATCTTGCCAGGTTACACTGCTGCCTGCAAGCATATTGGACAGTGGCACACAAAAAATCTGTAGGCCAGCCCAGGATAATGCCTCAAATACTCAGCGTGCCCTTTTTTGCTAGTTTCCTAAGAGGATGAACATCTTTTATTAAGCTTTACTGAAAAAAACTCTAGACTTTTTCTTTGCTTATTTTGTTTTTGATTTCTTTAAGCAAGCTATCTGAGCAGCTTTTCCCCAGCCTAGCTCTGAAGTGCTGTACCTGGACCATGCTGGACTGGACATTGCAGGACTAGCCAGGAAGTGACATTCAAGCACTGGGCTCCGCTTGTGGTACTTTCCAGACTCCATACTGGTAAAAGTTAGCCATTGAGTGCTTTCCAGGTCTGGGACATTGCCTCAGCGTTTGACCTACCTGTTGAGTAGGCCAGTTGAGCTGAGCTACCTCAGTACTGCACTGCTGGACACCTTTTGAAACTTCCTCTACCTGCTGGTTTCTCTGTGGAAGGGGTTAACACTGGGGAATCAAGTGCTGACGTCATATGCTTGGTGGAGTGTTACTCACACTCTGTTTTCCACCATTCAGTGTAGAAGAAGCATTGTCCCACTGCTGCACCTGTTTTCAAAAGCACCATGAGGAACTTCAAATTAGGTAGGTCTCCTAGCTTGTAGGTCAGGGATAGGCAGGATTTTTTTTTTTTCAAGATTTTCCTCATAGGACTCACCTCCGTGGTGCCTCTTGCGCACTGATGAGGAGTGTCTATTTTCATCCTCAGCTTAATCTGGGTTGCCTTATAAACTTGTTGGGGTGTCCCCCATGTTCTCCTACCCCTCCAGTCATACTAGTGTCAGAATTCAGGGTTTTCTCTAACAGGCATTTTACTGAAGTGCTTGTCTAGTCCAGTGTTCTCTCTAGACGTGGGTTTCTTGTTCCTTGATCCCTATGGGGTCAGACCTATAGCGGCTTAGAGCCTTTCTAATAGATTGACTAGTCTTCTTCTTTTAACGAGGGCCTGTTGTTTTTCCTAGGTATCTTCTCAGGACATGTTTCCTCTAGGTGCCTGACCCAACTTCTTGTTGATCATGTCAGGTTGCATTTTATTTATTTCCCACTTGGGAGTTTCCATCCATTATAGTGGTTTCTGGTTGATCATCGTTTCCCTTGGTCCAGGGTTCAGTGATACCTTATGACTGGTGGTCAGGGGTATCTCGGTCATGAGCATCAGGTTTGTTCTCCATGTCCTCCCTCTGATCACGTTTCCTATGAGACAGGGGGTTTGGCCTCATCTGGTGTCAGTTTGGGTGTTTGTCTTTCAGGGGCTCTTAAACAGCAGACAGTCCCCACTTCCATTTTCAATTTTTTGTTTGCCAGTGTCTGTTCCTTCTGTAGGCGGCAATATGACGCAACAGTATATCATTCCTCCTTTACACAATGGATTCCAACAAAAGGTTTTTATAGTGAGTACAAAAATCAAATTTTAGTTCAGACTGAAATTTCACACTCGCGATGTGTATTATTAAGCTCGATATGTAATGTACATAAAATGGTTATCTATACCTTTAGACTTGAAGAGTGATCACTGCATTTGGCAATCCTCAGAACACATACTGTATACATTTGGTTTTAAAGTGCTTAATAAGGGCTCTGCAAGAATGTTTTGCTAGTTGGCTAAAATGGTAATCCAGACTGAGGCCTTTTATAAAAAATAAAGTACCAGTGTTTTACTGTCTTTGTTTTATTCTTTATACTGAACACGGTCTGACTGCTTTACAATTATAGCTTGCTCTAAATCCACACTGGTCATTGTAGCTTCTGGCAGCAACATTTATTTCTAAATCATTTAAAGGATTTCAAGTTATGTTTACATTATAAATATTGTATAGTTATTTTTATACTTCTTATCTTTTAAAAACAGTATGTTTTAGCAGTTAATAAACACCCCATTTTTCAGGTGCATTTATTTGACATAATAAATGACAATGTATCTTGTTAACTTGAAATTGTTGTCAGCGTATTTTTTTGTTAGAAAATTAAAGCGATAGTAAACTCATTTTTTGAACTTTGTATATACAGGTAAGCCTATCATAAGGTGTTAAGGAGTTTGCAGTTTTTAGGAGATATTCACACTGGATGCAGCCAGTGACGTCACTGGTGCATGCACTCTGAGGAGGCTGCATACCGTGCAAGACCTTCAAAGCTGCTTCAGAGCTGCTTGCTGGAGCCGAGGGCTCCAGCGCTCATGCACAGGAGTGATGTCATCGCGGCCCCGGGCACTCATACAGCTGGAGCCCGTGAACCCGGAAGGAAGACTGGGTGAAAATGGAAGCCCTGTTAGAGGTGACAGCGCACCGATGGAGAGCTTTGCTCTAAGATGCATACTAGCACATTATGCCATTACCTTGCGGGGGATTTTTTTTTTTTTTTAAATGCCGAGGTTTACTACCGCTTTAAGGGCAGCTAATATGGATTAAATACATTCTGTTTGGATCTTTTAGTCACACATGGTACCCAATGTATACTGTGTGCCCTCCCTCAGCTGATTGACAGTGGACTGTCAAATTACAGATATTTATCATGGTTTTCAGAGGAAAAAATTATTTGATTTGATTGCAATAACCTTCTAGAAAGGCACCTATGTAAAAGTGGAGATTGTGTTTTACCTAGTATGAAAAAAAAAAAATCTTATTTGCTGTAGAAGGCAGTACATGTGGCCCAGACATGAGTACAGATTTTACAGTACTACTGTATGTGTGTGTTGTTAAGGGGAATGGGGGCTTTTTTTTGCTGGTGGGATGAAAACCTTTATTGTTAGGAGTGCTCTAATGTCTTTTTTTTTTTCCTTTCATTTTAAACTTAACCTTCTTGTACCAGTAAGTTTTCAGAGCAGTGGAGCACCCTGGATCCCTGGACCCAAGCTGTACAAAAGGCTTTTGTCCAAGTTTATATTAAGACTGGCCATAGACGGAGCAAATTCTTTCCTGCAACCACGGGCTGCAAGAAAGAAAATCACTTGCTTCCCTCATCTACACAGACAGTGTTGAAAGAGGTATCCCTCTCATCGAGCCATTGTATTTTCCCGGAGGGGGAAACCATCCCTTTTGTTAAAAAAAATCGCCTTCCAGGATGGCACCCTGAGAGATGAATGGTCCCACCTGACAGGAAACACAATCAGCAAAGCGGTTAAAACCCCCGCCCCTCCCTGTGCTCCTCAGTTCTTGATTGTGTTTCCCCACAGCGAAACCTTTTGTTTTTTTCTTTAGACCCGAAGCCTTCTGAAGCCTTTCTGAGTCTGGTGGGTGTTTCTGCCCTCCCGGGGGGTCTCCCTATTTTTCTCAGGGGGGGCAGCAGGACTGGAAGAGCCCCCCTGAGAACTGAAGGACCCTGGGTACAGTGGGGTACCCAGAACTTTAGGGATAATATTCTTGCTCTTTCCCCACTTACCTGCGAGTGTCCATTCAGTGGGGGGGGGGAGGCGGTCAGGTCTCCCGTGGAGCTGGTTGGTTTCCGCAGCTGCTGTAGATGGAGGTGTTCCTGGCGGGGCAGTGAGGTCTCCTGGAGGCCGGTGTTGCTCTGGTCGCGCGAGTGGCTGCTGTGGATGGCGCCGGTGTCCTGTATGTTCGGCGCCATCTTTCTGGCGCTCGGAGAGTGAGTGACACCACTTCCTCTCCAGCGCCGGAAATGACAGCGCCCCGTCTCTCGCATCACTTCCGGTCTCCATGTTAATGGCGGCCAGAGCCTTACACAACGGCGTTCAGAGTGGAGACTTGGCCTGCAGAGGAGCAGGCGTCTGCACCCTGCTCTAGTCAGTTTGGCCCCCCTTCCGGCTGCAGCCATGGAGGAGGCCACAGGGGGTGAGTCTACCTGGCCGGCAGGGGTAATGATGGGGGAATGGGACCCCAACTCTTACCCCTGCAGGTCACAGCAAGATATGTTTATGTGACTAGTCCTGTGTTTCTTTTAGATGAGGATGTCACTGCCCAGGTGGTCGCCAGCCATCCCACAAAAATTCCTTCCCCCTCTAAGAGACGACAAATTACCTCAGGACCATTCTAAGCCCTTTTTGCTACAAATGCATTCACAAGATAGCAGGGAAAGAAATGTCCCAGGTCATGAAGGACTTTCTCTCTGTACAGACAGAGATGTTGTCAACTTTAAACGCCTTCCAAGCATCCCTCAAGCCCAGGGAGCCAGAGCCTCACACTAGTAGAGAGGGCACTTCCTCCCAGGAGGGTCCTTCCACTTTCAGGCCGAGTGGTAGTCTTAGGCTCCTTGAGTCCCTGAGGTCCCTTCCCTCTCAGGACTTTGAGGAGGAAGAGGAGGCTGAAGCTCCTGACCACAGTTCCTCTGACGAGGGCTTAGAGGACAGTCAGGGGGAGGAAGATGAGGACTCCAGACCCAGCAGATTTATTTTTTATGCCTATATGTAGGGTGTCCTTAGGGCAGTTTATGCATCCGAGGATATTCAGGAGCCTACTGCACAGGTATCTGTTCAGGACAGAATGTACAGAGGCTTAAAAGGAGTGGTTGGGTAATCCTCAATGTGATACGGCACCTCATCCCAATATTTTGAAATATCAAACTGAGAAGAGGGAGTACAGGGATTATAGCAGTTCCAAAAGATACACAATTATACTTAAGTAAAAAACATGAATATTTTATTGACAAAATTCTTAAAAAAACAAAAAAGGATCACAGGAACAAGGTGTGCATAACAAGTAATACATTTAAAAAATAATTTCGTATCGAGATTACACGAGACTTGGCCTAGAGAGCATAGCGGCCAGTTCCGTAGACAGGCATTTTAAAAGTCCGACATGTTTCGCCAGTGATGGCTTCTTCAGGGACAGATGTTTTATACCTATAGCGCTACAATTCAATCTATGAAGAAAAATTGATAATCAGAACAATGGTGTAATAATAAGCCAAAAGTTAAATAAAAAATACATATAATTCAATTGGATAATTAAATATGTTTGCGAACTTTCAGACATGAATACCACGATAATGGACCCAGACTGCGCCCGCGGGAAACCCCACGCACATATAAACGCCAGCCCAACCCTCCATCCGACCACCACAGCTTAGCCCCCATAAGATGGTAAATGACTACCTGTAGGCAACCAGGGATAGGCGCAGGAAACCCCTAAGGCAGCACCACAAGCTCAGGGTACAATAGGTAGCTGCAGGGGGCAAATAGGAGGACCTGGCAGAGTATATCTATAAAGAAAAATGAAACAACTTTAGTGGGTCCCCAAGGAACCAAAGGGGTCCACCAATTTATAAAACAACATTGGACTAGCATAGTCTCTAGCTAAATACTTACATCAATTATCTAAAGAGATTGTATACAGGACACCGGGAAACGATTGATTCATAGCGTCAACCCTGTCACATAGCACATAATGGGGTATGGGTCTCTGGGAATAATAAAAAAAGAAAGAATCATATATAGAAATCTTACCAAAACAGGTGAGTAAGAATGGGAGCTATATCAATTGGTAGTTGATATAGACTATTTGTATGCAAAGAAATCTTAAATATAATGCACTTACCAATGGGCATAGTGCATTGGGTTTATATGGATGGCTGGTATGAAGATTACGACTGATTATAACTCCCAGTATGAAATGCTGAGAAATAGAAACAAAGCGTAGACATAATATAAACGTGCTGTCAAGGGGAAGAAAAGACAATATTTGCCATGTGGAGGAGTTGTAAATTAAATGTACATACCAAGCCGGAATCTGGGTAACGTGACGGTGTCCTGTTAGTACCTGGCGATGTACAAGCCACGGATGCCGGCGCTCTTATGCCCCCCACACACGTGTAGCGTCTGACATCACCGCACGTGTGAGCGGACAAACAAAGCCACTGTGCATGCGCAACTCGTGGACGCATCCGGGCCTACAAGGTCCAGGAGGCATAGCGGTGGTGTCCATAGTAACGTGTATAAACACGTAACGGACACAGCGCAGTATTGAACAGCCAGTCAAGGCAGCACAATACATTGGAGATGTTCAGATCCGAGGATCGCCAATTGTCAGTGGCTAAAAACGGGCAGAGGGAATACCAATGCCCTTGAGTGTCCATACAGCTAGGATATCCCTGTAGGATTGGGCGACAGCGCCAGATGGAATCCGCGCCGCCCATAGGAACCCACATAGAAGTCAAAGATAGGGGGTACTGTAGAAGCCAGGCGGAGGAATGGAGGGGAGGGGCTTGACATCAGAGGGCGTGCTGAATCCAGCGGGAACATGATGGGAAAGGTGGAGGCGGGTGGGAGCAAGCCTAGGACCTGAATAAAGCCCCAAAGAAATGCCTGCACACCATGGGCATATAAAACATAAAGAAGAGGAGAGGAGAGAAAGAAAAAAGAAAGAAAAGTTAAGGGGGCAAGGTCCGAAGCGTGCGCCCAATATAAGCAGGTCGGACAGTTCGCAAATTTGAAGATTGCACAGATACAACAATGTATAATCTGCGTCCATACAACAACAAAAAGAAAAGTTTTTCATTGGTTAACCATATAGATGATACATTTAGAATTGTGAGTCAAAAAATAATAAATGGGTATTGGACTAAAATAGCTATGCAAAGTTAAAGCTATGTCCTAATCGACCGAGGCCGATTCCTGAAATGGGGAAGAGAGACAATGGGAGGAACATAAAATACAAGAAGATATATACCATAGAATCTAAGTTAATAAAGTAATTATGACTAACTCCAATGGGGACTAAATTAGAGAAATGACTTAAAGCTAATATACTCATTGAGCCCTGGATATCTAGTGGTGTCCAAAGTATGTATCCATTTTGTCTCCAATTGGAGTAGTTTTTGATCGATATCTCCTCCTCTGGCATGTGCAGGGATATGTTCCAAAGCTGTAAAGCCCACAACATGGGGGTCATAATTATGATAATCTGCTATATGTCGATTAATGGAAGTGGATGTCTTGTGTTTGTATAAAGGTTTGATATGATCACGAATCCATACATAGAATGGGCGTTTGGTTTTTCCGACATAGTAACTGCCACACATACAGGTGGCCAGATACACTATGCCGATAGTTTGGCAGGTAACTTTATGCTTGATTTTGTGAATTTGGCCGTTTGGAAGCGGAGTTTCACGTGTGTCATAGATGAAATCACATATGTCGCAATGGCCACAGGGAAATGTGCCAAAAGTTGTTAAGGTAAGATCAGATTTGGGTGCATGGTGACTAGCTGTAATTTTATCTCGTAAGGATGGAGAACGACGGTAAGTGATCTGAGGCTGAGATTTAATATATTTTTTAATGGTATTGTCCGCGGTGAGAAGGGGCCAGAACTTGTTCAGAATATCTCTGACCTCATTATGATGTTGAGAAAACTCTGTTATAACACGGACCGGCTGAAAATGTCCGTGTTTTTGTTGGAATATATTAGTTTTTTCCTGTCCAGTTTTTTCACTTTGTTGAAAGCTTGTTACAACAATCTATGACTGTATCCTCTTCTTTTTAGTCTCTCATATAGATCCTGAGAGGCTGAAAAGAAGTCTTTTTCGTGCGAACAGTTACGTTTAATACGCAGCTATTGGCTGTATGGAATACTATTTAAAAGTGGTTTTGGATGAGCACTTTTTGCATGAAGAATAGTGTTTCCAGATGTTTCCTTGCAATACAGGGATGAAGAAAGATTACCGTTCGGATCCATTTGTATTTCCAGATCCAGAAAGGTAATCCTCCTCTGGCTACATTCCATCGTGAATTTAAGATTTTATGAATTAATCCCCAAAATTTCTACAAATTTACAAAGATGTTCCCGAGTACCGGACCAAAAAAAGATCACGTCGTCGATATACCTGTGCCACGACACAACGTGGCACAGGAAATCAGCAAGGTCAGGATTAGAAAAAAGTTCCCTTTCCCACCCCCCCAGGTACAGATTGGCGTAGGATGGCGCACATTTAGTGCCCATTGCCAAGCCCTGTACCTGGAGGAAGTGGGAAGTGCCAAACATAAAATGGTTACGCGTCAAAATAAAACCCAGAAGATCAATCACAAATTGGCCATAGGCCTCAAATTTAGGGCCTCTTTCTTGTAGTAAATTGGAAATTACTTTAATGCCATTATTGTGGGGTATGGCATTATATAAGCTCTCTACGTCTAACGCCACCATCCAAGCATCGGACGGAAGGTGCAGGTCTTCCAAAATATGAAGGAGATGTATAGTATCTTTTACATAAGAAGGGAGAGCCGCCACGTGTGGATTCAGGTACTTGTCCACAAGAGCACTTGCATTTTCTGTCAAACTTAGGCATCCTGACACGATGGGACAGCCAGGAGGGTTTTTAAGAGATTTATGGAGTTTTGGTAGGGCGTAAAATGTAGGTATTCTAGGGTCTTTTACATTTAAGAATTTCCAAGTGTTGACATCTATAGTCCCTTTTTGGTAGGCAGAAAAGATAAGTTCATAATATTCACTGGTGAAGTTCTCGATAAGTGATCGTGAAATAGGTCGGTACCAATCCTTGTTATCGAGGATGTTGCGGCACATAGATTCATATGCCGCAACATCCATAACAACTACGTTCCCACCCTTGTCAGCTGGTTTTATTACCAGCCCAGGGTGGTTCTGTAGTGAGTTGAGAGCCTGTTTCTGGGCCAAAGATAAGTTAGAAGGATATGAGGTAGAGAAGTCGTGGTGTTTGATGGTATTAGTGATCTGTTCCACAAATGCCCAGATATTCAGGTTCACTGAGAGATTAGGAAAGGCTGTGGATCTGGGTTTAAACGAAGATGGAGGGGGGAAAGATACACCAGAGGCGACAATGCCATCACTATCCAAGTGCAATTGGCATTCGTCCTCGGTGCCACCCTCCTCTAGAAGTGTTAATAGATCCTCAATGGCCTGAATTTCAGCCAGTGTAGGAACATTATTCTCTGGTAGTGGCTCTACGGCTTGTGTTTGTGCAGGTTTGTCGTAAATGACCTTATACATTAATTTTCTCGCAAATGACAGAGTGTACAGAGGCTTAGTTAAGCCCCAGTCCAAGGTTATTCTAGTTCATCAGGCCCTTAAGGATATTATTTTAAGGGAATGGAAGGAACCAGAGAGGTAGCTG
Source organism: Aquarana catesbeiana (assembly GCF_042186555.1). Lineage (NCBI taxonomy): Eukaryota > Metazoa > Chordata > Amphibia > Anura > Ranidae > Aquarana > Aquarana catesbeiana. The sequence goes on from NC_133325.1 coordinate 518,044,802, forward strand.
TTAAAGTTTAGAACTTGGAAGCGAAGGTGCCCCTTCAAGGATGAGGAAGAGGAAAAATTCTTTAAGACTCCTAAGTTAGACCCTTCCTTGGCTCAGGTCTCTAAACATTCAGACCTATCCTTTGAGGATGCGTGTAAGGACCATTAAGGACCAGGTGGACGGTCGGGCCGAAGCCCTCCTGCGCAGGGCCTGGGAAGCCAATGTGGCGGCTATGAGTCCTGCCCTGGCTTCAGCCTGTGTGGCTAGCAATGCTGATATGTGGGTCACCAAATTAAGGGACCATGTTGCAAGAACCTCTAAATCTAAACAGGTCTTGGACTCCCTAGAGGTCATTGGTAGTGCCGTAGCTTACCTGGCAGATGCAGCAGTTTAAACAGTTCGGACTACTGCAAAGTCGGGGGCTCTGCTGAATTCTGCAAGAAGAGCCTTGTGGGTGAAAACCTGGGAGGGAGATAACACACCAAAGACACGGTTGTGTGGACTCCCCTTTGAAGGTTCCCTGCTTTTCGGCACCGGTTTAGAGCAAGCCCTGTCTAGGTCTACCGAGAAGGGCAAAAAGTTTCCCATGAAAACCAGAAAGGATAAGGGAAGGTTTTTTCGAGGCCCCCAGGCTAAGAACTGTTTTCGAGAGAAAAAGGAAAGCAGGCCTACCAGGCGTTGAGGGGCTGGTAAGGGCAAGCAAAAAGGGGTCTCCTCTTCCCCAGCCAAAAATCCACCGATAAAGACTCCAAGTGACGTCAGGGTGGGAGTAAGGCTTTCCCGCTTTCTTCCTCAGTGGGAGGGTTTTACAAATAATAAGAGAGGGTTACAGGTTGGAGCTTCTCTCCCATCCTCCCCCGAGTTTCCTCTTAACCCACCTTTCCAAAGATCATCAAAAGGCGGTGGGTCTCTTACAAAGCGTCAGGCAGCTGGCGGATCAGAGGGTCATAGTGCCAGTTCCAATGCAGCAACACGTTCGGGGATTCTATTTCCACATTTTAGTTGTTCCGAAACCCACGGGGAAGTACCGCCTTATAATAGACTTAAGAAGGCTAAACAGGTTTCTACGGTACAAGAAATTCCGTATGAAAAGTGGTTATACCCTCAGAATGTACCTCCCTGAAGGATGCGTTTATGGATACCATAGATCTAAAGGACGCCTACCTTCACGTCCCCATTTTTTCAGAACATCAGGCCTTTCTGAGATTTGCAATCCCCTCCAGTCAGGAAGTGCAGCATTGGCATCTGGCTTCCAGCCCAAGGGTGTTCACAAAAATCCTTGCAGAGGTAGTGGCGTACCTCCATCTCCAGGGGGTAGCACTAATCCCCTATCTCGATGACATTTTAGTTTACAATCAAAGACAAGATCTCCTTCTTACCGACCTAGAGAAGGTATTGAGTACCCTGGAGTCCCTGGGCTGGTTAGTCAGTCAGTCAAAAATCTTCCTTGATTCCCATTCAGACCAAGGTCTATTTGGGTTTCCTGATAGACTCAGCAGCACAGAAGCTGATCTTACCTCAGGGAAATTGTATCCCTGCTAGGAACAGAACAAATTTCCTACAGTAAGATAATGAGAGTCCTCGGATTGATGACATCTTGTATTTCTGCGGTTCCTTGGGCCCAGCTCCACTCCAGGACTCTCCAGCAAATGCTTCTATCCTCCTGGGATGGGAAGAGAGGGTGACTGGACAACAGGATCTCTATTTCAGTAGAGGTGAGGGAGTCCTTGCAGTGGTGGCTCAGTCCTCAGAGGTTGCAGATGGGCGCCCTTTGGGCTCAGCTTCAACTCCTCAGGCTGACTATGGACGCAAGCGACTGGGGTTGGGGGGGCCCACTTGGAAGAGTCCAGGGTGTCTGGGTTCGGACTCAAAGATAGGCTTCATCCAACTTTCGGGAGCTTTTGGCGGTCAGAGAGGCCCCAAGGGACTTCGAGGAAAGAATCTGCGGCAGGGAGATCCAGGTTCTTTCCAACAAGGCAACCGTAGTAGCCTTCCTGAATCATCAGGGAGGCACCAGGTCGCGCTCCCTTTTGTCCTTGTCCCAGGAACTTCTTGAATGGGCAGAACAGAGTTCCGTCTATCTCAGCGGTACACATAAAGGGAGCTTACAATATCGAAGCGGACTATCTCAGCCGGCAGACTATCCTCCAGGGGGAGTGGGAATTGAACCCCAAAGTATTCATCTTGGTGTGTCGCCTCTTTGGCAGACCAGAGATAGATCTCTTTGCCCGCAGGGCAAACAGAAAGGTGAAAAGGTTCTCACTTTCAATGGAACACGGGTCAGAAGGGGTGGATGCGTTGGCCCAGGTTTGGGATTTTCATCTGGCATACGCCTTTCCCCCTTGGTCCTCATTCCCAGGATTTTACAAAAGCTGAGCCTATCAGCGGGGAAGCTGATTTTGATCGCTCCTTGGTGGCCCAAGAGGACCTGGTTTCCGACACTAGGAAACTGGTCAATGTCTCCGCCTCAGCGCCTCCCGGAGAGGCAGGATCTTCTCTCTCAGGACCCGGTCTGTCACTCGAACCCCAGTTTCTTCAAGCTGAAGGCTTGGCTCTTGAGAGGGAGAGCCTGCGCAAGAGAGGATGTTTTGAGAAGGTAATTGATACCCTCCTTTCAAGTAGAAAGCCAGCGTATTTATGCCAAGGTCTGGGGTGTCTTCTCCCGCTGGTGTTGGGCAAAAGGGACTTCCCAGCAAGAGATCTCCGCGATCCTGGATTTCCTCCAGGATGGCACGGAACAGGGACTAGCAGCCAAGACCCTTAGGGTTCAAGTAGCAGCCCTGTCCAGCTTTTTGGACAAAAGACTTTCTCTTGATCCTCTGATTAAAAGATTTTTGTCGGCAAGAGAAAGAATGTCCCCGGTGTTAATGGGCAAATTTCCACCTTCAGACCTAACTCTAGTTTTAGAGGCCCTAACTAGGGCACCTTTTGAACCGTTGGTTCATACCCCTCTTAAATTACTCACCCGCAAGACAGCTTTTCTACTGGCCGTAACATCGACCAGAAGGATAAGTGACATCCAGGCTCTGTCAATTAAAGAGCCCTTTTTCTATTGTTTGAGGACAGGGTTGTTCTTAGACAAGATTCCCTGTACCTTCCGAAGGTAGCCTCTATGTTTCACAGGGCACAAGAGATTGTCCTTCCGTCTTTTTGTTCTAATCCTCAGAATGAGAGAGAAAATTCTTTTCACTGTTTAGACATCAGACGTTGTCTGTTGATTTATTTGGATAGGGTGAAGGAGTTCAGGAAATCCAGTCACCTTTTTAGTTTTTTCACACAGAAAAAGGATCAGCAAGCTTCCAAGGCAGTCATAGTGAGATGGATCAGGCATACCATTACTATAGCCTATGAGAAATCATGTAGAACGGCTCCCCCCAACCTCAAGGCACATTCTACTCGGTCTCTGGCGACCTCTTGGGCAAAAAGAGCCGGAGCATCGATAAAGCAGATATGCAGAGCAGTTATGTGGTCAAGCCAGAGCATCTTCCTGAGGCACTACAGGGTGGAGTTGTTGTCGTCTCAGGATCTGATCTTTGGTAGAAAAGTTCTTCAGGCTGTTGTCCCACCCTAAGGTAGGCCTGAGCTACTTGCTCTTCTCTCAGGGTGCCATCCTGGAAGACGACTTGAGAAAATAACCTGTAACACTTACCAGTAACTCTATTTCTGGGAAGTCTTCCAGGACGGCAGGCCTACTTCCCACCCGTTCTATTGGTGTGGTTGAACCAGTATATGAATTATATATGAGGTAGTATATGAGTATATATGAGGTGTTTTTTCACTCTCGTGCACTGGTGTGGGTCAATACTTTGTCACAACCGAGGAGCACAGGGAGGGTCAGGGGTTTTAACCTCTTTGCTTATTGTGTTTCTTGTCAGGTGGGACCAGTCATCCCTCAGGGTGCTGTCCTGGAGGACTTCCCAGAAATACCGTTACCGGTAAGTATAACAGGTTATTTTATATTAAATTTCCTAATATCAAACAAACAAAACACAACAAGACATCATACACGTTGAACTAAAAATATAATAATACGATTTCAAAATCCAATATAACAATTATTAATCTAAAGGGGAAGGGAAGAGAAAAAAAAGAAAAAGAGGGAAAAGAGGGGAAAAATAAAGTAAACATGAATTCCTTCTTTCCCCAATGACCCCAAACATTTCTCATATGGGAACGCACATATTATACACAAAGGCCCTCATGGGCATTCGATGCTGTATACAGTTTGTCCAGCCACTTTTCCCAAACTTTATCATACTTACTAGGACAACCCCTATTCATGTAAGTATCTCTATACAATGGAAGATTATTATTTACCAATTGTTTCCAATATGAGAGCGTAGGAGAACGAGGTTTCTTCCAATGCAACGCAATAGCTTTTCTTGCTTAGAATAATGCTATATTAGCAAACACTTGCTCAGACACTGTAGGAAGAATAGTCTCTACCAGACCCAGTAAGCAGACAGATATTGAAACCGGTAAAGGAGCAGAAGTGATAGAGAATAAATCCACCACTTCCATCCAAAAAATAACTATATATGGGCAAGTCCAGAAAATGTGTGTGAAATCCCCCTGAATTGCTCCACATCGGCAACACTCTGAAGAGCACATAGGATTTATTTTTTTAAGTCTGTGTGGCGTGATATATGTACCAATTTGTATTGGATCATGCAATCTCAAAGATCGCAAAGGGAAATCCCACACACTCCTCCAGTCTTCCATGTCCAGATCTCGTATGTCTCGCACCCACCTAGCTCTAAGATCCTCTAATGGCAGGACAGAAATTAATATAAGATGAGAATACAGGGGGTCCCCGACTTACGAACATCCGACTTACGAACGACCCCTACTTACGAACGGGGCCCGAGTGACGTCACTGCCGGCCGACGCCATCCCTCTTCTTGCTGGAGTGTGAGCCGTTCCTGTGTTCCTGGCCTGGTTGTGAAGTTAAGGGGCCCCCCTCGTTATCCTGCCTGCCCGTCCACAGTCGGGGGACTGCCGGTGGCCTGCCAGGCCGCTACAACTGCCCGTCGCGGCCGCTGCTTTGTCCGGCCTAGTGAGGCTTCCAGGATCCCCGGTCTTTCCTAGGAGTGCTGCCCCGCGGAGGTGCACCACAGCCGGCCTGCCTGGACACACCGTCTACCCATCTCCCTGCTGTGCCATCAGGTGAGCAGCCTGTACTGCAGTACTGTAATATGCTTAAGATATATGTTTAATATGCAGTGTACTGTACCTCTGCTTCCTCCTGTCCCTGTCCATGTAAAGAGTGAGAGGGGAGAGCTGTGCTCCTCCCCTCTCAGCTATGAAAGAAAATCTAGCAGTGCTAGGAGGTGACAGGGTCAATAAAGGGAACCTGTCACCTCCAATTGCTATCACACAGGGAATTGTTTTCTCCTGTGTGATAGCAATAAAGTTAAATGAAAAAAAATTGATAAAAAAATAAAAATAAAAAAAATAAGAAATACAGTATTAATTAAATTAAAAAAAAATAACAAAGTAATTAAAGTAAAGAATAATTAAAATAAAAAAAATTATACAAAAATTAAAAAAAGTAAACGACAAGCTACAAAAAAAAAAAAAAAAGTGATAAAAAAGTAAAAAAAAAAAGAAACAAAACATATTTGAACTAAATGTGCCACTCCTGCCATCCAGTTGCCATTTTTGGGGGGGTGGTTCGGTTGGCGGGGAGGGGGTGCATTGCGGAACCTGGCCTTGGGGTGGCAGGGAGAGCAAATCCGGCCCTGCTTGTACCACACACAATTGAATGAGAGCTCCACAATAGGCAGACGACATGAGCCCACGCTGGAACACAGGGACAGAATGTATCCCTGTGTCCCAGCACGAGCCCATGCCATCTACCCATGCGGAGCCCCCACCCAATCGCGCGTGTTTTTTATACCATCTTTGCTTGGTCCTGAATGTAACCACTACTGTATCCTTCTGTTCTCTTTTAGCCCTGTTTTTTTGTACTGTACTGGATCCCACAGTGCTTGACGGCTCTAAGGACGCACAACAAGCGGGCATACCTGTATCTATCTTGCCGCCACAGTGAGTGTTTTTATACAGTTCCAGTCTAACTAGAATAAATTGGTAATAAATTGGCTGGCTGCTACACTTTTTTTCCTTCTTGTTCTTCTTTTCTAGAGTGCACTTCATTCCACATTTTTGTCTTCAAAATGCCGAAAAACAAATCTGATGCAAGTGCTGGTGATACAGCAAAGAAAAGAAGATCCATCACCATGGAAAATAAAGTAGAAATAATAAAAAGATCAGAAAAAGGTGAAACTCCATCATCTATTGGCAGAGCATTGGGCTACAATCGGTCAACAATCGCAACGATTTTAAAAGATAAAGGTAGAATAATGGAGCATGTGAAAGGCCATACCCCAATGCATGCTACGATTATTACCAAGCAACGCAGTGGTTTAATTGTCGAGATGGAAAGGCTGCTGACAATTTGGATAGAAGACCAAAATCAGCGTAATATACCTATCAGTCTTACTTTTGTTCAAGAAAAGGCTCGAAGCCTTTTCAACGATTTAAAAGCTGCCCATCCAAGAGAAGATGATTGCAATGAAGAATTTGGTGCAAGTAGGGGTTGGTTCAATCGCTTTAAAGAAAGAGCTAATTTGCATAGCATTAGAGTTCAAGGTGAAGCAGCAAGTGCCGATGTAAGTGCTGCAAATAATTTTCCCAAGATATTGAAAGCTATTATTGACAACGAAGGTTATATGCCAGAACAAATTTTTTTAAAAATGCCAGCTAGGACCTACATTTCAAAAGAGGAAACATGTGCACCAGGACATAAGGCATCAAAGGACAGGCTGACTGTCTTACTTGGGGGTAATGCATCTGGGGATTTAAAGCTCAAGCCTTTGTTAGTGCATCACTTCTTAAATCCCAGGGCACTACGTAATGTCACTAAGGCATCTCTTCCTGTTATTTGGAGGGCAAATACAAAAGCTTGGGTTACAGCTACAATGTTTGAAGATTGGTTTTTGAACCATTTTGTCCCTGCTGTTGAACGTTATTGTTTGAGGGAAAACATTCCCTTCAAAATTCTTCTTCTCCTTGACAATGCCCCTGGACATCCAAACACTTTAGCTGACTTGCACCCCAATGTAAAGGTGGTATTTCTACCCCCCAACACCACATCACTACTTCAACCTATGGATCAAGGAGTCATAGCCTCCTTTAAGGCCTATTATTTACGGAGGACATTCTCACAAGCTATCAGGGCTACCCAAAAGGATCAGATGACCTTAAGAGAGTTCTGGAAGAATTATCACATTTATGATGCCATCAAAAATATTGCTGATGCTTGGGCTGAAGTGAAAGAAACAAATATGAGAGGTGTTTGGAAAAATTTGTGCCCCCAATTCACAGAAGAATTTCTGGGGTTTACAGATGAAGAAATCTCTGCAACCAGGCAAGCTGTAGTTATTATTGGTAATCAATTGCAGTTGGACATCAGTGAAAATGATATCATCGAGTTACTCGACTCCCATGGGCAAGAATTAAGCAATGAAGACCTTATGGAACTAGAGCAGCAGATGACAGCATTTAGTGAAGAAAACCAGGACCTAGAAACTCCAACATTGAAAAAGTTTTCTACAAAACGGTTATCTGATGCTTTTCATCTTGTTGAAGCAGGAATGGCAAAGTTAGAGGAGCAAGATCCTGATACAGAGAGGTTTACCAAAGTTTATCGTACAGTTACTGACGGCCTGAGATGCTACAGGGCTATTTATGATGAGATAAAGAAAAGCGCTGTGCAAACATCCCTTGATGCCTACTTCAAGAGTCCAGCAGCTGAATCAGATTCTATAATAACAGTCCCATCCTCTTCAACAAGCCCATCATCCTCTACCATAATTGTTTAAGGTTGTACTGTTCTGTACAGTACTGTACAGTGTTTGAAAATGTTTAAGAATTTACATGTATGTATCTGCATCTACATGCACAGGTAAACATAAATAATATGTTAAACCAAACACCTGTCTATGTTGGATTTATTTATTTATAGAGCCACTTAAGTTTTTACTGCTGTCTGTATCCTCATTAGATGGATTTAATCTCACTTCCTGACTCTGAGACTGGATTTGCACTTAAAAAAGGTACTGTTCCGACTTACAAACAAATTCGACTTAAGAACAAACCTACAGTCCCTATCTCGTTCGTAACCCGGGGACCCCCTGTACAGTACAATCTCGAGATGAACTTATCCAGACACTCAGACCTAAGCACTAATTCTAAAGTGGATTGTCTAATTGTTAAACTATCTTGTGGAAACTGTGCATGAAAAGTATAAAGAAGCTGGAAATAGCTAAATAAATGGGAACTTGGGGCGTTAAAAGTCGAAGTAAGTGTAGAAAAGGTAGATCATTTCCGATCAGTAATCACTTGAGAAAGTAATTTAATATTATATTTAGTCCATACAGTAGGCACTGGTGCAAAAATTGAGGAAGAGTAGGATTAAACCATAAAGGGGCACTTGGAGAAAATGCTCAAATAGTAATGAGCATTGAAGGAGTCAACTGGTATGGTGCCCTACGGCCCCTAAATAAAAGGGTCTTAAGAGCATCCACAGATCCTACTACTGCCACTTCCAGCCGGGTAGAGGAGTTATATATATCAGTGCCTAAAAAGTATTTATATAAATCCAGAAAGGCTAGTCCTCCCTGCTCACAAGGGCAAATCAGGGTGGTTAATTTATACCTGGGATTCTTTGATCCCCAGAAAAAAGATGAAAAAAGTTGTTTTAATTTTGTAAAAAAGGACATAGGAAGCCACTGTGGAGAATGTCTAAATAAGTACATAAATTTTGGTATAATTTTAATTTTTAAAGATTAATACGTCCCAATAAAGACAATGTCTCTCAAAACCTGAGCCAAATTCAAGGAAATAAATTCAGAAACTTGGTGGGAAATTACAACTCCTAAGTATTTGAAATTCTCCACCCACTGCAATGGAATATCATTCGAAGCCGTACTACGGGCCTCCATATCTATTGGAAGCAGCAAGGACTTGCTCCAATTTACCTTCAGCCCTGTGACTGTTGAAAAAGAGTCCAATATCTTCAAAGCCCCTTGGAGAGAGGGTCCAGCATCATTTAAAAATTGTAAAAGGTCATCTGTGTACAAGGCTATCCTCTTCAACCAACCAATCCGCAATCCCTTCATATTAGGGGAGGTGTGTAAAGGCTCCACCACAGGCTCCATAGCAATATCAAAGAGGTTCAGAGAGAGAGGGCAGCCCTGCCGAGTTCCCCTGAACAATAAAAAAGCGGTTGACAACCCCCCCATCTTCACTGCAGATGTTGGATTTCTATATAAGACCTGCAACCATTTTATAAATACTATTGGAAAGCCCATCCTGCGGAGCACCTCCCACAAAAAGGGCCACTACAAAGTATCAAAAGCCTTCTCTGTGTCTAGGGAGGCAATGACCCTAAAACCTATATTAGGATGTGAAGCATGAATATTGGTATATAATCATCTTAAATTCACATCGGTAGCCCTACCAGACATGAACCCCGTCTGATCTGAATCAATAATATTAGACAACAAAGGTTGTGATCGCCTGGAGATGAGCTTTGTCAAATTCTTAAAATCTACATTCAAAAGAGCAATGGGCCTATATGAAGCACAAGAAGATGGATCTTTTGGGTGCTTATAAATTAAAACTATAAGAGCATGACTTATTGATTCCGGTAAGGCTCCTTCCTTCAGACAATCAGAGTAAAGAGAAGCCAGTACAGGGGCTAAAAGCTCTCTATGAGCCTTATAAAATTCAATAGGAAGGCCGCCCAGCCCCGGTGACTACCCCAATGGAAAGGAACCGATGACCGAAAGGACCTCCTCCGATGTTATTACGTGTACTAGCATCTCCCTCTCATTATCCGTTAACCAGACCAGTGCAACTGAATCCAGCCAAGCTGTCAATTCTGTTGGCTGGAAATCAGAACACAACTGAGATGTATACAGTGTCTAATAAAATTGCCGAAAAGTCTCCAGAATTTTAGGCTGTGTACAGACCATATCTCCAGAAGCGGTACATATTTCCCATATTAGAATACTAGGTTGTTCATGTTTAGCCATCATGGCCAAAAAGCTACCATTACGATCTCCCTGCTCTAAAAATTTCTGTTTATTTTGGTATAAATCCAACCTTGTGACCTCCACCATATGCAAATGTAATGCCCGTTTGCTATGGAGTAAAGCATTAAAATTTGACTCTGAGGGATCCGCAGCATATTGGCCTGTTTTTTCCTCCACTATAAGTTTCAAAGCACCACTCCTTATTTGCTGAGCCTTATTGATTGCTTTAATAGAGGATATATACTGTCCCCTTGTGTAAGCCTTAAAGGCATCCCATGTTATTGTTGAAGTAGACGACCCTGCATTGAATTTCTAATACTCTGTTAAAAGGAAGGGAATTTTATTAGCCACATCTGGATGTGAAATCCAGTGAGTTCCCAATCTCCATTGTGCTGCATCATGAAAATGATGCATGCGAAATGTAAGCATATGCGGAGCATGGTCCGATAACCCACTCGGCAAGTATTATCTACCATATCCGCTAATATCACCAAATTGACAAACGCTAGATCTATGCAAGAGGCGGTCTTATAAGAAGTTGAAAAACAGGAGTATGCTCTAGTTCAGTGTTTCTCAACTCCAGTCCTCAAGGCACACCAACAGGTCATGTTTTCAGGATTTCCCTCAGATGAAACGGCTGTGGTAATTACTAAGGCAGTGAAACTGATCAAATCACCTGTGCAAAATAGTGGAAATCCTGAAAACATGACCTGTTGGTGCGCCTTGAGGACTGGAGTTGAAAAACACTGCTCTAGTTGATAGATTTTTACATCGCCAAGCTTCTAGCAGATCTACCATCTTGGCCCAATTAATACGTTCTCCTGAAAAATATTTGGGGGGTTGGTATATCCAAAACAAGATCAAGAATAGCGTTAAAGTCTCCCATTATCAATAATTTGATAAGCTGGACCATACAAAGAGATCTTTTCTATGAGACTATATAAAAGAGGGGTGGTATATACACACTAACAACTATATATCTCTGACCCCACAATAGAAACACAGCCAAAACATATTTACCCTGGGGGTCAGAAAATATATCCTCCACCATACATGGCAATGATCTACTAATCAATATTGAAACCCCTCTAGAAAACGTGGAATATGTAGCATGATATGCCTTCTGTACCCAAGGCTTCTTAAGGGCCAAAAGCTTACTTCCCGTTAGATGAGTTTCTTGAAGTAGCACTATATGTGGAAAATAACTTTTCATATATCTAAATAACAATGCTCTTTTCAGTTTTGAGTTAAGACCACGAACATTCCATAACAGAATAGAAAAAAACCTCTTAGGTAAAAAATATAAATATCTAAATAATGAATTACATTGCAAAATACACTGCAAAGTGATAAATCCTAAGGACAGCAAGCATTTGGAAAAGCAGAATTAAAAAAAATTTTAAAGACACAATGGGAGTTATTTACGAAAGGCAAATTCACTTTGCACTACAAGTGCAAACTACAAGTGCAAAGTGCACTTGAAATTGCACTGAAAGTGCACTTGGAAGTGTAGTCGCTGTAAAATCTGAGGTGTAGATCTGAAATGAGGGGAAGCTTTGCTGATTTTATCATCCAATCATGTGCAAGCTAAAATGCTGTTTTTTTTTTCCTTGCATGTCCCCCTCAATTCTACAGCGACTGCACTTCCAAGTGCACTTTCAGTGCAATTTCAAGTGCACTTTGCACTTGTAATTTGCACTTGTAGTGCAAAGTGGTTTTGCCTTTCGTAAATAACCCCCAATGTGTATAAACAATTAACAAAAACACACACCCCAGGCGTTAATACGTCCTTCCTGCCTTTGTACTACGCCACCCCTAAAAAGGCAAGGTGGCGTGGAGAAGGCCTTATCCTAGAAACTATCAAAAATGGGCAACTATATCTACTTGTCCTATATACTAAAAACAAAAACACACATAAATGAATAACAAACACAAACACAGACAAAATAAAAAGTGGGGGGGGGGCTATAGTTGGTACTAAGGGTGACTGGGAGAAGTCAGAGGAAGCACATGTTAGGGCTCCTAATACAGGATAATAGATCACTTAACGTCCATCCAACCAAACGGAGGCAGCAGCCGGAGTATCAAAGAAAAATGTTTGTCCACTGTCTATAATACGCAATCTGCTGAGAAACAAAAGGCTGAACTGCATACTCTTCTCTCACAGTTTATTACAGATCTCTGTGTAAGATTTACGATGTTGATGAACTTCTTGAGAATAATCTGGAAAAAATAACTTAGTAGTTTCAAAAGGTATATCTTGTTTAGCCCTGGCAGCTGCCAGAACCCTGTCTCTATCTTGATAGTTCAATAATCGTAACAGAAAAGGCCTGGGGGGGCCCCAGGTTTAGATGGTTTTGGTGGGACCCTATGTGCCCGCTCCACCACAAAAGGTGGGTGGTACACTGCCCAGGCCCAAAACTAAAACAAGTAATTCCTCAGCAAATTCAGTAGGTTTAATCACTTCAGCCCTTTCCGGTAAACCCAAGATATGGACATTATTTCTTCTAAGACGATTTTCAGTATCATTGGCTCACTCCTGCAACCTTTTGACCTGTAGCTGTAAAGCCTGCAGTTCTCTAGAGTCCAATTTAGTAGAGTCTCCCAATGTGGAGACTCTATTTTCCACCTCAGAGACCCTATCTTTTAATCCATCCAGGTCCTGGCGGATCTTAGAAACATCTGAAGCTATAAGATCCATTTGCCCCTTAAGAGTCGCTTTACACTTCATAATGGCTGCTAGAATGGCTGCAGCTGAAGTAAAATCCTCCACAGAGGTAGCTAACACGTCATTAGGCGATTGAGAAATAGCGTCCATTCCTGCTTTTGTTTTTGCTATCTTTGCTTTCTTTGTTTTATTCATAGGAAAAATGACTGCTGCAGAGGTTGACTCTAATATTGATCTACTTGATGTCACTGAACGAGTCTGAGGCTGAGACATCTATCCCCAGCCCCCCCCCCCCCCCAAAAACAATAGATACAATAAACAGTTTTTCTTTCTCTTTTCTTTTTTCCTTTTTTCTCCTTCTCCTACACAACAAAATGAGACAATATACAATATATACAGTATCTCACAAAAGTGAGTACACCCCTCTCATTTTTGCAAATATTTTATTATATATTTTCATGTGACAACACAGAATAAATTATACTGTGCTATAATGTAAAGTAGTGAGTGTACAGCTTGTATAACAGTGTAAATTTGCTGTCCCCTCAAAACAAACTCAACACACAGTCATTAATGCCTAAACCGCTGGCAACAAAAGTGAGTACACCCCTAAGTGAAAATGTCCAAATTGGGACAAATTAGCCATTTTGCCTTCCCCGGTGTCATGTGACTTGTTAGTGTTACAAGGTCTCAGGTGTGAACGGGGAGCAGGTGTGTTAAATTTGGTGTTATCTCTCTGACTCTCTAATACTGGTCACTGGAAGTTCAACATGGCACCGCACGACAAAGAATTCTCTGAGGATCTGAAAAAAAGAATTGTTGCTCTACATAAAGATGGCCTAGGCTATAAGAAGATTTCAAGACTCTGAAACTGAGCTGCAGCACGGTGGCCAAGACCATACAGCTGTTTACCAGGACAGGTTCCACTCAGAACAGGCCTCGCCATGGTTGACCAAAGAAGTTGAGTGCACATGCTCAGCGTCATATCCAGAGGTTGTTTTTGGGAAATAGACATATGAGTGCTGCCAGCATTGCTGCAGAGGTTGAAGGGGTGGGGGGTCAGCCTGTCAGTGCTCAGACCATACGCCACACTCTGCATCAAATTGGTGTGCATGGCTGTCGTCCCAGAAGGAAGCCTCTTCTAAAGATGATGCACAAGGCAGCCCGCAAACAGTTTGCTGAAGACAAGCAAAGACATGGATTACTGGAACCATGTCCTGTGGTCTGATGAGATCAGGATAAACTTATTTGGTTCAGATGGTGCCAAGCGTGTGTGGCGGCAACCAGGTGAGGAGTACAAAGACAAGTGTGTCTTGCGTACAGTCAAGCATGGTGGTGGAAGTGTCATGGCCTGGGGCTGCTTGAGTGCTGCTGGCACTGGGGTGCTACAGTTCATTGAGGGAACCATGACTGCCAACATGTACTGTGTCATACTGAAACAGAGCATGATCCTCTCCCTTTGGAGACTGGGCCGCAGGGCAGTACTCCAACATGATAACAACCCCAAACACACCTCCAAGACGACCACTGCCTTGCTAAAGAAGCTGAGGGTAAAGGTGATGGACTGGCCAAGCATGTCTTCAGCCCTAAACCCTATTGAGGATCTGTGGGCATCCTCAAACAGTAGGTGGAGGAGCGCAAGATCTCTAACATCCACCAGCTCCGTGATGTCATCATGGAGGAGTGGAAGAGATCTCTAACATCCACCAGCTCCGTGATGTCATCATGGAGGAGTGGTAGAGGACTCCTGTGGCAACCTGGGAAGATCTGGTGAACTCCATGCCCAAGAGGGTTAAGGCAGTGCTGGAAAATAATGGTGGCCACACAAAATATTGACACCTTGGGCCCAATTTGGACATTTTCACTTAGGGGTGTACTCACTTTTGTTGCCAGCAGTTTAAACATTAATGGCTGCGTGTTGATTTATTTTGAGGGGAGAGCAAATTTACACTGTTATACAAGCTGTACACTCACTAATTTACATTGTAGCAAAGTGTAATTTCTTCAGTGTTGTCACATGAAAAGATATATTTAAATATTTACAAAAATGTGAAGGGTGTACTCACTTTTGCGAGATACTGTATATATATATATATATATATATATATATACTGTATATATATATACACACATACATACATAACATTCCAGTGTGGTTGTACAGTGAGTCTGATTAGTACAGATCAGACTGGATTTCGCAGTCACCCAGTTGAGAAGGCTGTCAAGGGGGCTGAGGGGTACCCCCTAGTCTGTGGGGGGGGGGGGGGTTTGGTCCTGCCTTGGGCCAGGGCTCGGGTGCTAGAAGGATCCTGCCAAAGACACAAGGGAGGAGGCTTTCCTAGAGGCACGGGGGCAAAGAGAGGAAAAAGAGTAATTCAACACTGGTGGGGACTAAAAAAGGGGGAAGACTGCCTCATGTAGCCAGTTTCCCTTGAAGACAGCAGTGGGCTTAAGTCTTATACCTTTTCCCAGAGAGATCTCCAGAGAGTCAGCGGGCTGGGAAAGAGTCAGTCGAGCAGACTGGTGAGGAGAGACAGCCAGGGGGGCTGGTGGAAGAGGCAGCTGCAGCCAGGAGGGCTGGCATTACCTGAAGAAGTGGTGCTGGGATCAGTGGCCACAGAGGAAACAGAAGGAAATGTTATACACTGTTTCCACTACAGAAGGAAAGGTTATACACTGTTTCCACTTAGTGGAATAGACTCCCGCCAGAGGTGGTTCTGGCCAGCTCAGTAGATCGCTTTAAGAAAGGCCTGGATACATTCTTAAATGTACATAATATAACTGGGTACTAACATTTATAGGTAAAGTTGATCCAGGGAAAATATGATTGCCTCTTGGGGGATCAGGAAGGAATTTGTTCCCCTGCTGTAGCAAATTGGAGCATGCTCTGTTGGGGTTTTTCGCCTTCCTCTGGATCAACTGTGGGTATAAAATTGGGTATTTTGGATTGTACGATATTTTTTATTTTATTTATTTATTGTTTTTAAGGTTGAACTGGATGGATCTTTTTTCAACCTGACTAACTATGCAACTATATTTCACACCACATGTGCTATTTCAAGGGACTGTGAGTTCCTGCTGCTAATGGGCTGTTGCTGAACTGACAAGGAGTCTGTCAGTTCCATCAGAAGTGAATTGGCAGAAGTGTGTGCAGGAGGAAATCTGTAGAGGAGTCTGTATATAGGACATTGTTCCTGAAGTTATTGTTACTATCAAGTGCCACCATCCAAATTGTTAACCCCCTGATAAACAACAAAAACAAAGCTATGGACTGTTGTCTGACATTTGTGAGTCGGTGAGCTGTGCAGGAGTGGTTGATCCCTCTCCTTTGCACCTCCTACGTGGGGTGTGCTACATAAGTCAAACTTGAAGATAGCTCAGGTCTCCAATTTTGGAGGCAGAGCTGTGTGCTTCAGCCAGGAGGACCGTGTGTTCCTGCCAGGAAACTACACCCCATTTTGGGGGAATTCCTTGCCACGGGACTGGGAAAGTTGGAGAGCTACATGAGTCTGGAAGACCAAGAGAGGGTATGGGAGACTGGGAAAGCTGAGGTAGCTAGTCTGTGTAGAGGGCCGGAGAGAGTAGGGTGGGCCTGTGCAGTAAGGTGCTGCAACTAAAGCTGTGAGCCAGAAAGTTGGAAAGTATTCACAGCGCTTCACTTTTTCCACATTTTGTTATGTTACAGCCTCCAAAATGGATTAAATTCATTATTTTCCTCAAAATTCTACAAACAATACCCCATAATGACAATGTGAAAGAAGTTTGTTTAAAATCTGTGCAAATTTATTAAAAATAAAACACGAAAAAAAATCACACATACATATATATTCACAGAATATACAACAAAATTGAGCTCAAGTGCATCCTGTTTCCACTGATCATCCTTGATTGGAGTCCACCTGTGGTAAATTTAGTTGATTGGACATGATTTGGAAAGGCACGCACCTGTGCCTTTCCCACAGGTCCCACAGTTAAAGAGGAGCTCCACCTTAAACAAAAAATATTAAAAGCCAGCAGCTACAAATACTGCAGCTGCTGACTTTTAATAAATGGACACTTACCTGTCCCAGGGTCCAGCGATGTCGGCAGTCGAAGCTGATCGATCGCTCGTCTCTCGGCTGCCCCCACCGCCATCCTCGGTCAGGGAATTAGGAAGTGAAGCATTGCGGCTTCACTGCCCGGTTCCCTACTGCGCATGCGCGAGTTGCGCTGCGCGTCTACACTGGTCCCCATTGTGTTGTGGGAACTGTGTGTTAACCACAACACAACGGGGGGGGGGCGGGCATTTGCGACTAGCTGCGGCTAGCTATTCCCGGAAGTGGGTGCAGATACCTGTATTATACAGGTATCTGCACCCCCCTCCCCCCTGAAAGGTGCCAATTGAGGCACCGGAGGGGGGGAGGAATCCAATGAGCAGAAGTTCCACTTTAGGGTGGAACTCCGCTTTAACAATGCATGTCAGAGCACAAACCAAGCCATGAAGTCCAAGGAATTGTCTGTAGACCTCCAAGACAGAATTGTATCAAGGCACAGATCTGGGGAAGGGTACAAAAAAATGTCTGCAGCATTGAAGGTCCCAATGAGCATCTTTGATGAAAACCTGCTCCAGAGTCCTCTGGATCTCAGACTGGGGTGAAGGTTCATCTTCCAACAGGACAATGACCCTAAGCACACAGCCAAGATAACAAAGGAGTGACTACGGAACAACTATGTGATTATCCTTGAGTGGCCCAGCCAGAGCCCAGACTGGAAGTAAAGATCTAAAAATGGCTGTGCACCGATGCTCCCCATCCAAAGTGATGGAGCTTGAGAGGTCCTACAAAGAAGAATGGTAGATGATGTAAAAAATTGCAATGATATGCACCTGTCAAACAGGTGCAGAAAAATTGGTCTTAGGGTGTTGGTGGCACCTTCCCACCGTAACCCTATAGAGGTACTCTTGATGAAAGCAAGAATTGGCCTTGCATCTATAGAGGGGCTCTTGATGAAGGCAAAAAAAATTGCAATGATATACACCTGTCAAACAGGTGCAGAAAAATTACTATTTGGGTGTTGGGGGCACCTTCCCACCGTAACCCTATAGAGGTGTTCTTGATGAAGGCAAAAAAAAATGCAATAATATGAACCTGTCAAACAGGTGCTGAAAAATTGGTCTTTGGGTGTTAATTGTGCCCATGAAACCTATACCAAAAACATTCTTCAGATTAAATGATTGAACGCCCTCATAGCTAGGCAGCCTCAAAGTCCTGCAGAGATTCCACATCCCAAAAAGACTTAATCAGTGACATCAGCATCAGGGGCTTCATAGCTGGTAATCCAGGACTGATTCATTTTTATAAAAGTCAACCGGTCCACGGAGTCTGTGGACAGACGCGTTCTATGATCAGTAACAAAATCTCCTGCAGCACTGAACGCCCGCTCTGAAAGCACGCTGGATGCAGGGCAGCCCAACAACTCAATAGCACACTGGGCAAGTTCTGGCCAGTCGTCTTTTCTCATGACCCAGTAAGTCAGTGAATCGTCAGCTCTCCATCTCTGTTTTAGCCTCGAGGTAATCGTCCATCATGTGATGCAGACGCTGCCGATGGGATGTGGAAGCTGACAGCCCTAGGTGGCGAGGACTAAAAAAATTCTGAAATGCCTCACTTAGACAGACGCCTTCTCCAAAAGAAGACTCAAAACGACATTTTCCACAACACTGTAACCTACTGGAGGAAAAACGTTCAATGAAATCCTCTTTAACGTTTCCTCAAGAGATTTTATCTTCTGCACTCTCTGTGGAGACGGGATGAGCCCTGAGACCTTCCCTTTATAATCATGGTCAAGGAGGGTTGCCAACCAGTAATCATCCTTCTCCTTTATGCCACGTATTCTTGGGTCCTTTTGCAGGCTTTGAAGTATGAGGTTGCCCATGCGCCTCGAATTTGCCAAGGCTTGAGAAGCAGACTCCTTGGGGTCACTCAGGATGACAGCATCTGGAACTTCCTCCTCCCAGCTACGTACTACTCCCATGGGCCCTGGGGTTGGAAAGCCATAGCTTACAGATTGACGCATGTCTTCCTCTTCTTCGAAGCCTATGAAAGTTCCAGAATCCTCCTCCTCATCCTCCTCCCCTCTCTCCTCCTGTGTGTTCTTTGACATAGGAATGATGGTGTCTGGATAAAGTGGGCCGTGGAAGGAAAGGAAGTCCTCCTCTTCCTCCTGCTGCTCTGCCTCCAGTGCCCTGTACATAATGCCACGAAGAGTCTGCTCCAGCAGGAACACAACAGAGATTGTGTCACTGATGCATGTACTGTGGCCTCCTCAAATGGTGACAATACAGTGCATGCATCCTTAATGATCAGCCATGGGCGTGGGGAAAAAAATCCAAGGCGGCCTGAGCCTGTCGTCATGCCGTATTCGCAAAGGTACTCGTTGACGAACCTCTGCTGCATGTATAGCCACTGCAGCATTGCTACAGTCGAGTTCCACCTGGTAGGCGTGTCACAAATCAGGCTGTTTATGGGCAGGTGGATTTCCCGCTGAATTTCAGCCATCCGAGCACTGGCTGTGTATGACCACCTGAAATCGCTACAGAATCTTCTGCCCAGCTTTACCACATCTTGCAACCCTGGTTACGTATTTAGGAAACGCTGCACCACCAACATGAGGACATGTGCCAGGCATGGCACATGTGTCAACTTTCCCTGTCTAAGGGCGGACAGGAGGTTTGAGCCATTATCGCACACCACCCTTCCTGGCTCTAGCTGGCGTGGTGTGAACCACCTCTGGGCCTGTCCCTGCAGATCTGCAAGAATCTCTGCTCATGTGTGGTTCCTGTCCCCTAAACACACCAGCTGAAGCACTGCATGGCACCTTTTAGCCTGACTGTGGGAATAGCCCTTTGAACGCTTAGGGGGTACCTGATGTTCATAGGACAATTTTGCAGAGGAGGGCATGGAGGTGGCGGAGGAGGAGGAGGGGGTAGAGCTTACAGGTCTGATATCATCACCACCAGCTGTATTGAGACGTGGGGGCACAACAAGCTGCAGCACCGAGCACTGTCCTGCATCCTTTCAAGTTGCAAGCAGCATTACCCAGTGTGCTGTGAACGAAATATATCGTCCCTGTCCATGCATGCTGGACCACGTGTCAGCAGTAAGGTGGATTTAGGGCTGACTGCCTTGCCCAACAATGCCAGAACATTCCCTTCCACGTGGTGGCAGGGAGATGGAACGGCCTTATGTGAAAAGTAGTAGCGACTGGGAACCTGCCATTGTGGTACAGCACACTGTGCGAATTGACGGAAGGGGGCAGAATCCACCAGGCTGAAAGGCAGAAGTTGGAGAGCCAACAGCTTTGACTAGCTTGCATTTAGACGCTGGGCAAGTGGGTAGCAGGGACTGTATTTTTTTTCCTACTGCAGCAGATGGGGCAGAGAAATTTTCCCGGCTACAGTCTACAGCTGGTGGTGTGCTACTGGCAGATGTGCTGCGAGGACCTGGGACACCTTGTGCTATACCATCATCCCTGTCAGTGGAGGTTGCTGAGAGGTAATGACTCGGTATAGCAGGGGCAGACTGTAGTGGGTAAGGAGGAGGGATAGATTTGTGCCCCTTTTCTGAGTGGTTGGACGTTAAATGCCTTGTTAAGCATATGGTACCCAAATGGCTGGTGTTTTTGCCACGTTTGATGTGCATGAGACACAGTTTGCAGATAGCAACAGTACGATCTGCTGCAGATGTGCTGAACAAAGGCCCAGGCAGCTGAGCTTTGGGGAGTGGGCCGGGAGATAACAACTGCAGAATGTGATGGAATAGGGTGGCTGCTCTCTACTCTTTCTTGATGTCTGCCTCCTTGGGGTTGTGCCGCCTCATCTTCAGTTTCCTCCTCTGCTCTATCTGGCACCCAAGTCGCATCAGTGACCACATCATCATCATCATCATTTCCATCTACTCCATCTTCATCATTACCACTGGAGACAACTTGGCAATACTCTGTGGCTTGGGGAACATGAATGCCAATTTGCCTACCAGTGTTCCTCCCTCTCTCTAGGCTCATGTTCCTGTCATCCTCAACCTCAGAACCAACATCTGAATCCAGTAATGGCTGTGCATCATCAAGGAGCAAGTGGCTAACGCTGTGGTCAAATAACTCAGCTGACTCCTCAATGGCTGATGTTGGGGTTATGGCAGGAATAGATGTGGACAACGAGGCAGGTTTATCAACTCTGGCACTGCAGGGGACTGCAGGCTTGTCTCTGCTTGCATGACAGAGGATGAGGAGGATGAGGGAGGTTTAGTAAGCCAGAATAACAACACCGGCTTACTAAACCTCCCTCATCCTCCTCATCCTCTGCCTTGCAAGCAGAGACAAGCGTGCAGTCCCCTGCAGTTGCCAGAGTTGATAAACCTGCCTCTTTGTCCACATCTATTCCTGCCATAGCCCCAACATCAGCCACTTTAATCAATGTAAAGAGGTGTTTGGTGGGGGCGTGGCCAATAGCGGCATGTGAGAGGATGTGTCTCACGGAGCTCCCGTCCTTGATCCTTCATTGATCCTCTTCCCAGCCTAAAATACTACTGCAAATTCGATCCACAATCCTGCGGCACCTTTCCCTAACACACCCGGATCTGCAGACGAGCACTGTAGGAGACATGCTGACCCACAAACAGACAGAGACGGGAGGACAGCCGGAAATATAACATGGTGCCACGGCCTCTCTCTCCCAGCGCGCACAAGGCACAAACAGACAAGCAGAAGGAAGCAGGTAAGTCCGCTAAGATGCCCAAAGGAACCAGAAAGGACCCCCCTGGGACATATTATACTATACACAAAAACTGCGGGGAGGAGGATCGGTGGGGCAGGGAGGCGGGGAGGATATGCTGGCCTCCTCGGTTGTATTTTAATCTCAGCCGGAGGATGCACGGCCTACACAAGACCCCTCTGATACCACTGACCAGCCATTTCCTGACATGAAGATGAGGAGGGGGGATGAAGGAGATCAACCTACCCTGGCCAAAATCCTCAGAGCGGTGCACAGCATAGGTGCACACTCTCCAGGAGCACTTTGGGGATCTCAAGGAGGAGCTGGGGTTCATCAGGGATAACCTGCAGAAAACCAGAGAGCGCACTTCAGCAGCAAAAAGCCGCATTAGGGACAAAGAGGACAAACTGACCCTGCTCCTAAAGATACACAGATTACAGCCAGAATTGCTAGGGTGAATGAACTTAAATCCTATGCCATGCTGTTTCCTGCAAAACTCCAGATCATAGCGGTCAGTCACATTTATTTGAGTCGGCTGCCAATGCTTCTTCATGGCTGAATGCCAATGAAAATATCCTTTGCCAGGCCAGGAGAGGGGCTCCAGAGGGGGACTGGCATAGCATCCCAACAGATCTGAAAAGTGAAGTTTTACTATGTTTGGCTGGGAAGCCGTAACCTACGGCTACACCACAAGTGCTGAGAGCAAGTGAGTTTACTGCAAACCGTTTAGCGAGTTATTACTACCAGTTCCAACCAAGCAGAACTTGGAGTTTCTCGAGTGGATTACAAGTTGAGTTGTTCTGAGCAACCCTATGTTTTTTCTCTTCTTTACCCAATTTCCTTTTTTTTACTGCAACCCCCGCCCTTGTACCTACTGGCCTGTGGGTCTAGTCCTTGCAGGTCTGGTGCTTCATCGGCGCTCATGCAGAGATGGGGGCGTCCTTATTTTTTGTTTAACATTTTCCCTTATCATTTCAATGTGCTACTCTCATGATTCCAGTAGTGGGAGAGCAAACAGGCAGTCATGAAGGACTGAGACGTGGATGAGTCCTAACACTGAAATATCGCACCGAATCATAGGTATACTATGTACTTTCTGCCTATGTGGTTTGGCGGTGTCAGGGAAGGTTCCATCTGCTCATGACACTGCCTGATATTTGGCATGTAGTACTGTGGTCCACCAGCAGGTGTCTCCTGGCAGTCTGGAACCAGAGAGCTTTCCCCTGTTGGTAGTATTATATGATCTTTAGGCCGCAGTACTGGCGTCCACCAGCGGGTGGTTCCTGGCAGTGTGGGGCCGACATCTTCTCCGGCAATCAGGCATCACCTGAGTCTGATTGAGATGTGTATAAATACCTTGGCAGACACACTTATGCCTTGCCTTGGTATCTTTCCTTGTGCCCTGATCCTGAACCTGAGAAGACCTGTACCTGTTCCTGAAACCTGTTACCTGAGTGCCTGATCCTGTATCCCTGTCCTGATCCCAGTCCTGTCCCACCTGTTGCCTTGCATCCCTGCCCTGAAGTCTGATCCGTTCATCCTCTCCCTGTCCTGTGTTCCTTACCCCATCTACTGATTCCCCATTGATGACCCTGGCCTGGCTTACATCTCTGATTCTGGAACTGCCCTTTGTTTATCTACTGATCCTCTGTGCATGACCCTGGCCTGGCTATTTTTTATAATCCTGGTATATCCCATTTATTGTACATATCTGTTGTTATTTGTAGGTCTCTGTCTGTTGGTTGGTTTATTGCACTGTGTGGTTGTATTTATATTATTCACTTCCCTTAATAAATCATTATATTTCACTTATACACGTTTGGGTTTCCTCTGTTGCAGTCCACACAGTTCTGGTCTTATCTGATACGTGACAGGTGAAGCGAGACTGTGCACTGCCCCAGGCGCCCATGGTGCACAAGATGCCTTACCCTACATTGCCTGTATAACTGCAGTTAAATGAGTACCGTCCCTCTGCTTTCATGGAATAATAGGGGCATTCAGAGCCCTCTTAAACGCACCATGATATCCACTATTCTTAAAAAGTATTCCTCTGCCATATTTGCTCTTCAGGAGACTCATCTGGTTCCAGGGACTGTGTCGAGTGTGAACTTTTCCTGATGGGCGTACCATTCTACTCATACCTCTTACTCCAGGGGCGTGAGTGTAATGGTGCATCGCTCTGTAGATTTTCAAATGTTGGATAAATTGATAGATGATGAGGGGAGATATGTGATTCTACTGTGCAGAATTTATCAATTGAAGTGTATACTTGCTGCCTTATATGTACCACCCCCTTTTAACTCTGAGTTATTGAGAATGCTATTAACGTACCAGCTGGGTAGCCCTGAAGTACCCCTTATTATAGTGGGGGACTAAAACTGCTATATGGACCCTGTTTTGGACAAATATCCGCCTCCGGTGCCTGGCCGCAAAATTGCCCGAACGGCACTGCGGAAATTCATGGAGCAGGTAGGATGGACTGATCTGTGGTGAAGCCGTAAACCACAGCAGAGACAATTCTCCTGTCTTTCTAAAACACATCTCTCCCTATCAAGGATTGACCTCTGTCTATGTACACCCCAAACGTTACACTTATTGCAAGATATCCAGTATCTGGTGAGGGGAGTGTCGGACCACTCACCCCTGTTGGTCTCCCTAATTGCCAAACCTGCCATGACTTTGCCAAGGGCGCCGTGGAAACTTAACGCATTCTGGCTAAATGTATTTCCCTCCCATGAACAGATATCAGCTGAAATCTCTGGGTTCTGGCAGCGCCACGCGGATCACCCTGATTTAACTTGGGAAACATTTAAAGCATTTCTCAGAAGTATTCTAATCACTGAGGTCACAGGCATTAAATCCAAAACAAGCGCTCAAAAGGAACAGGCCGTGTAGCTGGTAAGTCGGTTGGAGGCAGAGTTTATAGCTAACCCTTCTGATGCGGCTAGGGAGGCCTGGTTGGCAGCTCAGGAGGCGGTTGACTGGATCACTGGCTTAGCTGCTGACAGGAAACGATATTTTAATAGACTGGCTTTCTATGAGGAGGGGGAGCAAACGTGCCGTCAGCTCGCAAAAATAGTGAAGGCTTCTCAGACTTCCCCATCCATCGGTGCTTTATGCACCGAGGGGGGGGGTTGGCGAATACCCCCACCCACATTATGCAGGAGGTGGTGAGGTTCTACTCTGATCTGTAACAGGTCCCGGGTGGGTTATTCGCTCAATGACTTACAGGAATACATGCGGGGAATTGAGCTGCCCAGTCTATCGGCCACTTAAAGGTCCCTCTTCTATGCCCCTATCAAGATAGAGGAACTGCAGGAGGCTCTTAGCCTTTTCCCTAACTCTAAGGCCCCTGGGGATGATGGCCTCCCAATGGAAATATTTAAACAATAGGGAGGAATCATCCTGCCGCAATTACTTAAAGTCCTTAACTCGGCCAGGAAGTGTCAACTCTTACCCGATTCAATGACTAGGGCTAACATTGTTCTCATACTAAAACCGGGCAAAGACCCATTAGTTCCAGGATCGTACAGACCAATATCTCTCTTGCAGAGCGATATTAAAATCCTGGCCAAAGTCTTGGCCCTACGGCTTAATAGGGTTATCTCCTGTATCATTTACTTATACCAGTCAGGCTTCATGCCCCAAAAATCCACGGCCATAAATCTTTGTAGGCTTTTCCCAAATCTACAGACACAATCGGATAACGAGGGTGATAGAGGACTACTGTCATTGGACGCCAATAAGGCCTTCGACAGTATAGAATGGCAGTACCTCTATGCAGTCATGGGCAAATTCGACTTTGGCGATGGGTTTCTGTCCTGGCTCCAACTGCTGTACTGTTCACCACAGGCAGTCATATGAGAGGCAGGGCAGATTTCCTTACCATTCCCTTTACATAGGGGTACCCGTCAGGGATGCCCATTGTCACCTCTCCTCTTCGCCATCGCCATAGAGCCCATGGTGGCCTTGATTAGGGCTAACCAGAGTATTAGGGGTTTCAAACATGGAGAGATCCATGAGAAACTTATGTTATATGCAGACGACACGATGCTACTTCTGGGAGACACTGCTGACTCCCTGAAGGAAGCCATGTCAGTGATTGAGTGTTTTGGTGTGTATTCAGGGCTTGTAATCAATTAGACCAAATCCTTACTCATTTTGCTAGATGCAGCTCCGGATAGCAGGGAACAAATGATTCCTAAAGTGGCGGTAACGTCCTGCTTTAAATACTTGGGTGTTCAGATCATTCCTGAGCCACGAGATTTTATTTCCCTCAATCTGTCCCCTCTCCTAAATAGGATTTCTGATAGAGCCAAAGTTTGGTCACGCCTTAAGATGTCTCTGGCAGGGAGGGTGAATCTTAAAGAAATGATTTTTATGCCCCAGCTCCTATAAATTTTGCATAATACCCCTATGGTGGTTCCTCTTAAAGTGTTCCGAATCATTAACTCCATCTTCAGGGCCTTTATATGGCTTGACAAGCCCCCACAGATTAACCACCTCAATACAGTGCACTTTCACCCCCTTCCTGCCCAAGCCATTTTTCAGCTTTCAGCATTGTCACACTTTGAATGACAATTGCGCGGTCATGCAACACTGTACCCAAATTAAATTGTTATCATTTTTTCCCCCACAAATAGAGCTTTTTTTTAGTGGTATTTTATCACCTCTGCATTTTTTTTATTTTTTGCTCTATAAACAAAAGAAGAGTGACAAGTTTGAAAAAAAAAAAAACACAATATTTTTTACTTTTTGCTATAATAAATATCCATTTTTTTTAAAAACAACATTTTTTCCTCAGTTTAGGCCGATATGCATTCTTCTACATATTTTGGTAAAAATCACAATAAGCGTATATTGATTAGTTTGCGCAAGTTATAGCGTCTACAAAAAAGGGGATAGATTTTTAGCATTTTTATTATTATTTTTTTTCTTTACTAGCAATGGTGGTGATCTGCGATTTTTATCGTGACTTCGATATTGCGGCAGACATATCGGACACTTCTGACACTATTTTGGGACCATTCACATTTATACAGCGATCCGTGCTAAAAAAATGCACTGATTACTGTACAAATGTGACTGTCAGGGAAGGGGTTAACACTAGGGGGTGATCAAGGGGTTAATTATGTTTCCTAGGGAGTGATTCTAACTGTAGGGGGTGGGACTCACAAGGGGAGGAGACCGATCGGTGTTCCTCTGTACTGAGAACACACCATCGGTTTCCTCCCCCCTGAGAGGACGTGGATCTGTGTGTTTACGCATGTGTCATGACACTGTAACTACCGATGTAACTATGGGATTGGAGGCCCTGGCCTATGCTAAATCCAATAAACGATTCCCGACATATGTCCTTATGCAAAAAGTGTGGAACAAGCTCAGACAGCTACAGGCAGTCGATGTTATAGCCCGATATGGGCCAATGCATATTATGAGGAGCTGCAGTCATTGGAGTGAGGGGGGTTGGTGGAGGAGGCATGGGGTCATGCACCTGCGGCACATTTTTGCCACCGGAAAAACATGCCCTTTTCATGCCACAAGGGAGCAAATTCTTCTCCTGCAGTCAATGCTTTTTTACTATATGCAGCTGCAACATGCGGTCACAGCACAGTCTAGCGGGACTCCGTGGGATCTGTCTCCGACCCCCATATTCCACTATATGGCTGAGGTGTCTCAGTTCAAGGGCTTTATATCCAGATGCTACTCCATGATTCTCCATGTATACCTAGACGGATTCCCTCTGGGAGCGGCGTGTAAGTTGGAGAGGAATGTAGGTACCTTCGAGGAAGAGCAGCGGGGGGAGGCTCTGCAGGCGGTACAGATGTGCTCCCTGAATGTAGCTCAATGCCTGTCCCAGTTGTACATAGTCCTCAGAGTACACTTTACACCCGCTAAATTGTTAAGGATGGGAGTGAGACCGGACTCAAATTGCCCTAGATGTTTGAGAGACCATGGGGATCTAATACATCTGTTAAGGCGCTGCCCCAAGCTAGATTTGTTCTGGACAGGGGTCCTGTTCATATTTAATAGAGTCTTCCAGGTTACTATACTGACAGACCCGAAGCCATGTGTATTGGGGGTTGTGGATGACTTCCCCATAGATGACAATCCAAAACAGGCCATAGCTAGAGCCCTGTTCCAAGCCTGGAAGTTAATCCTTAGACATTGGATGGCGGTTGACCCTCCAACGTTGAAGGAATGGATTGTTCAGATAGGAGACACTATACGGTTAGAGAAATATATCTTCCAACATAGGGGACGCCCTGGGAAGTTCGATAAACTGTGGTCACCCTGGCTGGATACCCCAGGCCTCACTCCTATAGATGCAAACAAGGCCTGGGGAATGCCCAGGAAAAAACCAAAGCCTGCTTACCACCAGCTCGCAGACAACCAAATTGACCTGTCTAACAGTACGCGTTAAAAACAGGGGTTTAGTCCGCACGCATTTGCAAATGCATGCGTAAGCCACAGAGCCTCGTCACGGCACCCTGGTATCTGTGGTCCTAACACTAAATTATGAGTGTCCCCACAGTGGAGGCACATGCATTCTAATGGATAAATGCTGGCAGGTGGACTGAAGGGCAGCCCATCCCTTCTTAAAGGTACAGAAGCACACCAAACACCCAGCAAATAGCACTATGGCTGCAAAGGTGCTGGTGCGTTTCTGGATCAATAAATACACCAAGGTGATCTCAAAAAGCTTGCCACTGCCTTCATTTATAGCTGGCTATCGCAGTAAGCAGCTTTGGAGGGCTACAAACAGATGCAAACAAGGCCTGGGGAATGCCCAGGAAAAAAACAAAGCCTACTTACCACCAGCTCGCAGACAACCAAATTGACCTGTCTAACAGTACTCGTTAAAAACAGGGGTTTAGTCCGCACGCATTTGCAAATGCATGCGTAAGCCACAGAGCCTCGTCACGGCACCCTGATATCTGTGGTCCTAACACTAAAATATGAGTGTCCCCACAGTGGAGGCACATGCATTCTAATGGATAAATGCTGGCAGGTGGACTGAAGGGCAGCCCATCCCTTCTTAAAGGTACAGAAGCACACCAAACACCCAGCAAATAGCACTATGGCTGCAAAGGTGCTGGTGCGTTTCTGGACCAATAAACACACCAAGGTGATCTCAAAAAACTTGCCACCGCCTTCATTTATAGCTGGCTATCGCAGTAAGCGACTTTGGAGGGCTCTCTCCTATAGACCTTGTATTGGATAGACCGTTGATCGAATCAATTTTGTTAGGATAACTGTGGGCGCCTGGGGGAAAAACCTCTGTAAAGTAAGGTTCAGAATTTCAAGCTATACTGTGTACAGGTAGTGTATAGGACTGAAGTTAGCCATATCACACACTGATGTGCAGTGAATGCTGTTTGTGATGACTGAGCCAACGTATTTTCTGTAATCGGAATTTATGACAGATGCTGATGTTTCTCTATGAGATTTACTGTTTTTCTTTATTGTTTTCTGATAAACTTCCTTGAGAAAAAAAAAGCAGGTGTTTGGTGCACTTTAATTTGAGTACTCACTCTACACAGACACACTCCACAGATACACTATAATATACTGCAATATAATGCACCCAACGTACAGTGACGCACAGAACTATATGGCGTTAAACTGGCAGTAACACACACAGGACAATATGGCGTTAAACTGGCAGTAACGCACACAGAACTATATGGCGTTAAACTGGCAGTAATGCACACAGAACTATATGGCGTTAAACTGGCAGTAACGCACACAGAAGTAATGGCGTTAAACTGGCAGTAACGCACACAGAAGTAAATGGCGTTAAACTGGCAGTAACGCACACAGAAGTAAATGGCGTTAAACTGGCAGTAACGCAATCAAATAGGCGGTGTTCAACCGTTACTACACTGACGCTATCTGAACTGTCCCTACTCTAGTTATACACTAATGTAAAGATTACCGGCACAGTCTCACTACACTACAGTAAAACTATCTGAGCTGTCCCTACTCTAGCTGCACACTATGCAAAGCTGAATGATGGTCCTCCTCACTACACTCACACTATCCCTAGACCAGTGGTTCTCAACTCCTGTCCTCGGGACCCACTAAGGCTGGATTCACACCTGTGCAGTTTTAGTGCTTTTTGCATTTTGCAGATTTGCACTACAGTCCATTTAACATGGTTTCCTATGGAACATGTTCTGTAGTGCAAATCTGCAAAATGCAAAAAGCACTAAAAATGCATAGGTGTGAATCCAGCAGGCCAGGTTTGCAAGATAACTGAAATACATCACAGGTGATCTCATTTGCTGCTCAGTGATTGCAGAATTCTAGTCTGCATCTCCCCAAGGTAATATTTAAAATCTGGCCTGTTAGTGGGTACTGAGGACAGAAGTTGAGAACCACTGCCCTAGACTGAGTCCAGGTTCACACCTATGCGAATTAGATGTGCGTTTCCCAACATCTAATTCGCATAGTAGGAGAATGTGACCGGCTCCCTATGGAGCCGGTTCACATATCTCCGGGGTGGCTGCGGAGCTCACTGCACAAAAACGTTGTGCATCTTTGGCTCCGTTTCAGGGCCGAATTCAGGCATAGAATCGGCCATGATTCATCCCTGAAACGGGGAACAGGGACGCACAGCGCTATAGTGTGAACCCGGGCTGACACCAAACTAATATTCTACACTGACAATTGAAGCAAAATAGCACAGTATAGCACGCTAACTAACTAATAGCACTGAACAGAGCCCTGTTCTATCTCTCGCCATGCCGAAATCAAAGGTCCCCAGAGAGCCCCCCATTACATCAGGGTCCCCAGAAATTCTCCTCTTTACATCAGGGTCCCCAGAGAGCCCCCCCACACTTACCTCAGAGTCCCCAGAGAGCCGCTCCTTACATCAGGGTCACTAGAAAGAGGGAAGTCAGTGAGAGATTATGTCATCTCTCTACTGCCTGCGGCTGCACAGTGAGAGCGGAACAGCGGTGATGCAGGACGGGCGGTGAGAGATGATATCATCTCTCTGCTCTCTTGCCTGTCTGGCTCTCCCATGCTGCCTACCGCACTTGTGGCCCGGCTGCAGAGAGGCCATGGCTGTCTCTGAGAGACTCGGGCTATGGACCCCAGATTAAGGACTATAGCCCCAAAAGCTACCCAATAGCGACGTCACTGTCAGAAGACAACATGCTAAAAATGGGTCACAGGAGTGCAGAATGAAGTGC
Organism: Aquarana catesbeiana; assembly: GCF_042186555.1. NCBI lineage: Eukaryota > Metazoa > Chordata > Amphibia > Anura > Ranidae > Aquarana > Aquarana catesbeiana. The sequence goes on from NC_133325.1 coordinate 518,075,495, forward strand.
ACTCCTGCAATCCACAGGAGAAGTAAGGCCAAAAGAGCTTTGGACATGCTTCTCCTTATGTGGTAAAAATAAAAGAGGAATAAAAATAACAGCATAAAAATTATAGCTAAGGGGAGGAAGAAGATAATCATGGCTGATTAGGGTTAACTCGTGGTTAAATAGGAATACATATTATGGTATGGTCTTTTTAACTGATGTCACATGTAGATCCAAGGACACACCTTTAATCCACATATGAATGAAATAGTAAATACCATGAAACCATACATTGTTACATTGTATTTAGGCTACTTTCACACCGAAGGCGTCTTTCAGGCATTTTAGGCCCCTTTCACACATGCGGACCGTATGTCCGTATTTCATCCATCCGTTTTCGGATGAAATACGGACATACATGCATCCCTATGGGATAGCGGGTGTCAGCGGATGTACATCCGCTAACACCCGATGTCATCCGCCTCCGCTCTCGTCCGATTCTGCGGACGGAAGAAAATCCTATTTTTCTATCCGTCTGCAGAGCGGATCGGAGGAACACGGACAGACGGTCCGTGTTCCTCCGATCCCCCATAGGGGAGAGCGGAGATCTGACAGGGCGGTCCCTGCACAGTGTGCGGGTCCCGCCCTGTCATCTGCCTGCTCAGCTGGGGAAAGCGGAGCGATCCCCGCTGAGCAGCGGATAAACACGGGGCGGATCAACACGGATCCGTCCCGTGTGAAAGGGGCCTTAGTGCTAAAAATAGTGCCTGTAAAGCGCCTGAAAACCACCTCCAATGCCACCTAAATGTAAAAGCCCAAGTGCTTTCCCACTGGGACGGTGCACTTGCCGGATGGGAAAAAAAGTCCTGCAAGCAGCATCTTTGGGGTGGTTTGGGAGTGCTGTACAGTGCTCCTAAACCGTCCCTGCCCACTGGAATGCATGGGCAGTGCTTCCGAAGTGCCTGAAAAGCACTTCGGAAGCGCTGCAACATGGGCAGTAACCCTTTCTTCGGCTGCTAGCGGGGGGGTTAAAAGTGCCCCGCTAGCGGCCGAAAAGCACCGATAAAACAACGGTAAAGTGCCGCTTAAATGAGCGGCACTTTACTGCTAACATGGCCCAGTGTTAAAAATAGTCTTAAAGACTATCTGCATTTTGACAGCCAGTCCTGCTGTGTAATACAAAGTAATTCCAGGCTGTTATTTTTAAATAGCAGGAAGTAAAAGATGCATCCTAGAAAATTATTTAGGACAAGTTTTTTAGGACATATCTTAAGTGGTTAAATTGTAATGTAATAGAGGTTTGTACAGCTTTCATGAAGGTATCCCTGGTTCTCACTGTAGTCTTCGATAACAGAGATTATATTTCTAGCTGAACAGGCTCCTAGAATTAGAGAAATTCACAGAGGAAGCTTTGTAGAGAACTACAAGTAAAACGGGATAGAATTTTTGTGTAAAAATACAATTTTCACCTTCTTTTGTTCATGTTTTCTCTCCTCTGCAACTGCACATGCCAATAATGCTGCTCAGAAGGTTACCTTAACAGTAGAGCGTGGGACCAGTTTGACATCTGCTCAGGCAGAGCTATTGCAAACAAAACCCATGTGACCATAGAACATCAGCATGCACTTGCTCTATATTATTATTATTTCATTAGTTAGAAGCTTACCTTCTACTTTTGGAGGTTTTTCTCTATCTGATGATGACTTTTTTACCACAAGAACGTCAAGAGCTAAGAAATGTTCTTTTCCCCCATATCAGGTCTCATGTTCTCAGAGAAATCAAAAGTATCAATTTTGTAAGAAGAACTGGACTTCAAAATCAAAAGAATAAAAAGATAGGACAGCTTCACAATGAAGGTACACCTCCACAAATACAAGTGGGGTATGATTAAAACATTTTGAAAATATTTGGACGCGGGAGGTGATTGATGCTTGGGTTTGCACCATAGCTTCTGTAGGATACAGGCTTAAATTTCACACATTGCCAACTTGAACATATCGTCATCTACTCACAAGAGGGAGGAACTTTAGTCTGCCATGGCACAGCTCAGTTCCCGGGGCGTTAATAGTAATCTCTGTGCCAGAGAAAGAGAGCGCTTCAGAGTTTTGTATTTTAACATATTCACAGCTCCAACATTGGATGGAAGGGTACGTTCTATTCTGGATCTAAACAGTTCAACTGGTACTTTTGTGTACAGAAGTTATGCATGGCTTCCAGACTGTAATTGCTTCCCTAAAAGCAGGGGGCTTGCCTATTGGCATGCCCACATCTTTGAACATCACCAGCAGTACTTACATTTTGGGGTAGCGGGCAACATCTCTTTGGCCCTTCCACAGCAACTTGGGTATTCACTAAGGTGTTAGCCCCAATCTTAGCTCTGTTGGGCATGAAGGGAATCCAGATTGTATGGTGTAGGGTACCTGAAAGACCTGGTATTAAAGTGGTTCTGAAGGCAAAATTTTTTTACCTAAACCATTCTCTGCATTAAGATAAAAAAGTAAAATATCTGCCTTCCTCTCCCGCCGTTAAACACTTACTTTCCCCACTCTCAATCCAGCACTGTCCCCAATGACAGCCCTGCTTTCATCTCTTCCTGCCTTCACAGGACACCATGGAAGCAGCAGGAGCCATTGGCTCCTGCTGCTGTCATTCAAATCCTGTGAGAAAGGAGCATGAGGTGGGGCCAAACCATGCTGGGTGTGTCTATGGACACAGTTTTCTATAGGGACACTCAAAAGGGGGGAGGATCTGAGAGCACCAGCGGGAGACTCCAGAAGAGGAAGAAAATGACCATACCATTGCATAGAGTGGGTAAATATAACTTGTTTATGTCACGCTTACCCCTAACGCAGGTGGTCAGACACTATAGCTGACTTCTGTGTTCTTCACCTATAGCAGCCCCCTTCTCCATAAGGCAAGCAGACCTACCAGTACTCGGTTGCCCCAAGGTCTTATACACAAAGTGTGATGCGCGGACGTCATCGGTGTCTGCTCATCTTGAACGGGTGTCTGCAGGCCGGCCGGCTGTTTTTATCCTCGTTTATGCTTTTATTCACGTCATTTATGTAAGTGTAAACCCCTTTTTTTAATAAATTGTGTCTTCTGATTTACACTATGGAGTTCCTATCTTTTATTCCTTTGAGTCCTCCTTGCTGATTATCCTTGTCTACCGGACGGAGCCTTTCCTGCCTTTCTCCTCTCCATGGTGAGGTTGGACCAGGACGCCTCCATTGATCGGATACCTCAATTTGTACAAGCTGTCTTTTAGCTTGCCTCTGGTAAGCGCGCATTGCTTTTGGTGGTGGATTTGTCACTTGGTGCCATCTGAAGAGCTTTATTGCAAATATTATTGGATACCAATTGGGTTCTTTGGGACTTTCTTTCACATATCACTATTGTCTATTAGTTTTCTATTTTTGTCACCTACTTTTGATTATTTATGATTATTCAATTTCTACATCACTGTCAGTTATTTGTTTTCCTGTTATATGGGATGTTATTTACATATGTCTCAATGTATATTATTTAAATTTTTGTCTAGCGCAGTTCAGTTTCATTTATTTCTTATACACAAGGCTAGAGTGCCTGAACACCATGCCAGGACAGGTGCAAACTGAGCACAGCAAACAGGTACTTGCGGTTGGCAGACAGGCTGAGTGGTTTAATGTCAGTCCAGGTACAAGGTAGGCAAGGTTTGGAATAGTCAGGGTGAAAACCTTAGTCAAAGGGCAGGCAGAGTTCAGGGAACAGTCCAAGTTCCAATTTGAGGTTACAAACAGGGGAATCCAAACTGCAGAGCAGGGCAGACAAGCAGAGAGCTTGAAGCACATGCTAAACACACTATCACAAGCATGAGACTGCAGGCTTGACTGACTTTAATCAAGTTTGGTCTCCACCCAGAGACTGGGTACATCAATCACCTTGCAGGTGAACAAGCAGACAGGTAGAATGCATCACAGTCAAAACTAGGATGCTGTAATGAGACCAGTAGCTGTCATGGAACAGGAGCATTTACACACCCCCCTCCTGAGGAGAGGCCCCTGGACCCTTAGAGGCACGCTGGACATGGGGCACTGGATAATAAGGCTGAGTATCAAGCACACAACCATCAACCTGGGCAATGATTGAGGGATCAGCAAGTTCAGATTGGTTAGCAGGCAGAGAGTCTATGGAGCCAAACTGGACAGTAAACAGAGAGGTGCATTCACGTGCACAGAGAGTTCGTGGACTCTGTGTGTCAGTTTGCAAAGCTCCTCTGCAAATAAACAAGCCTGTGTAGAGTCCATCTTAACAGAAAAAAATTCTTGTTAAAGGTTTGTGATAATGTCACCCTTACCCCTAAAACAGGTGGTTAGGCGCTATAGCTGGCTTCTCTGTTCTTCACCTATATCAGCTCCCTTTCCTATAAGGCAAGCAGGCCTACCAGTACTCAGTTGTCCCCAGTTCTTATGAAAAATGCTATAGTGCCTGGCCACCATGCCTGGGCAGGTGCAAACTGAGCACTGCAAACTTGCTGTACTTGCGGTTGGCAGACAGGCAGAGTGGTTCTATGACAATCCAGGTACGCAGGCAAGGTTCAGAGTAGTCAGGGTCAAATCCGTAGTCAAAAGGCAGGCATAGTTCAGGGAATAGTCCAAGTTCCAATCCAAGGGCACAAACAGGGAAATCCAAACAGCAGAGCAGGGCAGACAAACAGGTAACTTGTATCACCTGTTAAACACACTATCTGAAGAATGAGACTGCAGGCTTGGCTGGCTTTAATCAGGTTTGGTCTCCACCCAGAGACATCAGTCAGCTTGCAGATGGACAGGCAGAATGCATCATAGCCAAAACTAGGATGCATGAATGAAAGCAGCAGCAGCTGTCATGGAACAGGAGCGTTTATATGCTCTTGAGGTTGTGGTACTCGGACATAACCAGATTAGCGGTGGGTGCTACATGGGCTCTTCCTTCACAGGCAGACCTACTTTTGCATATTTTGTGTGGTGTGAAAAGGAAGTATTGCATTTTAGAATATATGCAGTGAAGCATATCATAGAGTTTTTACAATCAGGGGTAGATCATTCTTTGGCTCTGAATATTAGGGGCGAGGTTTCAGCTTTAGTTATACTTTTCCAGAATCCATTGGCTTTCCATTTACTGTAAAATCCTTTCCTTACATTTTTTTACATCACAGAGCACAGGGATACTGCCCTCTGTGTATGTTCTGGTGCTTGTTACTGAACTGGGAACCTGCTAGACTGGGCAGGTTTATATATCTGGGATAAAGCCAGCCTCCTTTTCACTTTGAGGCTGCATTCACATTATAGCATTACTAGGCCGCATTTATTTCAATGGGCTGTCTTATGCTTGGAAAAGTAGCTCATGCCGCTTTTTAAACTTCCAGCATATGTTTTACTGCATTTAAGGTGCCATTAACCATGAATGGCACCGTAACGCAACATGATTTTGCACACGTTTTACACAAAGCTTTAGTGTGAATGCAGCCATAGTGAAAGTGTACCTGCAAAGGGCATTTGCTTTGGATCTGACTGAGTCAGTGTGAGATCATCTCATCAGTATTTCCCATAAACGTTTACTGTACAAAATAAGGTCTGTTGGCATGGACCATAGGGTGAGTACATGGATTGAAAACTGGCTACAAGGGCGAGTTCAGAGGGTGGTGATAAATGGGGAGTACTCAGAATGGTCAGGGGTGGGTAGTGGGGTGCCCCAGGGTTCTGTGCTGGGACCAATCCTATTTAATTTGTTCATAAACGATCTGGAGGATGGGATAAACAGTTCAATCTCTGTATTTGCAGACGATACTAAGCTAAGCAGGGCAATAACTTCTCCGCAGGACGTGGAAACCTTGCAAAAAGACCTGAACAAATTAATGGGGTGGGCGACTACATGGCAAATGAGGTTCAATGTAGAAAAATGTAAAATAATGCATTTGGGTGGCAAAAATATGAATGCAATCTATACACTGGGGGGAGAACCTCTGGGGGAATCTAGGATGGAAAAGGACCTGGGGGTCCTAGTGGATGATAGGCTCAGCAATGGCAGGCAATGCCAAGCTGCTGCTAACAAAGCAAACAGAATATTGGCATGCATTAAAAGGGGGATCAACTCCAGAGATAAAACGATAATTCTCCCGCTCTACAAGACTCTGGTCCGGCCGCACCTAGAGTATGCGGTCCAGTTCTGGGCACCAGTCCTCAGGAAGGATGTACTGGAAATGGAGCGAGTACAAAGAAGGGCAACAAAGCTAATAAAGGGTCTGGAGGATCTTAGTTATGAGGAAAGGTTGCGAGCACTGAACTTATTCTCTCTGGAGAAGAGACGCTTGAGAGGGGATATGATTTCAATTTACAAATACCGGACTGGTGACCCCTCAATAGGGATAAAACTTTTTCGCAGAAGAGAGTTTACCAAGACTCGTGGCCACTCATTAAAATTAGAAGAAAAGAGGTTTAATCTTAAACTACGTAGAGGGTTCTTTACTGTAAGAGCGGCAAGGATGTGGAATTCCCTTCCACAGGCGGTGGTCTCAGCGGGGAGCATTGATAGCTTCAAGAAACTATTAGATGAGCACCTGAATGACCACAACATACAGGGATATACAATGCAATACTGACACATAATCACACACATAGGTTGGACTTGATGGACTTGTGTCTTTTTTCAACCTCACCTACTATGTAACTATGTAAGTATCCTGGAAGTTGTAGTTCTACAAGCAACTCTGTGCTGGAGGTAGAAGAGGAATGTGTATATACCCGGTGTATATAGTTGTGTTTCTACTAATCAAAAGGGCATCCAATAACAACCCTTCCCCATCCAAGTTTAATCCCCTGTAAAGTTGGGAGTTGTTTAGCTCAAGTGTAGCACCCGCTAGTGTAGTCCACACAAATGATTCCTTTTCAGGGCTTGTTGGCCCACTTTTAATAAAGAAAATCAAACAAAGTTCCAGAAAGGAAAACAAAAGTGGTTTCCCCTCGCAGGGGGTTTTCACCATCCGCATTAAACTAAAGGATATTCAGCCTCCTGGGTTACACATGCAGCATTGCAAACAAAATCCTGAGCCACCTGGCTCTCTTCAGCAGTAGACGCACCACTGCTCAGGCTCCCACATGGAGCTCTCCCAACTACTGTCAGTACCATGGTCCTGACTCTACTATCAGGGCCACACACACCTGAACAGTCAGTGTCACTCAGAGATACCTGAGGCTCTAAACCCAGACCCAGGACTGGGGATTTCATCCCACCCGGATCTCTAGGAAATCCCTGGGCTCCAGGTCCCAAAGTGGACCTTACTAAATAATGAGGAAACTGAAAAGCCAGTTTCCTCTCAAACCAGCAAATACCCTGGAGCCCCTCAAATTGCCTGGTTGAGAATCCTGGACCCATACACTACCACACTATCACACTCCCTAAATAAAAAAAAACAAAGCTGCAAGGACTGCTTCTTGTCTCAGCAACATCCCTGGATTAATTATGTATTCATAGATATAGATCTACATTAGGTTCTTTCTTTTATATCTGCTCAGAGTTCAGCTGCAAAGTATTAAAAATCAGACAATTTGGCAGTAATGTATGGTCTTGACCTTTTTTCCTGATTGTACAATTATTGTGCATTTAGTATGGCTCACCACAACTTGCTATGAGGAAGCAAAAGGTTGTCTAAACTTCTCTACCATCTTTTTCAAGCAGTATAAAAAAAAAAAAAAAAAAAAAAACAGGTTGCGCCTGTAATCCAGCTTGATAGGATGAGGTTGTTAACATGTACACATACATACCCAGGAGGTAAATAATCAAGCACTACATTTCAAAGCACAAAGTAACATCCTGAAAGTAATAATCTGCGGCTTGTCCTCAAGGCCTCTTTTGACGTCCTTGACACTTGTAACAATCTCTTTTCCAAACACAAGCAAAGAGAAGTGTATTTTATTTACTTTTTCTGAATACCAAAATTCATCCCTGTGTAAGCAACTAGGATTCACCTAGATTTAAAATGATTAACTTCAGTGTGATGCACATGATGATGTATTTGTTAGGTCTTGTTTATTATATTAGCATTGCCCTTCAAAAAGCAATCCACAGTGAATCACTTTTTAAAGGACATTTGACAGGTGGTGAGAAGGCATTATATTGCCTCCTGACTCTTTCTTTTAACCCCCCCAAGCCCACACCACAACCACGTGCATTACACAAGGTTGTAGGGTGGCACCATACATTTAAATGTCATGTTGTACCTATCCCTTCTGTACTGCCTGACACACACAATGGAAGGAATCAATTTTTCTGCACTGCAAAGCATCATAACCATGGTATGTGTACAATCCTGTCTTTGCAGCTTGGGAGGAGAAAAAAAAGTGTCTACCTGTGTTTACTGCCCACCTAATTGCAAGCATAAACTGGGCCTTAGGCTGGGTCCACACTATAGAACGCAGCGGCTCACAGCAGGAGTTCCATTTACCATATCGGGTCCAGTTTTGGGTTGAATTCAGACCTGAAATGGACCAAAAGATGTACAGGGCAATTTGCACCGGAGCCGCTGCGGAGATGTGTGAACTGGCTACATAGAGTCACAATCTCCTGCTATGCGAATTGGATGCGGAGAAAATCACATCCAATTCGTAATAGTGTGAACCAAGCCTTAGAAAGAGTTATCTGTGCTACTAAAAAATGTAAAAAAGACCCTTAGGAAACTGCCATTTTATATTCAAAGTCGACAGTGGAAGAAATATTGAAATCACAAGTAGCTGTAGAATGATCCACAATGGCTCAAAAGTGATATGGTCGAAAAATATTTAGACAGAATAAAAGTGGATAAAGCACCTGGACCTGATGGCATCCACCCACGGATCCTAAAAGAATTGAGCTCTGTAATTTCAAAGCCATTGTATCTCATTTTTAGGGACTCATTAATGACGGGAATAGTACCACTGGATTGGCGCAGGGCGAACGTGGTGCCTATATTTAGAAAGGGATCAAAGTCTTTACCAAGCAACTATAGACCTGTTAGTTTAACTTCTATAGTCAGGAAGATACTGGAGCCATTAATAAAAGACCACATAGACGAGTTCTTGCTGGAAAAAACATTTTAAGCAACAGACAGCATGGATTCATGAAAGACAGAAGTTGTCAGACAAACCTGATTTCTTTTTATGAAGAGGTAAGTAAAACCTTGGACAGAGGGGTGGCTGTGGACGTGGTATACTTGGATTTTGCAAAAGCGTTCGATACAGTTCCGCACACACGGCTCATGTGTAAGGTAAAGTCTACAGGCTTGGAAATATCAATTTGTAAATGGATAGAAAACTGGCTAAAAGACAGAATTCAGAGAGTAGTTAATGATTCTTACTCTGAATGGTTTAAGGTTATCAGTGGTGTACCCCAAGGTTCAGTGTTGGGACCCTTACTTTTTAATATGTTCATAAATGATATTGGGTCTGGGATCAAAAGTAACATTTCTGTCTTTGCAGATGACACCAAGCTATGGAATAATGTCCTTACAGGATGTCTCCAATTTACAAGCCGACCTCAGTGCTCTGTCTAATTGGGCGACTATGTGGCAGATGAGGTTTAATGTTGAGAAATGTAAAGTTATGCACTTTGGGGGTTAAGAATATGCATGCATCATACATGCTAGGGGGAGTACAACTGGGGGAATCCATAATGGAGAAGGATCTGGGGGTTTTGGTAGATCATTAGCTCAATGCAATGCTAAGCTGCGGTTTCCAAAGCGAGCAAAGTCCTTTCTTGTATTAAGAGAGGTATGGACTCCAGAGAGATATAATTTTGCTTCTGTTCAAATCATTAGTAAGACCTCATCTGGAATATGCAGTTCAGTTTTGGGCACCATTTCTGAAAAAGGATATCGGGGAACTGGAGAAAGTGCAGAGAAGGGCAACCAAACTGATAAGAGGCATGGAGGAGTTCAGCTATGAGGAAAGATTAGAGGAACTGAATTTATTCACTCTTGAGAAGAGGAGAATAAGGGGGGATATGATCAACATGTTCAAATATATAAGGGGTCCATATAGTGAACTTGGTGTTGAGTTATTCTCTTTACGGTCAACACAGAGGATACGGGGGCACGCTTTACGTCTAGAGGAAAAGAGATTTCATTTCCAAATACAGAAAGGTTTCTTCACAGTAAGAGCTGTGAAAATGTGGAATAGACTCCCGCCAGAGGTGGTTCTGGCCAGCTCAGTATTTTTTACAAGTAAAACAGGCGCAGTGCAACAGTACCTCTATAGAGTATACCTTGATAGTCCAGGGGGGTCGGAAACTATATATGATGATTTTATATATATATATATATATATATATATATATATATATATATATATATATATATAGATACTGGTCTGTCAGGGCTGCCACCGATGGGACCAGAAGCAAGGTCCAAACAGGCTGAGAAAAAACAAGGAAAATGGGGCGTCTCTGAGTATGTATCAATAAACATTTATTATAAAAAATAATATCCACTCACATGGAAGATAGCATATCTGCATTCAGGCATGTCTCTGGATGAGAGGAGAGGGACTGCAAGCTTCAGCATGTCCACAAACGGCTGGCGAATCCACATAGGATGATGTGAGGTGGTGGGGCACAGCGGTTCTTCTCCTTGGCACACAGAACTGAGATGTGATGGTATGTAGAAGCATCCAGGCATGTGTGGGTTCCAGTGGAGGGGGAAGGAGGACGCTGGGTCCTGTCACAAACAGTGCCGTGATGTTGTCAGTCTCCTCTGGTAGCACGGCCGTGGAGAGGGAACCAGAAAGAGGCTTGGCACGCACAGCAAAGCGTGGCGCGGAGCCGTGACGTCACCAATGTGCGGCGCGTTTCCGAGTATACAGGCTATGGATGGTCCGCATAGCAGCACTCCTTTGTCAAGCATGGGGTGTGTGGGTCTAGGCAAAGTCTTAACAGGGGGAGGGGCCAGATAAATACACACTAGGTTTAACACATTGTAGGCACAAAGGGGCTGGAGGATAATCAGCATATCAGGAAACAATGAGATAAACATGGCAAAGAAATACTTGATGGAAAAAAATGCATGAGAAATAAATAAGCATTTAAATAAGTAAAATGCAGATTAATAAAATAAATTAAAATAGGGAGATAATTAACATTTATAATAAATATCATTATCCAATGAATACATGGACCACCAGTCAAAGAATAATAAAATATAAAAAAAAAAAATATATAAAATAAATAAAGAAATAATAATAAAGGGAGTAGGGTATAAATATGTGTGGGGTACATTAATTAAATGAGAAATGGTAGAAAGATGACGGATGGGGTTAGAGAATCCCTATATTAATGTTTAAAAACGGGGAAGAGGGGGTGCATATATTATTATATAACATATTACACAATATGTTTTACATGGAGCATAGTGGGGAATGTAAGGGAATATATATATATATATATATATATATATATATATATATATATATATATATATATATATATATATATATATATATATATAAATAGATATATATATATATAAAACAAATATATATGAGACTATATATATAGGTGATAGTCACTGTATGTTGGGAGGGAAGAAAGGGGAGGGGAGAGGAGAATGGGGGGGGGGGAAGGGGTTGGGAGGGGAGAAGGGGAATGGGGGAGGAGGGTATGGGGGGGAGAGAAAAAAAGGGGGGGGGGGAAGAGGGAGAAAAGAAAAAAAGAAGAAAAGGAGGGAGGGTGGGGAAGGAAAAGAAGGGGGGGAAAGAAAGGGGGGAGGGGAAAGGAAGGGGGGGATAGGGAGGGAAAGGGGGGGTGATGGGGGCAAGCCAATACTTACTGGAAGGGACTGAATCAGTTCCCCCCATATATTAAAACATAATGTGTGAAAAAAGATACCTGTAGTGAATAAATGGCAGAGAATGGGTGAATAAGAGATCAATGTAAACACATCCAGGCTAATAATAGATAACTATAGTACGGTAACAAGTTATAACACCGTGGCGATTTCAATAGCCTCGTTTAAATGATGTGGAGATCCATAGGTACAATGTGCTGGAGGAATTCTACACCTTATTACCTCCCACCATGTTCTCCAATGATATCAAACTAACTGGTACCACCAGATATACCTTGGGCGGCAAATTTAAACATCTAGAACAAATCTTTAAATATGCAGCAATGGTGGGATAGATTCTTTCTGGAAAAATACATTTCCACCAAGGTCTCACCCCGAGGTTTAAGAGTTATTAAAGATTGCCCATTTCTTAATGCTGCCAGCAAAAAGGAATGGGAAAACATTTCTGAGTTTTGCACCTCAAAGTGGATGGAAATCCTGATTGAGCATAGACTGCATCTTTTCGAGAAACTCAAATCAGAAGCTCATACCATAGCCAAAGAGATCACGGACCATCAAGTCACCGCTCCACTCTCCTGGCTTGGTATTTTACACAAAAATACTAAATCAGATGAAGATTTTCTGGTTAAAACTAAATTAGGCAAATTCAAGAGAGATCTGGATGATTTTAATCTGGATCGGGTATTCAATTGGAAACAAAAATCCACCACTGACCACAGACGCTCCTTCCCTCCCCCTTCCCTTCCTCCATCTGCACTTCCCCACACCACTCGTCCACAGCCCCGTCTTCCACCACCCTCCCATCAATCATATCCTCCTCCCCTCATGGGGATCCCCATTACTAAAACTTTTTCCCAGCGGCCCACATCCTGTGCTAATACACACATAGGACCTAAACCCCCCTCCAATAAAACCAACAATTTATTATCTGATCTTAATAAATTTTACAATAGACCCTCCTACAGGAAAAAAGGTACCAACCCTGCCACTACCACTAACGCATCCATTCCCCACCAGACTCATGGCCCCTCATCTGAAGTCACACCTTCAACCAAACATGATGAAGTTGCTGACCTACCTAACCAAAATTCTCTCAGTAATACGACAGATGAATTTATGGAGACTCAATCTGGAAATATTGCGGATCTTCCCTCTGGTATCTACCCCCCAAGATCCAGCAAGAGAGACCATCCAGACCCTCTTGTTTTGTTTTTTTTCCCCTCCCATCCCATCCACATCCACATTTTCAGTTCCATGTTCCTCCTTGCCCTCCGATCCCTCTTTTTTAGTGCACAGTCCTCCTTGAGCCAACCGGAGAAAAATAAATCTTACCGGAGAGGCTGTAGAGGAGGCGGAGGCAACAATTCTAGAGATAAACACACCAAAACTCCGCAAACTATGAAGATCTTCAATCTATCCTCCCTCGAACTCTCCACTGCCGATATAAGCTTACTTATTTTGCTCCATCCTATGCAAACCTAGCCATGGGATATTGAGAAAAAAACTTCATTTAGCACAACAACCCCTACTCACCCAATCTGTTTTTTTTTTGGACGTTATATCGATGATATAATAATCATCTGGGATGGTCCCCCCAACCTCATTGCTCTTTTTGTTGAGCATTGCAACCACAACCCGTACGGACTAACATTCACCCATGTCTCAGACCTAACCAACCTGGCCTTCCTCGATTTGGAATTAGGCCACATAGGTGAGAATATAATAGCAAAAAACTACACTAAACCCACGGCAGGTAACTCCTTTTTACACTATACCAGCTGCCATTATCCAAGATGGATCAAGAATATACTTAAAGGACAATTTTGGCGCCTAAGAAACAACTGCACTTTGGATAGCGACCATGCCTCATCTAGTATTTCACTCAAACAAAAATTTGCTGACAAAGAATACCCCAAAAAGCTGGTAGATGAAGCATGTGCTCTGTATGCAAAAGGAAAACCCACCAAACTAGAAAAAGATAAAATAGATCATTCTACTAGATTCATCACCACTTTCCACTTCCAATACAAAAAAATGGAGAACATTTTGAACAAACATTGGGATATCTTGTTACAAGATCCCCTCCTAAAAACTACCCTCCCCCCAGTACCAAGAGTTACATACCGAAAAGCTCCCAACCTAAAAAGCAAAATTGCCCCCAGAAAAATTAAAACAACTAATACATCTACCAACCCCACAGTTCTCATACCTTTAGTTGGTATGTACCAGTGCAAAAAAATCCAATGCAAATCCTGCTCTTTCATCGAACATGGTCAAAAATCATTTCTCTCTAAAGGAAAAACCTACATGTTAGATCAATTTTACAATTGCTCTTCTGACTTTGTGGTATATGGCCTCACGTGCCCTTGCGGCCTAATTTATGTTGGTCGAACGATCTGCCCCCTTAGACAACGCTTCGGCCAACACCGCAGGTTAATTGAGGGTGGCAAGGACATGCACAGCGTTCCCTGACATTTCGCTGAGCACCATAAAAAATCCACCATTGGCCTAAAAGTTTGGGTGATTGAGCAAATTTCCAAATCACTCACTGCAGCTGAGCGTTTTAAAAAACTGTGCGCGAGAGAGACATTCTGGATCTACACTCTAGATGTCCTTTCGCCCGGTGGTTTAAACGAGGCTATTGAAATCGCCACGGTGTTATAACTTGTTACCGTACTATAGTTATCTATTATTGGCCTGGATGTTTACATTGATCTCTTATTCACCCATTCTCTGCCATTTTTTCACTACAGGTATCTTTTTTCACACATTATGTTTTAATATATGGGGGAGCTGATTCGGTCCCTTCCAGTAAGTATTGGCTTGCCCCCATCACCCCCCCTTTCCCCTCTCCTCTTTCCTTCCCCCCCTTCTTTTCCTTCCCCACCCTCCCTTTCTTCTTTTTTTCTTTTCTCCCTCTTTCCCCCCCTTTTTCCCTCCCCCCAATACCCCCCTCCCCCATTCCCCTTCTTCCCTCCCAACCCCTTCCCC